>NC_140579.1:994526263-994836263 GCF_964204655.1 Triturus cristatus
GCTCTCACTCTCGCTCTCAGTCTCGCTCTCAGTCTCGCTCTCGCTCTCAGTCTCAGTCTCGCTCTCAGTCTCGCTCTCAGTCTCAGTCTCAGTCTCGCTCTCGCTCTCGCTCTCGCTCTCGCTCTCGCTCTCGCTCTCGCTCTCGCTCTCAGTCTCGCTCTCGCTCTCTCAGTCTCTGTCTCGCTCTCTCAGTCTCTGTCTCTCTCTCTCAGTCTCTGTCTCTCTCTCTCAGTCTCTGGCTCTCTCAGTCTCAGTCTCGCTCTCAGTCTCAGTCTCGCTCTCAGTCTCAGTCTCGCTCTCAGTCTCTGTCTCGCTCTCAGTCTCTGTCTCGCTCTCTCAGTCTCTGTCTCGCTCTCTCAGTCTCTGTCTCTCTCTCTCAGTCTCTGTCTCTCTCTCTCAGTCTCTGGCTCTCTCAGTCTCTGGCTCTCTCTCAGTCTCTGGCTCTCTCTCAGTCTCTGTCTCTCTCTCAGTCTCTGTCTCTCTCTCAGTCTCTGTCTCTCTCTCAGTCTCTGTCTCTCTCTCAGTCTCTCACACACACACATATATATATATATTATCTACTGGCGGTCGCCAGTAGATAGTTATAGTTAGGACCGTGTTTCCATAGGAAATCCGCAACATTCTATTTGGAATAACTTTGGCGCCGGTTGACGAATCCTCGCAAAATTTTCAAAATAGGTGGGGCGCTCCGCTCCGCTCCTACCCTGAAAGTCTCGGGGGGATTAGTCAAGCGGGGGCTGAGAAAAAAGGGGGGTCCCAAAACGTGTTTTCCCCATGCAATTTTCCATAGGGATCTTTAGTCCAAGGTACAGCCCGAACGGCTGAACAGAATTACTTGAAATTTGGCAGAGAGGTAGTCCTCAGCTTAGGCATGTGCCTTTTGCAGGTCTGGTGTCAATCTGTTCAGTAGTTCCTGAGAAAATCAAAAGTAAAATCATATATATATGTGGGCGGAGCCTAACCACACATCTCATCCTGAGATCTGATTGGCTGTCAGCACTTCATCCAAGAAGTGTTGGCAGCCATCTTGGGACCAATATACATGATAGCACCTCATTAAAAAGCATTGCAGTTAATAGAAGGTTTTAAGACTTTAGTTACATCATAAATCATTTGTTGATGGTACCATACTCATTTTAGGAATTGTGGTATGTTCGAAGGTGATTTCACCATGTGAAAAAGCCTTCTGCTGGGATATCATGATTGAGAGAAAAATATTTTCTCATGCTTTTCCCACAGCGGTTTGGAAGGTGATCTATAAGCTAAACTGAGAGCTTATTTTCTGTAAATTCACATTATCTTTCTCAGTCATGTGAGAATGAAGTCTGACATTCTCAGTAAAACATGTACATCCAACAAGGGCAGAGACTGTCAGTTGATTCCTTTGTGTTCTACTGCAGCTTCCCAGAGTGTTCCAAAGAACAACTAGAGCGCTAACAGTCCTACTTATGATAAACGTATGGCACACCTGAAGCCATCTTGCTTGGATGAAAGTGGTAACTCTTAAAACTTTTAATTTAAAAAGGAACAAAATGAGGGGGTTCATTTTTCCATAAAAAGTATGATTAGTGCTGCAGAAAGAAAAATTAGGGCACGTTTTGAGTGACTTCTCAAATCCTCTTCTATTTCATTAAAAAATTCTGACATGCAGACTGAAACATGCACTTTCAATACCAGCAGCAGTTTAACCTGGTGAGCAGTAGCTTTACTACAGTGATCTAATGAGCAAAAAGAGTGCTAACATTCTGAATTTATGGCAAATGTGTGACACATCTGAATGCCTTCTTGAGGGAATCAAAGTAAAAAACTGAAAGTATTTCCTACTGAGGAGACTGCAGTAAATGAGGAAATTAGGAAACTTCATAACAAATAAGTCTACCAAGATGGCCACCAGAGACAAAAGAGCCCAAATGTAGCCCACATATCACCCAGATGTAGCCCAAGTATAGCCCAATGACAGAATGTCCCCGAGTGTTCTTAAAAACAACTAGAGCGCTTACTGTCTTCATTATGACAAAAGTATGGCACACCTGAAGCCATCTTGATTGGAATAAACTGGTAACACTTAAAACATTTAATTTACAAAGGAACACAATGAGGGGGTTCATTTTGCCATAGAAATGATGATTAATGCTGAAGAAAGAAAATGAGGGCACATTTTGAGTGACTTCTTAAAACCTCTTCTATTTCATAAAACAATTCTGACATGCAGACTGAAACATGCACTTTTAATACCAGGAGCAGACTTCCATGGTGAACAGTAGTTTTACTACAGTGATCTAATGAGCAACTAGAGTGCTAACATTCAGAATTTATGGCAAATGTGTGACATATCTGAATACCTTCATGATGGAATCAAAGTAAAAAACTGAAAGCATTTCCTACTGAGGAGACTGCAGTACATGAGGAAATTAGGAAACTTCATAACAAATAAATCTCCCAAGATGGCCACCGGAGACAAAAGAGCACAAATGTAGCCCAAAATCACCCAGATGTAGCCCAAATATAGCCCAATGACAGAAGTGTGCAAAACACTTATTATTTTGTGTTTTTGCAGTGTTATATAGTGCAGACTTGTCAGGTATTGGAGTGCTTTACATGAGCATTGGTTACATCACACAAGAACAAATTCATTTTGGTTGTAGACATGGGGAGACTAAGTGATTTGACCAGAATCACAGAATGTCGAGCTGAAGCAGAAACTCCAACCTGGTTCCCCAGTTGCAAAGTCTGCAGTTCTGGAAGTAACACCACATCCTCTCCCCTAAGTGCAACATTTAATCAAGTGGTCAACTGGATAAAAAAACATAAAGGTAACAAATAATTTAAAAGTGCTTTCTCGCTATTTGAAAACTCAGAAAATATGTCCTTATTTTAGTCTTTTAGAGCACTAACCATAATTTTGATGCCAATAAGACCCTCTCATATATGTCATTTCTAAAGGAAATGCTCTAGGTATTACAGTTTTGATTACATCAAGATGACGTCAGGCGTTCCACACTTTTGTAATAAATATAGAATGTTAGCAATCTAGTTGTTCATTAGGATACTGTTGAGAGGCAGAGGCCAGGGGCACGGACTCTGAAAATTGAAGGCAGGTAGGAGGGTGCAAAGGCAACAATTTAACCACACTGAGCAGGCAGGAAGGGCCGTGGCAGCACAACAGACTATGGAGGGCAGAGGAAAGGGGGGCAGGGGCAACAAACCAACAATACAGGACTTGCAAGAGAGGCTGTGGCAATGTAATAGACCATTGTGGGCAGAAGGAAGAGGCAATGGTAGTACAACCATACATGCCAACAGACCCGATTCAGCCAGGAAACGTCCAATGTTTTTAACTGTGTTGGCTAAGGAATCTAGCACCATCGGGGAATTATCAATTTTTCTTGATTTCGTCCAACTGTGTTGGCTAAGGAATCTAGCACCATCGGGGAATTATCAATTTTTCTTGATTCTCTAAACCGGAACATCCAGTTTGTGATTGCAGGTGATTTTAATTGCCATTACGAGCCCCTGCAAGGGCTGAACGAGGGGGCACTGATGGGAGAGGATGAGTTTAGGGGAATCCCTCCCTGTAAGTCTACTCCCGCAAAGGCATGGACTCCATTGGCCATGCAGATTATGACTAACTCTTCATAACTCGGTCAGGGCGGTCAATGGTAGGAAGCCCTCAGATATCCCCTCTAAGTGTACTTACAACAGAAAAGATCATGAATCCCATCTAGACTATGTTATGGTCGAGACTAGGTTGTGGCCAAAGATAGTGGATTTGGAGGTACTGCTTAGAACGGACAGTGACCACAACGCCCTGATGCTGAAGATGGAATTCCCCAATATCCCAAAAAGCCATACTGAAGTGTCTGATGACCCCGGTCTTGTCATCTCCAATAATAAGCGGCGGGTCAAATGGGGGATCTTGCGCGAGAGGAGGGATGCACTCTCCAGTTTATACATACTTATCCTCCCACTCCTCACTTTGGCAAGTGATATTTGGGCTCAAGGGTCGCACACAGGAACATCTGAGAACCTGCTTACTGTACACCAGGATCTGGTGGACACTCTAGCAGGTATTTTCAATCCAATTGCCCCATCCAATAAGACTAGGGTGCCCCACCCCTCTTCTTGGTATAATGGCACTTGTAGGAGGTCAAAAACCGACCTGATAAAAGCCATTAAAGATGGCACTGACAGGTCGACTATTCGCGCTCTCAGGTACTCGTATAAGTCCCATTTAGACTATGTTATGGTCGAGACTAGGTTGTGGCCAAAGATAGTGGATTTGGAGGTACTGCTTAGAACGGACAGTGACCACAACGCCCTGATGCTGAAGATGGAATTCCCCAATATCCCAAAAAGCCATACTGAAGTGTCTGATGACCCCGGTCTTGTCATCTCCAATAATAAGCGGCGGGTCAAATGGGGGATCTTGCGCGAGAGGAGGGATGCACTCTCCAGTTTATACATACTTATCCTCCCACTCCTCACTTTGGCAAGTGATATTTGGGCTCAAGGGTCGCACACAGGAACATCTGAGAACCTGCTTACTGTACACCGGGATCTGGTGGACACTCTAGCAGGTATTTTCAATCCAATTGCCCCATCCAATAAGACTAGGGTGCCCCACCCCTCTTCTTGGTATAATGGCACTTGTAGGAGGTCAAAAACCGACCTGATAAAAGCCATTAAAGATGGCACTGACAGGTCGACTATTCGCGCTCTCAGGTACTCGTATAAAGAAGTAATGAAACAGGCAAAAATAGAGTGGGACTGGGAGAGATGGCAGAATTTAGCCTCCGCACTTGCTAATAAGGAACCGCGGAGATTTTGGGCCATCGTGAACTCAGGGTGTGCTGAACCGTGCAACGCGATCGAAGCTAACTTAGATGCGGGGGTGTGGGAATCCCATTTTAAATCCCTCTACGCAGCTACCGCTGAATTAGATCTTTTGCCCCTGCATATACCCATATCTGGGGATGCCGAGGTCTTGGAGTTCTCCATTGAGGATGTTAATATTGTCCTGGGAAAATTGATGGGTGGCAAAGCACCAGGTATTGATAAACTCCCTGGAGACATGTTTAAAGAACAACCAAAGATCTGGGCACCGTATCTGTGTGCTCTATTTAATATCATATTGCGTGGTGCAGAGGTCCCGGGTACGTGGCTGGGAGCAGAGATTGTACCAATCTTTAAAAAGGGTTCGCCTTTGCTCCCAGCAAATTACAGGCCCATCATCCTCATTGATGTCCCCCAAAAAATATTTGCACGACTTATTTTAGATCGTTTGCAGGAGTAGATCAATGAGAATGAAATACTTTCCCCCTACCAGGCAGGTTTCAGGAGCAAAACATCCACCATGGACCAGATCTTCCGTTTAGTTATGCTGTATTGGAAGACTGTGCTAATAGAGGGTGGCAGCCTCTACATGGTGTTTGTAGACCTCCGTTCAGCTTTTGACACTGTGCCTAGGGGGAAACTTTGGGCTGTTCTTCGGGATTTGGGAGTTCCTAGCACATTACTGGAGATATTAGTGAGGTTGCACACCCAGAATTTTGCACAAGTTAGGTGTGCGAGAGGAGGAGTATTGTCTGCTAGGTTTCCGGTAAACAAGGGAGTTAGGCAAGGGTGTGTCCTAGCACCGACCTTGTTCCGTTTATATGTAAATGGGATGATATCGTACTTGGATGCAGTGCCAAACAATGATGCACCTAGGTTGGCAGGCAAGAAAGTCGCGGCTATAATGTTTGCCGACGACACTCTTTTATTATCCAAGTCACCCATGGGGATACAGCGCATATTGAACGGCTTCAATAACTTTTGCTGTGAACATGGTTTACTGATCAACGTAGACAAAACTAAATTCATGATATTTAATCCCTCATCGCACACCAGACCTCCACCTATCTTGGACTCAGTCTCACTGGAGAGAGTCCAGACATTTCAATACCTAGGTGTTACACTGAGCGAAAACCTTTCCTGGGGCCCTCACCTTGCCAAATCCCAACTTAAATTGACCCAAATAGCGGGGGGAATATTAAAAATGACTAACTCCTCAACTTTTAGGCCCATAAGCCCAGGGCTTGAAATATATAAATCCAGGGCAAGAGCAGCGGCTTTGTATGGCGGGGAATTATGGGGGCATGCCGCCAGACCTGAAATCACTAAAGCTGAGAACAGATTCTTGAGGCAGCTGCTGTTGCTTCCTCAAAGTACACCCCTTTTACCGCTAAGGCTCGACTTGGGTTTACTCCCCATTCAGGAGGAATTATCCATTAAACCCCTCAGGTTTTGGAGGAGGATATGGTCAACTCCCGAACTCCTGCAGTACAGAACTGAATTACAGGAAATAATGAGCTCAAGTAAGGCAGTGCATATCCCATGGCTCACATATATCAAACAAGAACTATTGACAATGGGACTTGGAGACATGTGGTATAAACCTGTAACTGCCTGCAGCGAGATCTCAGGGAAATTATTTACTGAGTGCTACAGATCACGATGTTGCAGTGCATGGCTGCACGATACACAGAATGGCACCCTGGTAAAATCCTTCCTAGAGATTAAATCTGAATACCTCTTTGAAGACTATTTGAATGTGATCTATCCTGTACTGGCTAGGAAGCTTTATATCCAATGGAGGTTCGGTTCTCTTCCACTAGCGAGCCTCACCAGCAAATGGTCCATGTCTGGGGTCTCTCATTGTCCAGGCTGTGGTGCTGACAAAGAGAATGAATGTCATATTCTATTTTTCTGCCCTCTGTATAGTAGAGCCCGGAGGCATTGGATAATACCAATTTGTAGAAACCTGGGATTTCGGAATTGCTCAGATGCACTTAGAATCTTTAAATCTGACACTGCAGGACACATTGTGTTTGCTCTTTCGAAGTATCTGCATGCTTTCTGGGTAAAAAGGAGTTTCCTACTTTTAAATAGTGCCTAGAATCACTGGTTTTTTTCCTTTTATTAGATTCTGAAATTTCAGATACTGTTTTAATGCTGAATGTTTTATTGTAACCATGAATTTACTTGTATCTTTTATGGCTGAAATACTGCCGAAATAAAGAATTATTGATTGATTGATTGCAACATTTAATCAAGTGGTCAACTGGATAAAAAAACATAAAGATAACAAATAATTTAAAAGTGCTTTGTCGCTATTTGAAAACTCAGAAAATATGTCCTTATTTTAGTCTTTTAGAGCACTAACCATAATTTTGATGCCAATAAGACCCTCTCATATATGTAATTACTAAAGGAAATGCTCTAGGTATTACAGTTTTGATTACATCAAGATGACGTCAGGCGTTCCACACTTTTGTAATAAATATAGAATGTTAGCAATCTAGTTGTTCATTAGGATACTGTTGAGAGGCAGAGGCCAGGGGCACGGACTCTGAAAATTGAAGGCAGGTAGGAGGGTGCAAAGGCAACAATTTAACCACACTGAGCAGGCAGGAAGGGCCGTGGCAGCACAACAGACTATGGAGGGCAGTGGAAAGGGGGGCAGGGGCAACAAACCAACAATACAGGACTTGCAAGAGAGGCTGTGGCAATGTAATAGACCATTGTGGGCAGAAGAAAGAGGCAATGGTAGTACAACCATACATGCCAACAGACCCGATTCAGCCAGGAAACGTCCAATGTTTTTAAGCTCAAATGGGCTTTATTTGATCTGTCTCCTATCTACAATCTCCTCTTTTTCAATGTAACTCAAAGGGGAAAATCAATACCCCAGTTTTTTTTCAAAATCTCCCTCTTACCAAGTTCAAAATGTTCGCAAGTATGGTACATTGGATCATGGAAGGAAATGGGGTAAGGACATGGACTTGGATAACATAGGACAGGAGGGACATGGAGAGGTGCACCAAACTGACCCTGCAGGGCAGGCATCAGGGTTTGCAGCAGCACAATACACCACACAGGGCATGCGGGACGGGAGTGCAGCACAACAATCCATAGAAAGCAAGAGGGAGGGGACAGAACCATGCACATGGACAACAGAGAACAGAGGGGCAAGAGGCAATGGTAGCTAGCTGACCATAATGGAAAGACAGGAGAGAAAGCTGCAGCATAACAGACCATAAAGGGCAGGAGGGACGGATCAGGGGCATTACAATGAAACAGACAAGCCAGGAGGGAGGGAGTAGGGGTCTGCACATGTAAACTGAGGGCTGGGGGCAAGGGGGCAGGGCAGGAGCAGCAAGATAGCCATGGAGGTCAGGCAGGATGGGCACTAGAAGCAAGACACACCATGAAGAGCAAGAGTGAGACTATGATGGCATACACACAGACCATGTAGGGAAGGTGGGAGGGGGTCAGGGGCAGCTAACTGACCACACAGGGAAGGTGGGAGGGGCCATGGCAGCACAGAAGACCATGCATGGCAAGTGGGAGGGTTAGTGGCAGCACAATGGCTATGATGGGCAAGAAGGAGGGTGCAGGGGCATGCACAAAGGACGATGGAGGATAGAAGGGAGGGTCAGGACCTGTGCACAGACAAGAAAGTGCAGGGGAAGGGACCTCACAACAGACCGCACGGGGCAGGCAGGAGGAGCAGTTGCAGCACAACAGACCAGGGAGGGCAGAAGGGTGTGGCAGTACAATGGACCATGTAGGACAGGAGGAAGAGGATAGAGGCATGGCATGTGGACAGGCAGGGTGGAGGTGGCAGGGACAGGTCACAGTCATCTGACAATGCTAGGCAGGTGGGAGGGGAGTGGCAGCTCAACAGAACACTTAGAGTAGATAGGAGTGGCAGGTCCATGGAACATGGTGGGCAAAAATGATGGAGCAGGGACATGCACAAAGACATCGGAGGGCAGGGGGAAGGAGAATAGGGGCAGCAAGCTAAGCACAGAGTTTAAGCAGGAGGTCAATGATGGGGCATAGAATTGGGCAATGGAGGGCAGGAGGAGTGGACTGGTACATCATACTAAATTGAGGGCAGTGGCAGCACATCAGACCATGCATGGCAGGAGGGAGGAGGCTAGTCCATGGATTCACACAACAGAGGATAGGGAGGAGGGGGGTGGGGCAGCAAGCTAACTGTTCAGAGAAGGCGGGTATTAGGAACTTTATTGTTTTTAAAACGTGTGTCTGTGCAAACTACTTAAAATATGAACAAGTATGCAGCATAATCTCACTTTTATTCAGGAAGAAGAGGACGTTTGGGACTGTGACTCCGGGCTCACTTGGCAGAAACTCCCCCTGACCCTCCACCCCCTATCGCAAAATGTAATACCCGTGAAAAGGGTAGGTGAACACAGTGTTGTATAGAACATAGTCCTGAGAGCACGATTGAAAATGAAAACTAGATATAGTGTATGGTATAAACTATGCACCAAAAAGTGTGATATAAGATGAACCGGGCGTGAAATATAATATGCAATACATTGTGCGCACATTGTGCGCAATGACAGATTCATTGGAGAGCGATGAGTGATGTCACTGACCATGTCATGAGTGATGTAATATGTGACGTCATCAGCAGTGCATTGCGGGCGCGCGAGTTATAGTTAGCTGAACTAACTATAACGGGGGAATTTCAATGGTTTTGTACAAGTGAAAAGTCCAGCTAACTATAACACCCCTGAAACCTATGTTTTTTTCAGTGAATTTCTGAGGTTTTTTAAATGCTAATTCCTAACTATAACGTGCCTGAAACCTATGGTTTTTTCTGTGAATTTCAAAGGTTTTTTAAATGCTAATTTCTAACTATGCCTACAGAGATAGGACATATGAAGAAAGAAGAAAAAATGCACAGAAAGAAAAAAAAGAAGTGCAGAAAGAAGCAACAGAAGTCATCAAAGACGAAGAAAAGTGCAGGAAGAAGGATAACGTGCAGAAAGAACAAAAAGAAGAGCAGAAAGAAGCTTTGTTGCAAAATCATCCTGTACCCTCAACTTTTTCAGACGGATACTGGTGGTAACCGAGTCTGACTAACCAGTCCTAGAGCCAGTGCTATGTTAAAAGACACTTAGAATACAGTGAAAACACCTACATACACTGGGGAACATTATGCGTTGGGGTCCCCCTGTGATTAGCATGACCTCCTCTGTAAGCCCCTAGTATATAATAGGGCAGGGGGATTAAAACTACCTCTTAAAACAGGCCACAGGGCATTTTTGCACATGTTAACTCAGGCCCCGTCCCCTCCCTTCACCACTGTGTAAACACGCCCTGTGTCCGTTTTTAATTGGGAGATTAAGTTCATTTGAATCCTGAGGGTCCCTAGGGTCCAACTAGCCCACTAGGTACCTCCAGTAAGTGCCACAGAGCTGCGTTGCAGAGAGGTGTAAAAAGTGGCACGGCCTGGGCCACCTCTCTGCAATGCAGCTCAGTGGCGCTTACTGGAAGCACTTGGTGGGCTAGTTAGCCCCCAGGGGCCCTCAGTATTGAAGGAAAATTATATCCCCAATTTAAAACGTGCCATAGTGCGTGTTTGCACACGTCACCTCAGGCCCCGTCCCCTCCCTTCACCACTGTGTAAACGCGCCCTGTGGCTGTTCTAACTTGAGAGATTAAGTCCCCTTGAATCCTAAGGGACCCTAGGGTCAAACTAGACCACTAGGTACCGCCAGTAAGCGCCACAGAGCTGCGTTGCAGAGAGGTGTAAAAAGGGGCTTGGCCTCAGAACACCTGTCTGCAGCGCAGCTCCCTGGTGCATACTGGAGATGCCTGTTGGGCTAGTTGGCCCTCAGGGACCCTCAGTATTGAAGAGGAATTAATTCCCCAACTTACAACTCGCCAGGGGGCGCGTTTGCAGAGTGCTGCAAGGAGGGGGCGTGGCCTCCGGCACGATGCCAGTCTTTTATTTATTTTAATTTTTTAAGAAGGGGGGCTGTGTGGTTCCCCTTCTTATTCTAAATTATTGGCCCTGATGACCCCATCCCCCAGGGCCTGTCTTATGTCTTATATTTTGTTGACCCCAATCCCCAGGGCCGGCCACTGTTTTTTATTATTTTTAAAAAATATATATTTATACACACACCTAGGACATGCTGGACAAACCGTACGTACCTATCACCATGACGATTTGTGTGATATTCATTAAAAGGCGACTATGCATACAATGAATCCACGTGGAATGTATTTACACCACTAGTGAAGCTCTGACATGTCTGATGCCCTACCGTGCCTAATCCCGGTAGACACCCTTGTCGTTTATTTATACAAACATGGGTAGCTATTGACGGGCACATTTAATACACATGCACACCAAGCCATTCAAAGGGGATTCGACAAAAATTCGACCAAAACTATGCAAGAAACCCCCCTCACGGTTAATAAAACACACATCCACTGCCGGATGTGTAATACTTTTTATTTTACTCTCTGGAAAGGGGACGAACATCACTTAAGAGTCACAGCGCGCTCCTGGCAGAGCCCAATGCTGTGTTACACCCACCATTGCCTGCTGAGTGCCACACACCTCTGTTTTGTATTCCACTAGCTAGTGCATATGCTATGACACTCTCTAGCCCATGTGCACTGTAACACCACCCGTGAATATGTCATGCCACACTTGTCTTCGTAAGGGTTATATTGCCCCATCTAACGTGCCTTCCTCGATGCCCATGTTATAACGCACAGTGCTATGCCATACATATTACCATCTGGGATCCATATCTTGGTCACAGTGCATATGCAACGTTACACTCCCCAGCACATATTTTATATTACAACTTTAGAGACTAGTTAGGTTACACAACACTGCCCTGTGCATATTACACTCCAAGGCGCCTATCGCATAGCACGCGCTAGTGCCTGTGCTATCTCGCGCTCTCCAATGAATCTGTCATTGCGCACAATGTATTGCATATTATATTTCACGCCCGGTTCATCTTATATCACACTTTTTGGTGCATAGTTTATACCATATACTATATCTAGTTTTCATTTTCAATCGTGCTCTCAGGACTATGTTCTATATAACACTGTGTTCACCTACCCTTTTCATGGGCATTACATTTTGCGATAGGGGGTGGAGGGTCAGGGGGTGTTTCTGCCAAGTGAGTCCGGAGTCACAGTCACAAACGTCCTCTTCTTCCTGAATAAAAGTGAGATTATGCTGCATACTTGTTCATATTTTAAGAAGTTCGCACAGACACACGTTTTAAAAACAATAAAGTTCCTAATACCCGCCTTCTCTGAACAGTTAGCTTGCTGCCCCATCCCCCTCCTCCCTATCCTCTGTTGTGTGAATCCATGGACTAGCCTCCTCCCTCCTGCCATGCATGGTCTGATGTGCTGCCACTGCCCTCAATTTAGTATGATGTACCAGTCCACTCCTCCTGCCCTCCATTGCCCAATTCTATGCCCCATCATTGACCTCCTGCTTAAACTCTGTGCTTAGCTTGCTGCCCCTATTCTCCTTCCCCCTGCCCTCCGATGTCTTTGTGCATGCCCCTGCTCCATCCTTTTTGCCCACCATGTTCCATGGACCTGCCACTCCTATCTACTCTGAGTGTTCTGTTGAGCTGCCACTCCCCTCCCACCTGCCTAGCATTGTCAGATGACTGTAACCTGTCCCTGCCACCTCCACCCTGCCTGTCCACATGACATGCCCCTATCCTCTTCCTCCTGTCCTACATGGTCCATTGTACTGCCACACCCTTCTGCCCTCCCTGGTCTGTTGTGCTGCAACTGCTCCTCCTGCCTGCCCCGTGCGGTCTGTTGTGAGGCCCCTTCCCCTGAACTTTCTTGTCTGTGCACAGGTCCTGACCCTCCCTTCTATCCTCCATCGTCCTTTGTGCATGCCCCTGCACCCTCCTTCTTGCCCATCATAGCCATTGTGCTACCACTAACCCTCCCACTTGCCATGCATGGTCTTCTGTGCTGCCATGGCCCCTCCCACCTTCCCTGTGTGGTCAGTTAGCTGCCCCTGAACCCCTCCCACCTTCCCTCCATGGTCTGTGTGTATGCCATCACAGTCTCACTGTTGCTCTTCATGGTGTGTCTTGCTTCTAGTGCCCATCCTGCCAGACCTCCATGGCTATCTTGCTGCTCCTGCCCTGCCCCCTTGCCCCCAGCCCTCTGTTTACATGTGCAGACCCCTACTCCCTCCCTCCTGGCTTGTCTGTTCCATTGTAATGCCCCTGATCCATCCCTCCTGCCCTTTATGGTCTGTTATGCTGCAGCTTTCTCTCCGGTCTGTCCATTATGGTCCTGCCTCTTGCCCCTCTGTTCTCTGTTGTCCATGTGCATGTGCATGGTCCTGTCCCCTCCCTCTTGCTTTCTATGGATTGTTGTGCTGCACTCCCGTCCCGCATGCCCTGTGTGGTGTATTGTGCTGCTGCAAACCCTGATGCCTGCCCTGCAGGGTCAGTTGGGTGCACCTCTCCATGTCCCTCCTGTCCTCTGTTATCCAAGTCCATGTCCCTACCCCATTTCCTTCCATGATCCAATGTACCATACTTGCGAACATTTTGAACTTGGTAAGAGGGAGATTTTGAAAAAAAACTGGGGTATTGATTTTCCCCTTTGAGTTACATTGAAAAAGAGGAGATTGTTGACAGGAGACAGATAAAATAAAGCCCATTTGAGCTTAAAAACATTGGACGTTTCCTGGCTGAATCGGGTCTGTTGGCATGTATGGTTGTACTACCATTGCCTCTTCCTTCTGCCCACAATGGTCTATTACATTGCCACAGCCTCTCTTGCAAGTCCTGTATTGTTGGTTTGTTGCCCCTGCCCCCCTTTCCTCTGCCCTCCATAGTCTGTTGTGCTGCCACGGCCCTTCCTGCCTGCTCAGTGTGGTTAAATTGTTGCCTTTGCACCCTCCTACCTGCCTTCAATTTTCAGAGTCCGTGCCCCTGGCCTCTGCCTCTCAACAGTATCCCAATGAACAACTAGATTGCTAACATTCTATATTTATTACAAAAGTGTGGAACGCCTGACGTCATCTTGATGTAATCAAAACTGTAATACATAGAACATTTCCTTTAGAAATGACATATATGACAGGGTCTTATTGGCATCAAAATTATGGTTAGTGCTCTAAAAGACTAAAATAAGGACATATTTTCTGAGTTTTCAAATAGCGAGAAAGCACTTTTAAATAATTTGTTACCTTTATGTTTTTTTATCCAGTTGACCACTTGATTAAATGTTGCACTTAGGGGAGAGGATGTGGTGTTACTTCCAGAACTGCAGACTTTGCAACTGGGGAACCAGGTTGGAGTTTCTGCTTCAGCTCGACATTCTGTGATTCTGGTCAAATCACTTAATCTCCCCATGTCTACAACCAAAATGAATTTGTTCTTCTGTGATGTAACCATTGCTCATGTAAAGCACTCCAATACCTGACAAGTCTGCACTATATAACACTGCAAAACACAAAATAATAAGTGTTTTGCACACTTCTGTCATTGGGCTATATTTGGGCTACATCTGGGTGATTTTGGGCTACATTTGGGCTCTTTTGTCTCCGGTGGCCATCTTGGGAGATTTATTTGTTATGAAGTTTCCTAATTTCCTCATGTACTGCAGTCTCCTCAGTAGGAAATGCTTTCAGTTTTTTACTTTGATTCCATCATGAAGGTATTCAGATATGTCACACATTTGCCATAAATTCTGAATGTTAGCACTCTAGTTGCTCATTAGATCACTGTAGTAAAACTACTGTTCACCATGGAAGTCTGCTCCTGGTATTAAAAGTGCATGTTTCAGTCTGCATGTCAGAATTTTTTAATGAAATAGAAGAGGATTTGAGAAGTCACTCTAAATGTGCCCTCATTTTCTTTCTTCAGCATTAATCATAATTTCTATGGCAAAATGAACCCCCTCATTGTGTTCCTTTTTAAATTAAATGTTTTAAGTGTTACCAGTTTATTCCAATCAAGATGGCTTCAGGTGTGCCATACTTTTGTCATAATGAAGACAGTAAGCGCTCTAGTTGTTTTTAAGAACACTCTGGGACATTCTGTCATTGGGCTATACTTGGGCTACATCTGGGTGATATGTGGGCTACATTTGGGCTCTTTTGTCTCAGGTGGCCATCTTGGCAGACTTATTTGTTATGAAGTTTCCTAATCTCCTCATTTACTGCAGTCTCCTCAGTAGGGAATACTTTCAGTTTTTTACTTTGATTCCAAAGGCATTCGGATGTGTCACACATTTGCCATAAATTCAGAATGTTAGCACTATTTTTGCTCATTAGATCACTGTAGTAAATCTACTGCTCACCAGGGAAAACTGCTGCTGGTATTGAAAGTGCATATTTCAGTCTGCATGTCAGATTTTTTTAATGAAATAGAAGAGGATTTGAGAAGTCACTCAAAATGTGCCCTAATTTTTCTTTCTGCAGCACTAATCATACTTTTTATGGAAAAATGAACCCCCTCATTTTGTTCCTTTTTAAATTAAATGTTTTAAGAGTTACCACTTTAATCCAAGCAAGATGGCTTCAGGTGTGCCATACGTTTATCATAAGTAGGACTGTTAGCGCTCTAGTTGTTCTTTGGAACACTCTGGGAAGCTGCAGTAGAACACAAAGGAATCAACTGACAGTCTCTGCCCTTGTTGGATGTACATGTTTTACTGAGAATGTCAGACTTCATTCTCACATGACTGAGAAAGATAATGTGAATTTACAGAAAATAAGCTCTCAGTTTAGCTTATAGATCACCTTCCAAACCTCTGTGGGAAAAGCATGAGAAAATATTTTTCTCTCAATCATGATATCCCAGCAGAAGGCTTTTTCACATGGTGAAATCACCTTAGAACATACCACAATTCCTAAAATGAGTATGGTACCATCAACAAATGATTTATAATGTAACTAAAGTCTTAAAACCTTCTATTAACTGCAATGCTTTTTAATGAGGTGCTATCATGTATATTGGTCCCAAGATGGCTGCCAACACTTCTTGGATGAAGTGCTGACAGCCAATCAGATCTCAGGATGAGATGTGTGGTTAGGCTCCGCCCACATATATATATGATTTTACTTTTGATTTTCTCATGAACTACTGAACAGATTGACACCAGACCTGCAAAAGGCACATCCGTGACCGGAGGACTACCTCTCTGCCAAATTTCAAGTAATTCTGTTCAGCCGTTCGGGCTGTACCTTGGACTAAAGGTCCCTATGGAAAATTGCATGGGGAAAACGCGTTTTGGGACCCCCCTTTTTTCTCAGCCCCCGCTTGACGAATCCCCCCGAGACTTTCAGGGTAGGAGCGGAGCGCCCCACCTATTTTGAAAATTTCGCGAGGATTCGTCAACCGGCGCCAAAGTTATTCCAAATAGAATGTTGTGGATTTCCTATGGAAACACGGTCCTAACTATAACTATCTACTGGCGACCGCCAGTAGAATGAATAGATAGATAGATAGATAGATAGATAGATAGATAGATAGATAGATAGATAGATAGATAGATAGATAGATAGATAGATAGATAGATAGATAGATAGATAGATAGATAGATAGATAGATAGATAGATAGATAGATAGATAGATAGATAGATAGATAGATAGATAGATAGATAGATAGATATCAAGGCTGAAAATTATTGGGCGAGGATTGGATCTTACATTTGCAGCACAATCCTCAGTGGTGGTGAATGCCACACTACAAGTGCAGGATACGGTAGCGTGCTACCCCTCCACATGCATACACTTTTTTTAATCAACTCAATTTTTCGCCCAGGATTAAACAGAGGAGCATTTAAGAAATGAGTATAAAGTACGTGTGACAAACGTGGTGACATCTCGAGAATAGCACCATAAAATCCTTCAAACAAAATTATAGAGATTGAAATGCTATTACTACATCCAATAGTGACACAAACATAATATCTAAAATAGACAAAATCCTCAGATCAAAATGAGAACAAGGGAAGAAACACTTCCAGATGGCATAGAAAAAAAAAAAGAGTTGAGCCTCACAATTTCTGATCAGGAATGGGGGGAGGGGGGGACATAAGGAAAGACAGAGATTGAAGCTTGAAGTGTAGACGGCATTGAGGCAAGCAGGAAGATCTTACATCAGTTGCAGTATAAAAGCATCCCAACCAAGCAAATTAGATATGTGCCTGAGACCGTGTGGAAATAGGAGCAATTAGACTCACATACTATGGTATTGTCCTAAACATTGAGAAATATGGTCTACAGCCCTACAGCCATATAAAAAAAATAGGAGTAATCACTTCCCCAAAGAAAGTATGCATTTCATGGTATCAAACAGAAGGGGGCGGGTGGAGTGTGATATGGATTACTCTTAAATGCAAAACAAATACTCTTGTTGAAATGGAGCAAAGAAGACGAATGCCAGCAACAATCATGGACTAGTACCAAAAACTCTGCCATGTACCAAACCTCATTCTACTACTATGATCTCCCTAAGACGCATTCTTGGCTCTTCCCTCCTCTATCCCTCGTTGACTCACCACTAACCTGACTCTAATACTATGATCTGCAAAATAACACTTCCAAGACTCTTCCCTCCTGTATCCCTCCTTTGACTCATCTCAAGCTTCATTTTACTATGGTCTCCCTAATAACTCTTTCTAGACTCTTCCCTGCTCTATCCCTCCTTTGCCTATTCAATCAAACTAATAACCTCACATGTCCACCGCTCACATTAACAACTTAGAAATAATTCCATATACTAATGGACCACTAATCCTTTGGGTTACGGAGTAGCGTGATACTCGCCAAAAAGCGCTTCAACGCCACGTCAGGGGTAGTAAGCACTATACAAATACAATTACCCACAATAGACATAATTGAACACAATGGAGTGGGTATGGACAGGCAATTCACAGAAAGATGATCACCTCTAGAGGAGTTTTTCTAAACAGGCAATAGACCTCTGACATGCCGATAGAACACTGGGAGCCTTTCAAATGATACCGCCTGAGAAGAAATGAAGGGAGGAAAGGAGCGGAAAGCCTGAAGTTAATAGCCTCATGAATTCTAAAGATGGGTTTGGCAGCTCCTCTCACATTCTCAAGAATTGAGGGTTATGTACTAAGCTTTTCAATGTTTCTGATGTTCAACAACAAAAATCTAATTTAAAATATGGAAACAAAACCACAAAACTTAAGGGTAAGTAAAAAGTTTGATTGATTACTAAAACTCATTACAATGTGTATTGATAAAATAGTCACTACACTCATCACACATTACATCAATTAAAAACAGGCCAAAATAAAATGTGTGAAACCATTAGATCCCTTATTAGTTACTTGCTATTCTTAAAATCAACAGTATCACCATTGGGAAGAATTAATCCTAAGCAGCAACAGAAACATGCAACCAGTTAATTCATTAAAGTGATATGGTCAGTGGTTTTACGAATTCTAGCAGATTGATGCTGAAATGCTTAAGCCATCAGTGCAAATGAAATAATCACTTAAAAGCAATGAAAGACCTCATAATTTCAAGTTGGTTTTATAGTACATTTAGGTTTGTCAATATAATCCTAAACATTGCAACTTTAACAACATTCCTGAAATCACTTCAATGTTCAGATAATGAAATACATTGAAATAAATTCAAACAAATTTAGACAGCATAATCAAAAGGTCCGTCAATGGTACTAATCAAAATTGAGGAGCCTAAACCATCAGTGCCCAGTACGGCCGATGTAAGTTTACGTTAAAATAAATAGAGTTCAGCAGATCATTCTAAGTATTAGACATATTAATGTCATCTGTCATAAAGATGCCAAAGAAAATATTTCATAATCCAAAAGGTTTAATACTGAATTGTATCAATATCACAAATAAAACAAATAAGTTATTTTAGTAAGGACCAATATGATTCTACTAGATTGATATGCATTACACAGTTCGTCCAGGAGTGGCCAGAATTTTAGAGGAATACAACATGTTCTCATATTCTTTGTGCCTGTAATAATTGTGGGCTGGTACAGATTATGTGTAATAAGGATTCATTATCATAACCACATAGTCTACAGCAAGATGTTGACCATTGTTTGATCCACTTTGGTATACTGTCCTTAGTAAAGTACCTGCCTTAAAAACCTGGCCCACATACGAGCTGAAAAATGAGACCTTAAACAGGGCTAGACCTCCAGTTCTTTGTAGGTATTGTTAACAGTCCAAGCATGCTTTTTCCTTGTCTGGACCTCTTTATCTGCTGCGAAAGATACCTGTTTTGTTACAGGGTTTAAAAAGATTTTTAAACTGGATTTATTAAAAGTTTGGAATCCAGATAGTGATAATCAAAGGTGTGAAGGCCCACAGAAAGATGAGATCTACAGACATTTGTGAAGTGAGAATTACTAAGTTACTGCCAACATAGATTTGCTAGGGTGCCATGTTCAGATGAAAACACCACATGGTGGCTTTTTAAAAAACCGGCTTGTCTCACTAAGGTTTGACTTTGTAGTGCAAACTTCAGACGAATTTCAGCATGGCCTACATTCTTTGGTATCTTTAAGACAGGTTTAACCCCTTGTGTGCCCCGCCCTTTCCCCGCCCTGTGCCGGGCGTTGAATTAGCGGGCGGGGTTCATGACGAGATAGTCTCGTCATGGGCACAGCGCAACCGCGCTCCATGACGAGACTATCTCGTCATGGGCACTGAAGGGGTTAAAAGCCTTCATTTGTAACTTATCGAATAATAGGGTATCTCGACCACGAACGATGAAAGATCCATAAGCCTGTGCAAAAACCAAGTTCACCCCCATTACTTTGACTAAAATTAGCTTATCTTGCAAAGTCTTAAAAGCAAAGATGGAAGAAGCACTTTTGGCTCTTAAATAGTTAAAGTGGTCTTTGAATAAAAATGATGTCAAAATATTTCTAGGACCTGACCAGCTCGATAGGTTTTCCCTGATATGCCCAACACGTGATTTCACCCTGGGTCACCTTATTGTAAGGATTTCGATTTTTTTTGGCATTCAACTCCAATCCGTTGGCTACTACATATTCATCAAATGACCTTATTAACCACTGGTTTATTTATGAGTAGTAGACTATCGTCAGAGCATTGTAATTACTTAATGTTACGGCCTCCAAAATGAGGGAGAATAAGCGTTCACATTTTCTAAATGTTGAGGAAGATCAGCCATAAAAATAAAAAAAATAGACATGGTGCACGGACGCAGTCATGCATCAGGTCACTGAAGGTGTTAAATCTCCGGGTCAAACTAGTGTCGTCCCCCAACTTCACCTGAACCTGTGCAAGATTATTAAGTCAAGGAGTACGCACAGCACTCCCCAAATTGCGAGATTTGCCCATAACCGATCTCGTGGAACAGAGTCAAGGTAGCCATCAAATGAATAAAACAGATAAATTATTTTTGCTTTTTATATATTGCTCTTACAGCCATTTAAGTGAGAGTCAGTAAATTAATGATTGTTGACTGGCCTTTCCTAAAAACTTGTTTGATAAATTGGAATTATATTTTGTGAGGCGACCCATTCTTCAAGCTCTTTAAGAAGGCGGGAAACAAATACCTTTGCCTTTACAGGTTAGGGCTATGAGCCGGTGATTTTCCAGATTATCTGCTGGTCCGCTCTTCTAGATAGGCTGCAGTATACTCCCCCGTCAGGATTCCACGCAAGACCTCATTGATATTTCATTAAAAGAGGGGGCGGAGGTGTCAGGATCTCAGACCACAAATCAGGATTCGCTTTAAACATTGCATTTTGGAGGCCATTTGGACCCGGTTCTCTATTAAACCTGATCCCCCTAAGCAGGTCAATTAATTGATCCTCATTTATTGGCTCCATTAACTGTGTTGATCCTGTAAATTAGCTCAGCAAGACACAGTAGTTTGGTCCTTTGTCTGGGTGTCCTTTTCCTGTTGGACACGTAATGTGGTGAAAAACAATTCATTCAACTACACGCCTTGAGATTTGGCTCGCACGCCGTATAAGTTGGCCTAGGCAGACTCCGAAATATTGGCACCATTAGCTCTATTGCCACCATTTTGGATATCATTAACAATTCCCCAGAATGCCTTAATGTTGTCTGATTTACTGGCATGGAGCACTTTAGTCTACAGATTCTCATGGTATGCCTTTTTTGCTTTCCATATTTCTTGTTGATATGTCCTTCTCAGGTATTTGAGTGATTGTTTTGGAAAGAATATACTGAGAGATATGGTTGGCAAAAAAACTGCTCTACTTGCTTTGTTAAGGATCTTTTTTTATGATAAAGCTTTGATGAGTACCACCTGTTGTTGGTAGTAACAATGGAATAACCCCTAAAGTTGATTTTAGTCAGAAAGTTCTCAATTAACGATCTACATGCTTGGTTCCAAATCTCCATCATTCTTGCTTCAGATTCTGCCGAAGAACTAACAGGTTAAATTTGCTGTTCAGCAAAATGTATTTCCTGCTGTTTCGTTGAATGCCAGACCCCCGATTTCCACATTGTAAGAAGTTGTAACCTGGTGGAGGATTTTAGATTTCGGCTGACAGTGAGCTAATAGATCTAACACTACTACTCGAGTATTGTGGTCAAGCCGCACAGGCCAAATGCCGGCCACTTCCGTGCCTCACAGAGAGAACTGTAGCCCGAGAGCCTTACATGCACTCGTTGTCCACTTCCCAGAGAGTGGTCATGCCAGTTGCCGCAGCTTCGCAGTATAGTGTCAGACTCCACACATGTATGCTGATCCGCTGCTCTGCCAGGGCCTCAGAGGCAACTCCCTGGGATGACTGAAGATTAAAAGTAGAGTATTGTGGACAGAGGGCCAAGTGCCTGAAGCACGGCCAGGTGCCAAGTAGCCAGAAGAATCGGGAGCTGGGGAGGCCGCTACAGGGCTGCTACAGTAGCAGGGCTGCAGAGCTAGTAGCCGTTTCGGTAACACGGCGTGCAGTGTCAGTATGGTAATTCACGCCTTGTCCTCTCAAACATAAGAGGTGCATTTTTTATGTTTGAAAGAGCAGACATGGTCCCGGAGGGCACCGAGGACCTCACATGTATAGAGATTGAAGTACAATATAGACAGAGAAAACACGGACAGTTCCTGTGATTTTATGGAATATAGAGTATGGTTACACAGTCAACATCAGGGGATTAATGAGCCTATGGAATGCAGATGCTCAGGTTACATTTTTCTAGTCCGTCGTTTTGTTTTACAAGATGAAATACAACACAGTTAGAATATTGCACCTTTCTAAATCAGTACCGGGATTTACATGTAGTTGTTGGAGAAAATAAAGATAAAACAAGTACAGAAGCAATGAGAAAAACAAACATTGAGGACATTCTCAGGCGAAGTTGAATTTCAGGATCTCAGCAATCTTAAATAACAACATATATATCTTTTTTTAAGTGCTGGAAATAAAAAAAAAAGTACTATGGGATGTCATAAATTGCGGGTGAAGAAGTGGCAGCAGAATAGGGGTGGAATGACAAGGGTGAAGTCACGGAGAACAAAACTTGAACATGCACATTTATTTTTTTTAACTTTGCCGCAAAGAACATGGCAACAAGGACAAATATAACAGCAAATCTGTTGCGGCTTGCTAAATTGGTCACAAACAGCCTGCCTTTTACAATAGGTTATGGGTTAAGGCACCTGCTGCAGAGATACAACTGTACCCGGCAATTTCCTGGTTTTAAAAACAGTAAGATAACTGTAGGGGTTTATGCAATTGCTGACGAAAACCGTGTACAGTCTATTCACAAGTTTGACTCGTCATAAAATAGTGTGTAGGGTCCATGTGCGTACTGCAAAAGACAATGTGTAATATGCATGTCACAGATTTGTATTTTATGTGGTCAGCTCAACGGTTACTACAAAGATCCTGTCAGCACCAGATCACCACTTACAATCCTTAGAATAGCTCAGTGAGTTATGAACCAGCATCAAAGAGCTGAATGTGCAAGGCACGAGAGTAGAAACCTACAGTTTTCCCCCCAATATTTTGTTATCCCAAGGTTCCGTTACCTGGGCATCAGAATATGCCATGGCAATAATGATCTTTTAGAGTGAAGCTTAACTAGGGTAGTGATATCCACCTCCCACCCAAAATATCATTTTTTCAGTCACTGCCTCTGCCTTCGAATGGGCGCATTGCTCTCTCCAAAATAGTGGTCCTCTCTCGCGTTCTCCTATTTTTCAAATTTGCCCTTATTCTCATCCCTAGTATTTCTTCATGATTATTTAGACTGCTGAGAACTCAATGACCACTAAGGCGGGTAGGCTAGGGCAACACACACTTTGAACTCTATCATCTTGCCGCTCATCTCCATTGGCTGAGTAGATGACTTTCTGGTCTCTCTCACACAGACTACCTCTCAGGCCCCCCGCTACATCTCAAAGACCTAAAGGCCATCTTGATTAGTAAGGCCCAGCAATATCAGCCTGACGCCCGGCTTCCACAAGTGACCCTTCAATGCTATTCATGTGAACTTAACCTTACCAAGCAGGCTTTTCCATTGGCTTTGGCAATCCCCCTTCTGGGTCTCCCAACCTCTAGTGGTCCCTTGAATTCTAGAAACCTTTGAACTTAGAACAAATCGAATATAGTGACCATATGTGACCTCCAAAATGATGAACACTGGCTCTCCTTTGAGAAACTTACTGAAAAATTCGACCTCCATATGGGACAGTTTCATCTCTACAACACTATGTACATCACGCCCTCCATGTGGTATTGTCATGTAGTTTCTACTAATCCGTAGGATCTGCGCATTGTATGGACAACATAACCTAAGGGCTTGGGGTCAAGACTGATTACGGACACCCAAGCAGGATATGTTGGCCTACAGACCAGCTAGCTCACACGGCCACTGTAAGCCCCCCCCCTAACCTACCAGGGAGCGAACAGTTTCTGGCAACCACTGAACATGACAACCCTGATCACTCAGGGAGCGCGGAAACAGTACCAAATCTTTTGCTCAGTCACTCATGCTTGCTTTCTCTCAGACAAGTATACAGAACACACAGTGGGACGTTTTCAATATATTTATTGAACCGTTATTCTTGAATAAAATACATGTGCTGCAATGATTTGGAGACAGAAGCATATAAATGAGTTTTCAAGCACCAAAAGAGTGAACTGTAGATACATTTCTACCATGGTGCTGAAGCACTTAATATATGCAATATGGTCATCTAACATACTCCTACGATGCAGACCCTACTCTAAGTGTACCTAGAGTGTGTATGGGTGTAGAGCCGAGTCCCCCCAAGGGACGATCCAGCCCCATTACCTGGTAGGAGAGAGTGAAGGACCCAGTCTTGGTCTCGAGTTGGAGACCCCTCACATCAGACCGGCACGTGGTGAGTTCTCAGCATGCAGGGACCTTTGGTGTCAGCAGAAGTGCCTCCTCTACAAATCTATTGTGATGCCGATCATTTATAATAAAAAAGCAGCCTTCGCGATATGCACGCTAGATTAGTGATGTTATGGATATGTAGATAGAGTTGTCGCCCCAAGGATAAAGATATGACGACTTTTGGATCTAGTGCATAGAGAGGCCTAGTACCTGCTGTTCAAGGCATCGTGATAATGTTGTGCGAAGCTGGATGTATAAACAAAGTAGTTTCAGAGAAACTAATCCAACATTGTCGTGCATGCAAATGTGTGCAAGCAGTCACCGCTGAAATGTTAGTTTCTAGGACAATGTAAGGAATGAGCTGCCTCGCTACATGGGCCTAACTCTGGAATACAACAGTATGACCTACTTTGACCTCTGGAATCACTCTCACTTGTTCAAGCTCTATACATCATGAGCCAAGTCCATCGAAATCTCCTTACTGGGCTCTGTTCTACAAAGCCCTATCACTTGCCTCCCCTGCACTCACCCACTTGAGGGATAGATGGAAGGGTGATGTATGCAGAGTCCTCTATGACAAGCAATGGATGCAAGCACTTGATCTCCCACATAGCATATGCTGCAATGCGAAATTCAAGTCGATACAACATTATACACTGCACAGTGTATCTTTCCCCTGCCCTAGTCATGATTTCCCCGTGCACCTGAATCTAGCCCTCAATGCTCTGCTAAGGTTCCAACCTGCTTCACATTCTCTGGTCATGCCCCTTTCGTTATTCCTTACTGGATCTACACACTAATCATCCTATTTACCATCACAGTTAAACCAATTCTGCAGAACTAGTCCTTAGTAGCATCGGTAATTCATAAGTGTTCCAAGAAAGACCATGCAGCCACAAGATTAGCTAATCAAGCCCTCATCCTAGCTAAGTAAATAATTACATTCCAATGGAAGTACACAGCCTCATTCTCTCTGCCTGCTTGATTTAGGGTGGCAGGAGAGGGCTCTGCGGTGCATGGGAAAGAGGCCAGAGGGCTCCAGAAGCATATCCATGCAACAACTTGTAGCACTCTCCTTGAGTGTTTAATGACTACTTTGACAACACTTACCACAAATCAACTTCATTTCAAGTATATATGGAACTTTTCAAACTATAGGCTCTCTACTGTCACCCTGACTACTTAATGCTCTATCGGCATCCCAAATGTTTCATACTGTGAGAGGGTATCCGTGTCTTCTCTCCAGCACAGCCCACACCCTCTTCCCTCCCCCCCTGTCCCTCTGTAGGAAGCTTGCTCTGCATATACACTATGCCAAAAAGAGGTATGGTGTGCAACGGGGTCTAGTGAGTCCCCCACAGGTATAGCAGAGAATGAAGCAGATAATATATTACTCTCAATTTAGTAGTAGCTGGGCTGAGCAGATAGGCTTATCAGAGGGTAGTGTGAATGCATATGTTGTACACACTCATGCAAGGCAGGACCCCACACTCAATGACTAACTCCAGGCCAATGTTTGGTACAAAACTTTTACTTAAGTTACTTTTATTTTAGGAACCAAGTTGGACTCAGTTACAGTTAAGTAAAACTTTTCAATTGCAATACTTTCAAGCTGTTATTGGCAAAAGGTTTGTATAGCATGAATCAATACTTTACTTTTCAATGTAAATAAAGATACTTTAAATTCAGGATCACACTTAGTACAATTACAGGGAGATCCCAATGCAATCTTATAGGAAGAAAGTCAGGTGATCAACTTACAAGTAACCGGTTTTGGGATTCGATCTCCGGGAGTTTTGGTCAACACTAGGCAAGGGTCAGACCAAGGTAGGAACTGCACCAACAGCGGCATTGGGGTGGCCGGGTGTAGAGGTCACAAGCCCCAATGTTATCCTAGGGAGCCCCTCAAAAAGGCAATGGTTGCAGGTAGGAGGAGTGCAAAGGAGGCGTTGGGTGCCCTGTAGAATCTAATGGAGAATCTCAGTTGGAGAAAACGGCTGTAGGCTCGATTCAGAAGGCTGGTTGAAGGAATCCCATGACTGAAAAGGTATGTTGGATAGTGGGGGGATGCCAGGACACCATCGCTTGGGCAGACCAAGGCCAGGGGCTGCAGGTGCAGGGGTGTTTTTAGGCATCGGGTTTCTCTCACCGGATCAGGTCGCGGTAGGAGGGCCCTTCAGGATGAGGCTGCAGGCGTTGTAGAGGAGATCAGGAGAGGCTGTCCAACGCTAGATACCAGGTCAGGATTGCCGGGGAGACTTCATTGGGTCGGCGGGCCACCTGGACTGGAGACACGGGCGTCTGATGCAGAGTGATGCAAGTGTCGTGGATCCGCCTGGATGTGGAGTCCTTGAGTTTGTTTTTTGCTGGACAAATCCGGTGTCCACATGAGAAAAGAGTCTTTGTTGAAGACAGCACAGTTCCCCAGGGTTCTTGGAGGTTGCTGGCTGCGGGCGACGCCGGTCTCTTGAAGCAGGCTTGCTGGAGGAGAAGTCAGACATTTAGGGCTAGGGACAAGTCAGTCGTCATCTTTTCTGCACGGCTCTTTGGTCGTCCTCCTAAGTAGGTTGTCGAATCGGAGGACCAAGCTTCAGGGGAACACTTAAATATTAAATTCGGGGGAGGTCAGAGCAGTAGCTAATCGCAACTGTCCCCTAAGATGACTACACTCTTGGGTGCCTCCTCCCTATGGGGATGAAGCACATCCCTGTTCCTATTGGGCCTAATTCTCCAATGCAAGATGGAGAATTTAAGAGAGGTGTTCACCTCAGCTCTTGCGACCCTAGGGATGTGCCAGGGTGAGATGGACACTCCTACCCCGCTTACTAATTTTCCGAACCTGTTCTGCCGCCAAAAGTGGGGGTGGGGCAGGGGGCATCTCCACTGGCTGGAGCTGCCCAAATCAGTATAACACAAGGAGAGAGCCTTTGAGGCTCACCACAAAGTGTTGCTGTTCATGCTAAGGGGGAAGTGAGAAGCACCTCCACCTAGCGCAGGCTTTGGTTCTGACCCCCGAGAGCACAAAAGCTCTCATCCCATGAGGTCATAAACCTGTCAGGTGGCTGCTGGCTGGAAGGACCAGTCAGCCAATACACTGGAAGTCGCACGGTTTTCAGGGGGCATCTCTAAGAAGCCCTCTGAGTGCATTTTATAATACATCCATCACTGACATCAGTGTGGGTTTATTATGCTGAGACGTTTTCAGTAAAATCATCATGGAGCTGTGGTGTTTGTGATGACAAACTCTTTGCCCATGTATTCAAAATGGCTTCACTGCACTTACAAGGTCTGTGAATGGCACAGAAACTGTAGGGATAAATTGCTCATGCAGCTATGCCTTCAACTGTGGAATGGTGCACTCTGCCTTAGAGTTATGAAGCCTGCTAGAGGATTGACTTATCCATGCCACAGACCGTGTTGGTGGGCATGGTACCCAGGGATGGGTGCCATGTTTCTTCGGTTTGGTCTGCGCCAAAACACACAGCCTGTAATTGTAGTGTGTGTGTGTTAAGGTGAGGTGTCTCTGAGGGTGGCGTAATACATGCTGCAGCCCTCGGTGGTCACAAGGCTCTTGGTTCAAGGGGTACCTTTTACAAGGGACTTTACATGTGGCCCAGAGGTGTGCCAATTGTGGAAACAAAGGTACAGTTCTGGGAAAAAACACATGCCCTGGGAACCTGATTGGCAGGGACCCAGGGCACCACTGAGTAAAGATAGCATCAGTTATCTGGTAAAAAGCTTTTTTCCCCACGAGTTTTATATTGCGCAAGCTTGACCCAAAGGTACCGAGTATCAGAGCACTTCACATGAGCACCAGTTGCTTACACTAGGACACATTCATGTTTTTTGTTAGGCACGGGGAGATTAAGTGATTGGCCTAGAATCATAGGATGTTGAGCGTTATTGCCGAGACTCGAACCCGGTTCCCCAGATTTGAGATCGACCGCCCTAGCCATTAGGCTACATCCTCTCCCAAGTTGGGGGTAAGCACGCAAAAAGGGGCACTGTCTGTAGTGAATGAGCCACATTTGTGGTCTGACACCCTATGATGACCCTCAACCACCACCATTTTAACTGATTTTAAGTGTGTTATGTTACCCTAGCCTTAATGTAGGATGGGTTTGCATATGCCTGCTTCTCTTCTGTCCTGCAATCTTGCTGTCTTTTAGTAGAATAGTCTTGCCAAGAATAGAAGGTATGGGATGTTGAGGTGCAGTCTTGTGGGTGGTAGTGCACACATGTGCTCAATGTTGGATACTGAGGGATTAAGTGTATAATGTTATTTGTGTTAGGTGAATTATGACTTTGACCTATTGGCGTTGACGTGGTCTAATGGCATTCTGTTTTCTGACTTTACCTTGCTTTATGGCAGTGCTGACTTTTGCCTTTGACATGTTCTCATGTCATCTTGCTTTTCAATTTCATCTTGCTTTGGGTCTTTCTGTGTGCATGGCTTAACTAACTCCATTTTCATGCTGAAGCCATTTTAGGGCATGTTTTGCTTTCCTCCTGTTTTTCACACTTTACTGACTAGAGAGAACTGGTTCTTATCAGCGGAATGTACATGGTCTGTCTCGGAGCCATAGCAAAGGCCTGATCAACTGAAGCAGTGGCCTTGGAGCAGGCTGGTACGGGCTCTCATGAGAACGAGGGGGTGAGGCTTGCTAGAAGCTTCGTTGTGCTTGAATTTGTATTAAAAAGGGGAGCCTACACTGGCCTGGTGGAAGTTCACGCCGTGAAGCAGACGTGCTGTCACGGAAGAGTGGAGGCTGGTGTCACCTCTGGGCTTTCGCCCGGTTCAAGCAATGGACTCCCCTTGAGCAAAGTGGGGTAAAATGATGAAGCAGTAGGTGAGGTGTCTCTGCTACTAACTGTCTCTTGATTCTTTACTGATTCTCTCCTTTCCTTTTTATTTTCTGATTCTTATATCCATATATATATATATATATTATATATATATATATATATATATATATTACCTACTGGCGGTCGCCAGTAGGTAGTTATAGTTAGGACCACGTTTCCATAGGAAATCCACAACATTCTATTTTGAATAACTTTGGCGCCGGTCGACGAATCCTCGCGAATTTTTCAAAATAGGTGGGGCGCTACGCTCCGCTCCTACCCTGAAAGTCTCGGGGGGATTCGTCCAGCGGGGGCTGAGATAAAAGGGGGGTCCCAAAACGCGTTTTTCCCATGCATTTTTCCATAGGACCTTTAGACAGGGCTACAGCCCGAACGGCTGAACAGAATTTAATGAAATTTGGCAGAGAGGTAGTCCCCAGGTCAAGGAAGTGCCTTTTGTAGGTTTGGTGTAAATCTGTTCAGTAGATTCTGAGAAAATAGCCTTTAAATCAATATATATATCTGTGGCAGCTTACGGTGCGCTTACCGTGCGCTTACCGTAAGCTTACCGTACGCGTACGGTGGTGTGCGCGAGCGCGATTCTGATTGGCTCTTAGATCTTAGTAAACATCCGAGTCGGTCGAAACCAGGAAGCGGCGGCCGCCATTTTCTCTCTCGCTTCCTGAGTTGGGCAGCAAAAACGTACCCCAAATATTTGTAAAGAGGCAGTTTCATGAGATCCTAACCACCCAGCATTGATACAGGGGTCCCCAAACCACCCCCAAGCCCAAAAAAAAATAAAAATTTTTTTTCGGAAAATCGCCGATTACGCTTACCGTACGCGCACGGTAAAAAATTATAAAAAAAAAAAAAACTATCCACATTCTCCCCACCCCGTGTGCAAATGGTGCCCGAAGAATATATTTCACAAAGATGCGCAAAATATGTCCCCCATGTGCGCACGGTGCGCGAAGCGCATCGTGCGTACATGGCCCATCCCGCTTAACGTGGGCACGCGGTGCGCGCAGCGCACCGCGTGACCACTGTGCGTGCACGGCACTAACTGCGTAAAGTGGGCGCGCGGTGCGCGAAGCGCACCGCGTGCTCACTGTGCGCACACGGTGCGCGAAGCGCACCTTGCGCACACGGAACGAACTGCCTTAACTGGGCGCGCACGCCACGAATGGCGTAAAGTAACTTAGCATTTAAAAAACCTTGCAAATTCACTGAAAAAACCATAGGTTTCACACATGTTATAGTTAGCTGGACATTTTACTGATAAAAAACCAATGAAATTCCCCCGTTATAGTTACTGCAGGCAACTATAACTCACGCGACCGCAATCTTCTGCTGATGACATATGTGTCTTTATGAAAAAAAAATATTTGTAATATATGTAAAGCTAAAATTTAATGGAAGAAGACATGGGCAAATAAGTGTCTAAATACAGTATTAGCATCAGCAGAGGATTGCGGTCGCGTGAGTTATAGTTGCCTGCAGTAACTATAACGGGGGAATTTCATTGGTTTTTTATCAGTAAAATGTCCAGCTAACTATAACATGTGTGAAACCTATGGTTTTTTCAGTGAATTTATATATATATTTCTACACATATGTTTGCCTTGATTGTGTTTCAATCATACTATTGATATGTTAGAGTCTGCTATGATAGGTGCATTTGGCTTACAGTGTGGTGCTATTTACTAATAAATACATCCCAGATATACCAATTCGTCTTTTCCTTGTAGCAGGAGGTGTGGACTCTTTTTGGCCAAGTATTCTGTTGTAGAAGGATGGGTGAATTCCCTTCTAGCAGGCAATTGTGTTATAGGAAGTTGTTCTACTCCTGGCAAGTGATGTGCAAAGTATGTTTCGCTCTAGAGAAGTGCTGTGTATATATTGTTTTCTTGCCTTGCCTTTGGGGGAGTGTTGAAAGTTTGCCCACCTTAGGTAGTGCTGTATATATGTTATATTCCATAAGTTTGGAACTGATATTCTCTCCCTGGGAAAGTGACGGTACATACCTTGGTCCAGGGGAGATCTGAGCATTACACTGTCCTACACCCTCCCCCAATGTAATCCCCAGTTGATGCATCAAAACTATTCCCCCTTACTCCTAACCGTCCTGATATCCTAAACAAAGAACCAGAATTCCATAACACTCTCTGAGGTAGCAGTTTCCTGGAGTGATTTGTTGTGATATTTAATTATAGCTACAAATATAAGCATGCTACCAACGTAGTTATTGGTCACTCTTGATCGCGAGTATTTCTCATGAGTACCAACCTTTCAATATAACTAAACGCAATTAAAGTTTGTTTGAAAAAAATGGTATTAGTGTAATAATCATGAAGACTGATTTATCTTACTTTCCTGTGTGAGCATTTCACTTATATGCAGAGTTTGGAAAACTCAAAAATATACCTCCTTATTATTGTTCAGTTCAAGCATGTTAAGTGACAATTCGAATCTCTAGTTCCTCAATAATACTGGCATTAAGGTGTTGAGCTCCATAAAGCTCCAGCCAGGAAGACAGTGGAAGGGGGAAAAATTAGTATTAGTGGCTCTTTAGGTGAGCCATGTGTAGTGTGTCAGCAGGAGCGGAACGTAGGAGACCTCACAGTCACCTCTGCAGATCGCTGTTCTGAAAACAAGACAGGAAAAGCGCAGGCGTCGCTGTATGTCCTCCAGTGCAGACAAACTGCAACGGGAGAAAGTCAGCACATTTCACTGAGGTCAGAACAGATCCAGCTCAAAAATGTCTGCTAGAACCAATAGACCCCCCTCCTTTTCCAACAATGCAAAAAACAAAAACGAAATAAAAAAAAATACCCAGTACCTCCTTCCCTGCCCTGCCCTTATATATGCTTATACCTATACACGGGGTCAATGGAATGCTGCGATTCTCTGGCCTTTACGTTTTCCGCCTTATCATGGATATGCCACGTAATCCATCTTCTTAAGCATAATTTGCATATTTCACCAAAACATTTTTCTAGATCAAACTAATCAAAAGTTACTAAAAATGCAGTAACAAGTGTTGTTGCGCGGTGGAAGGTCCTTCACAAAAATTACCCAGGTCAAACAGGATTACTTTAGAAGCCATCCCAGAGTCATTGGATGATCATGCAACTACTCTAGAAGTCATTTTCACATCCTCAGACATCATCAAGCCCTTGAAGTCATCAGCAGAGTTTAGAAACTTGAGCCTGATGATTTCAGGATGACTTGAAAATTACCATTTGATTACTTCTCAAGATAAGAATCTTCCAGATGATTGAGGGTGATTTGAAAATTACCTTAGGATTACTTCTTAGGCTAAGAGGGTTCCTGGTGACTTCAGGGTGATTTAAAAATGACTATCTGATTACTTTAGAGGAATTAACAAAATTACATTTTCTATTCACTATTTTGGTTGCATTTGCATCAGGAATGATGAGCCTTTTGGCTGATTACTGAACAGTAAAAACTATTAACCTACAACATGACATGCCTCAAACTTTCAAATAAGCAATGAGCTTCCGAAAAAGGGGTCAAAGGTAATTTGCAGTGTGATATTTTCACTGTTTTTAATGCATTTAGGTAGATCAGGGAAAAAATTAAATGTATGAGTGCAGGCAAACTTAACAGTGAAAAAAGGTAGTAAATCTAGATTATTTGGGTGTGTGTATTTCTTGAAATTCTTATTTTCCTTCCATTATAAAGTAATTTTCACTTGTTGTGGATAGTTGAGGCAGAAAATGCCTTACAACATTCCCCACCAGCTGGTGCATTGTTAGACCGGGCATCTTTTGGCATGTTTCCCCTGTCTTTTTGCTTTTTGACCTGCTGTTTTGATGGCATGCTGTACTTCGTTTTTGCTGGTTTAGTGTCTACGCACTTTTTTACTGCTATTCAATGCTAACGTGCAAGAGCTCCTACTTTAAAATTGTGTTATGATTGGTTTTCCATGATTGGCATATTTGATTTACTACTAAGACCCTAGAACAGTGCACTGTGTGTGTCCAGGGCCTGTAAATCAAATGCTACTGCAGCACTGGTTGTGCCACCCACACCAGTAGCCTTTCAAATGTGTCTCAGACCTGCCACTTCAGTGTCTGCACGCAGTTTTTACTGCTGTGTCAAATTGCTAAGTGCACCCACTTGCAAGGCCCTAACCTTCCCTCTTACTACATGTAAGGCATGCAGCTGCCTATTCTAGATGAGATAAACAAAGGGTGCCTACAAAAGGAGGGCCTGCATCTCCCTCTCAAGAGTGCATCAATATTGAGGTACCGCTCTCACTGAAAGTTCTAATTAGGCCAACATTAGCTAAGCTCACAGGTTTGATTTTGTATGGTGCTCACTGCTCACGCCCGAGAAACAGAACATTCATGTGTAAATTGACACACTCATTGATAGATGTGCAATGCCGTAAGCATGACAGTTACCCACACCCATGCAAACAAAACCCAACACTATACAAATACCGATGCATTCACCACTAATCTGATTTACACCATTGTAGGAGAGTAGGGTCTGCTATCCTATGGTCACCCCAAATTTTTTTGCTTTTTGCTTCACTGGTTTTTGACATATTGAGGCTGTGGGCCTGCCAATCAGACCCCCAGGCTGCTGTTCTCTCTACTAAATTTACACTATGCACCCTAGGTGCATAACCATTGGGAAGTGGATCACCCTGTGAGCCCCTGTACCAGTGTACACTAGGTACCCAGGGCATTGGTGTATCTAAGGCCTGCCAGGGGCTGAAGCATGTATTATGCCACCCCAGGCTTGGCCTAACAAATTTGACACAACTGGCTGATCACTCAGCTGGGGTAAGTTGGTGTAACCACCTCTTACTTAGGTGTAGTATACCTATACCTAACCTTAAATGGGACACATGTTAACCTATAAGTCACTCCTATGGCAGACCTTAACAATCCTGAAGGCAGAGTGCTTGGTTCCATGTGAGATGGTGCTCTGGCATGAGCTGAGCCTGTCTGCAGTGGTCGGAACAACTTCCTTCTACTGTTTCCAGATATCGTCATACCATATACTCTTAAGTGCATTATGAACCTCGCGGTTAAATGCTGTCTTTGGTTTGGCTTTATCAAAACATGTCGAGTAAGGTGTCATACGAATTGGAATACTAACCCCTCGCCAATTCTGGCGACGAGGTTAGCATTCCACCCTTCTAGAGGGACACGACATGTACAGTACCTGAAACCCGGGTAAAATCAGACATAGCCTCAGCTCCACAAAATGGATGCTGCCACCACAGACACAAGTCTGCCCTCCTGCTGCTGGGAGTCCTTCCAGCTTGGGAGACGTGGACAAAGGGTTTCCTGCCAGGGGAGGTGTGTGCACCACCCCAGACAGGATTTTGTGTATTGGTCAGGTAGGGCTTGAAAGAAACCAGACATGCCTGAGGCTCACAAGGAGCCTCGGTGCATATGCCAGTTCAAACCGGTCCTGGGGCACACCAGCCCTGGACCTGGGGCGAGCTGGACAAAGGATTGGGGGTGTAACCAACCCCCTTCCTGGTCCCACCCTTAGGGAGGGACCTAGCAGGTAGTCCGGCCCCTAGAATCCGAATAAAGGTAGGAGCTGTGTCCTAAGAATTCAGACATCCTGGAATCAACTTAACTACAAGAAGAAGACGGGAACTTCGACGCTCTGCCGCACAGAGGACTGAAGCCAATCTCCCCTGTGGTCAGGGAGTGACCACCTTGCTAACGCAAGCACCATCCAGCGAATCAACGTCTGCTTTGCCGCCGCCTCCCGCCGGAGCCCGAGCCCAGAGACTGACAAGACCTGGACCTCCAGACCTCTCACCGCCCGATCCACAGTCCCTGAAAAGAGGAGACCCGTCGAGGCACCGAGACACGTGGAGCCAGCCATCTTGAAACGACCACGACAAGCTGCAAGCGCAACAACCGAGGCTCCCTCCAAGTTGTGCTTTGGGATCTGAGAAGCCCAACCCTCGAGCAGCATCTGCACCAAAGGTGAGCCCTCCAGCATCTCCACGATCTGCGTGGGGCCCTTCTGCATTTTGCCACTCGACGCGCCTAACCGGTTGCTGGCCCGCTGGCTAGTGGCCATCTTGGCGACGAACTTCAAGAACTACACCGCTGGTCTGGTTGATCCAGACTGGCCCTTGCTCCCCTCCAAAGGAGCAGTCCCTCTGACCTTGCTGGTCAGAACCATCAGCTTATTTCGTTTCCCACAACAATTGCTTTTGCCAAGGCTTGTTTGCTTCGATCAAGTCGCCGACACCGCCGACAGCGAGAACCTGCGTGGGACAGCTCGTGAACCGACTCCTGGACGTCGTCGACCTTCAGGGACCACGTGGCTGCAGAGACAAGCTACACCTTCCTTCCTGTTTGCACCCGACATCGCCTGGTACCCACCTGGTGCCACGCTGGTCACTGGCTAGTGACTGTGAACACTGTCCCCTCTGCTTACAGGTCTTCTACAACTCCGATCCACCCTTGGATCCACCGCATCTCTTCCGGACCGATCGCCTGCAGCATCTTTGTCCACAGGCTCCATTGAACAGATAGAAGAAACCCGACGCACTTCGAGACCTATGCACCCGCTTCCTGTGGGTGAGGTAAAGCTGGCACTCCTTGTAGGCCCAGCGATTCTAGAGGCCCTAGGCCTTTTCCCTTTTCTGTTCGTGGTACTTATACCACTATTTTAGTATATGGTTTGAGCGGCCACCAGGGCCTATCCATATAAAGTGCAACTTCTGTGTATTCTAACGTAATCTTGTTTAACGATTTGTGCTCCTGTGCTCATAAAGAGTCTAGGGGTTACTTTGAGAAATAAATACATATATATTTTCAATATATATCTGTGTGGTGTCCTTTCATTGGTATAAAAGGGGGTTACATTTGGTAAAACAGCTGGCTTAACACGCTTCACGAATTTAGCCTCAAAGACTGCTTAGCCTACGCTACCACTAGGGCAGCTGGTCCGAAAAGGTTGACTTACAACCACACCATAAGGGTTGCTTGGCATGGTACAAGGTGGTCACTTTAACTAGTGAACATCATATACCAGGCCAACTTCTCACATTGGTGAGCAGCGGTGGGATTTGAGCTTGCTGTGTTTTACCATTGTAATCTCTTGGTTACCAATTGAAAGATCACATAGGTACCTATAGGTACATATAAAACAAGAATAGATATACTTAAGTTCTACTGAACTTAGTTGTTGTAGAGCAAAGGGAGTAGCACACCCTGACTACAACTACTAGATAGGTTTAGTAGGAAAACCCAAGTGTAGGTAGATTGCAATACATCCACCCACACTTAAGAGCAATGGCTGGGGCAGAGGGGTCCAATGTACCCATCTCTGTTGAGAGTGACCCCCAGAGGGCACCATCCATCTTTGCTACCCTTAATCAAAATGAGCTCAGGCAGTTGGCAAATATCAGGGGCCTTAAGCAGCCCAAGAATCCTACTTCTGCTGAACTCAGAGAGCTTTTACAGGCTGATGAAGATCAGAAAGCTCTCAGGAAAGCCTCCCAGTTAGCCCCCTTAGGGACAGGAACAGGAGGCCCCCCTTCTGAAGATGCTACTGAAGTACCCCTTTCCAATAGTCATCCCTTAGATGAGAATCATACTACAGAGGAGGAAAGTGGTGGGGATACAGAAGGTAGTGAGGATGAAGGGAGAACTAGCCCAGTGCCAAGTGTTATACGTGGCCCAGCTAACTTAAGGCTACTGGGGACTGACAATGGGATCACCCCATTGGATCTCCGTAGTGGACTTAACCAGGGGCTTGGGAGGCAAAGGAATCACTCAGGTGAATCTAATGCTTCTCATGCCTCTAGAGGCTCTCAAGGTCACTCCAGGAGGAGGATGACCACCCCTCAGAGAAGGGAACATGAGGCCAGAATGCAGGAAGCTCAGCTGAGAATCAGGAAACAGGAGCTAGAAGTAGCTCTGATGGAAGAGAAACTGAGTAAGGCTAGGCGACCTAAAGAGAGTGGGTCTATACCCACTGGTGGCAGCATTGTCCCAAAGGACAAAGATAGGGTCTTTGATAATAGGAACCTGTCTAAGGTTGTGCCCCCCTACAAAAGTGGGGATGACATCCACAAATGGATGACTGCTCTTGAGAGAGCCTGCAAAGTGCAGCAGGTTCCTGAAGACCAGTGGGCAGCAATCCTCTGGCTCTCCTTTGAAGGAAGAGGCAGAGACAGACTCCTCACTGTTAGGGAGGAGGATGTCAGAAACTACAGAGTCCTGAAGAGTGTCCTAGTTGATGGGTTAGGCTTAACCACTGAACAGTACAGGTTAATGTTCAGAGACACCCAGAAGACACAGACTCAGGACTGGTCTGAATACATTGAATGTGCCACTAAGGCTTTGGAGGGTTGGTTGCTGGGAAGTAAGGTATCTGATTATACAGGATTTTACAATTTGATGATGAGAGAACAGATTTTAAATAACTGTCAAAACCAGCAACTGCATCAACACTTGGTTGACTCTGATCTGACCTCTCCCCAAGAATTGGGAAAGAAGGCAGACAAATGGGTCAGAACCAGGGTTAAGCAAAAGAACCAGAACCAGGGCCAAGGGGGTGATCAGAAGAAAACAGACCAAAAGGGTGGAGATCAGAAATCTAAAGACCAGAAGTCTTCAACAGGGCCCCAAACTAATGCTAAAGAGGGTGGGTCCCAGCCTAAAGGGAAGAAGAAAGAAGGTCAAAAGAAACCCTGGTGCAACTCTTGCAAGAATACAACTCACTGGACTAGTGATTGTAAAAAGGGTGGAGCCCCCAACACTGTTGCCCCTAAGGCACCTGCTCCCAGTACTACTGTTAGCAGTGTTGGTCCCCAGACAAAGGGTGTAGTGGGAATCACTATGGGAACTGAAGGAGATTCTGACTTAGACAGAACCCTGACACAGGCAGTCCTGATCTGTGATGGGGACATAGATTTGTCCCTGACTGTGAGCCCCAGTAACCTGGGCAAGTACAGACAGACTCCTTTAATTAATGAAAAAGTGGCTCAAGCCTACAGGGACACATGTGCCAGTGTCACTATGGTGACACCAGGATTTGTGGATCCTGGACAGTACATACCAGGTGAGAATTACCTGGTGACCAATGCCAGCAATGCCACTAATTCACATAGTGTGGCAGTTGTTAACTTCTCATGGGGAGGGGTAACTGGCCTCAAAAGGGTTGTGGTTAGTGCAGACCTCCCAGTAGAATGTTTGTTGGGCAATGACCTAGAGAGTTCTCTATGGTCTGAAGTGGAGTACAGGACACATGCAGAGATGTTAGGTATATCACCACATGTCCTTGCTGTGACCAGGTCACAGGCCAAAAAGTGCCTTACTGAACCACAGGTCTTGGATCCTGGAACAATGGACCAAGCACCTACCAAGAAGAAGAACAGGAGGGTCAAGGCTGTGCCTTCCCCCCTGCCTCAGAGTGATGATCAACCTTCCCAGGAAGCTGATCTGGAGATCCCTGAAGGAACTGTCCCTGAAGAACTTGAACCTGATCAGGTTGAGTTTCTGGGGACAGGGGGACCTTCAAGGGCAGACTTGAGGCAGGCTCAGTTATCCTGTCCCTCTCTTGAACCCCTCAGACAGCTGGCTGCTGCTGAGGCAGCTGGGAATGCTCAAGGTACCCATAAAGTGTATTGGGATGATGGGCTCCTTTATTCAGAGGCTAGAGACCCCAAGCATGGTGCAACCAGGAGGTTGGTTATACCTCTGCAATTTAGGGGCTTCCTTCTTACCTTGGCCCATGATATTCCTTTAGCAGGACACTTAGGCCAGAACAAGACTTGGGACAGGCTTGTCCCTCAATTTCACTGGCCACATATGAATGAAGATACAAAGGAGTTTTGTCGCTCCTGTGTGACCTGCCAAGCCAGTGGCAAATCAGGTGGCACAACAAAGGCCCCCCTAATACCACTACCTGTGGTGGGGGTCCCCTTTGAAAGAGTGGGAATAGACATAGTGGGTCCCATGGATCCTCCCACTGCATCTGGGCACAGATTTATACTGGTGGTAGTGGATCATGCCACCAGGTATCCAGAGGAAATTCCCCTTAGGACCACTAAAGCACTTGTTGTGGCCAGGGACCTGCTGGGAGTATTCTCCAGAGTGGGGTTTCCTAAGGAGGTAGTTTCTGACAGAGGTACCAACTTCATGTCAGGATACTTGACAGCTATGTGGAAGGAATGTGGTGTCAACTACAAGTTCACCACCCCTTATCACCCACAATGCAATGGGCTTGTTGAGAGATTCAACAAGACCCTAAAGGGTATGATCAAAGGATTACCTGAAAAGCTCAGGCGAAGATGGGACATCCTTCTACCCTGCCTTCTGTTTGCTTACAGAGAGGTCCCACAAAAGGGGGTTGGCTACAGCCCCTTTGAATTGTTGTTTGGGCACCCTGTAAGAGGCCCACTGTGTTTAGTGAAGGAAGGATGGGAGTTACCTCTCAAAAAGCCTAAACAAGACATAGTGGACTATGTACTTGGTCTCCGCTCCAGGATGGCTGAGTATATGGAGAAGGCATCCAAAAACCTTGAGGCAAGCCAGGCCTTACAGAAAGCTTGGCATGACCAAAAGGCTGTCTTGGTTGAGTTTCAGCCAGGACAGAAGGTATGGGTGTTGGAGCCAGTGGCCCCAGCAGCACTCCAAGACAAATGGTCTGGACCCCATACAATCCTGGAAAAGAAAGGAGAGGTTACCTACTTGGTGGACCTAGGAACTCCCAGGAGTCCCCACAGGGTACTCCATGTTAACAGGTTAAAAGCATATGTTGACAGGGCAGACATGGGCTTGCTCATGGCTACAGATGAGGGACAGGAGGAGAAGAGTGACCCTCTCCCAGACTTGTTGTCTCAGAACCCTGAAGATGGCTCAGTTGAAGGAGTGACCCTTGGAGGCAACCTCACTGACCGTCAGCAGATTGAATGTAGACAGGTTCTACAATCATTTCAACATATGTTCTCACTGATACCTAGTCAAACTGACTGGTGTACCCATGTGGTGGACACTGGTGACAGTCTGCCTGTAAAGAACAAACTTTACAGACAACCTGACCACGTCAGGGACTGTATAAAGGCTGAGGTACACAAAATGCTGGAACTGGGTGTCATTGAACCCTCAGAGAGCCCCTGGGCTAGCCCAGTGGTTCTTGTCCCCAAACCTCACACCAAAGATGGCAAGAGAGAGATGAGGTTCTGTGCGGATTACAGAGGACTCAATGCTGTCACTAGGACGGATGCACATCCTATTCCAAGGGCAGATGAGCTCATAGATAAACTGGCTTCTGCTAAGTTTTTGAGCACATTTGATTTGACAGCTGGCTATTGGCAAATCAGGTTAGCTCAGGAGTCCAAGGCCAAAACAGCATTCTCAACCCCAGGTGGGCACTATCAATTTTTGGTGATGCCCTTTGGTCTGAAGAATGCACCTGCCACCTTCCAAAGGTTGGTGAATCAAGTCCTTACTGGGTTGGATGACTTTTGTGCAGCATATCTTGATGACATTGCTGTCTTTAGCTCCACCTGGGAGGATCATCTGATCCACCTGAAGAAGGTACTTGAGGCACTGCAAAAGGCAGGCCTCACTATCAAGGCTACTAAGTGCCAGATAGGGCAGAGTAAGGTTGTGTATTTGGGCCACCTTGTAGGTGGAGGCCAAGTTCAACCACTGGAGAGTAAGATACAATCCATCAAGGACTGGTCTCCTCCAACCACCCAGACTCAAGTTCGAGCTTTCTTGGGCTTGACTGGGTACTACAGGAAGTTTGTTAAGAACTATGGGTCCATTGTGACTCCTCTTAATGATCTGACATCCAAGAAGATGCCCAAAAAGGTTCAGTGGACAGTAAGCTGTCAAAAGGCATTTGATGACCTGAAGAAGGCCATGTGCTCTGCACCTATCCTGAAAAGTCCTGACTACTCCAAAGAGTTTCTTGTCCAAACAGATGCTTCTGAGTTGGGTGTGGGAGCTGTGCTGTCACAACTTAATGTAGATGGTCAAGACCAACCCATTGCTTTTATTAGCAGAAGGTTGACCCCCAGAGAGAAGAATTGGTCAGCTATTGAGAGGGAGGCCTTTGCTGTGGTGTGGGCCCTGAAGAAGCTGAGGCCATACTTGTTTGGCACTCACTTCAAGATTCAGACCGACCATAAACCCCTCTTGTGGCTAAATCAGATGAAGGGTGAAAACCCCAAACTGCTTAGGTGGTCCATTTCCCTACAGGGGATGGACTTTACAGTGGAGCACCGGCCAGGTACAGACCATGGGAATGCAGATGGTCTCTCCAGGTACTTCCACTTAGGACATGAAGACGAGACTGGTCAAGGCTAGTTTAATGTCCCTGCGTTTGGGGGGGGGGGTTGTGTAGGAGAGTAGGTCTGCTATCCTATGGTCACCCCAAATTTTTTGCTTTTTGCTTCACTGGTTTTTGACATATTGAGGCTGTGGGCCTGCTAATCAGACCCCCAGCCTGCTGTTCTCTCTAACTAAATTGACACTATGCACCCTAGGTGCATAACCAATTGGAATTGGATCACCCTGTGAGCCCCTGTACCAGTGTACACTAGGTACCCAGGGCATTGGTGTATCTAAGGCCTACCAGGGGCTGAAGCATGTATTGTGCCACCCCTGGCCTAACAAATTTGACACAACTGGCTGATCACTCAGCTGGGGTAAGTTGGTGTAACCACCTCTTACTTAGGTGTAGTGTACCTATACCTAACCTTAAATGGGACACATGTTAACCTATAAGTCACTCCTATGGCAGGCCTTAACAATCCTGAAGGCAGAGTGCTTGGTTCCATGTGAGATGGTGCTCTGGCATGAGCTGAGCCTGTCTGCAGTGGTCGGAACAACTTCCTTCTACCGTTTCCAGATATCGTCATACCATATACTCTTAAGTGCATTATGAACCTCGCGGTTAAATGCTATCTTTGGTTTGGCTTTATCAAAACATGTCGAGTAAGGTGTCATACGAATTGGAATACTAACCCCTCGCCAATTCTGGCGACGGGGTTAGCATTCCACCCTTCTAGAGGGACACGACATGTACAGTACCTGAAACCCGGGTAAAATCAGACATAGCCTCAGCTCCACAAAATGGATGCTGCCACCACAGACACAAGTCTGCCCTCCTGCTGCTGGGAGTCCTTCCAGCTTGGGAGACGTGGACAAAGGGTTTCCTGCCAAGGGAGGTGCGAGCACCACCCCAGACAGGATTTTGTGTATTGGTCAGGTAGGGCTTGAAAGAAACCAGACATGCCTGAGGCTCACAAGGAGCCTCGGTGCATATGCCAGTTCAATCCGGTCCTGGGGCACACCAGCCCCGGGCCTGGGGCGAGCTGGACAAAGGATTGGGGGTGTAACCACCCCCCTTCCTGGTCCCACCCTTAGGGAGGGACCTAGCAGGTAGTTCGGCCCCTAGAATCCGCTTAAAGGTAGGAGCTGTGTCCTAAGACTTCAGACATCCTGGAATCAACTTAACTACAAGAAGACGGGAACTTCGACGCTCTGCTGCACAGAGGACTGAAGGAAATCTCCCCTATGGTCAGGGAGTGACCATCTTGCTAACGCAAGCACCAACCAGCTATTCGACATCTGCTTTGCTGCCGCCTCCTGCCGGAGCCCGAGCCCAGAGCCCGACAAGACCTGGACCTCCAGACCTCTCACAGCCTGATCCACAGTCCCTGCAAAGAAGGAACCCGTGGAGGCACCGAGACACGTGGAGCCAGCCATCTTGAAAGACTGACGACAAGCTGCAAGCGCGACAACAGAGGCTCCCTCCAAGTTGTGCTTTGGGTCCTGAGAAGCCCAACCACCGAGCAGCATCTGCACCAAAGGTGAGCCCTCCAGCATCTCCACGATCTGCGTGGGGCCCCTCTGCACTTTGCATCTCGACGCGCCTGCCCGGTCCCTGGCCCGTTGGCTAGTGGCCATTTTGGCGACCTATTTTGAAATCAACGACGCTGGTCTGGTTGCCCCAGACTGGCCATAGCTGCTCTCCAAAAGAGCAGCCCCTCTGACCTTGCTGGTCAGAACAATCAGCTTTCCTCTCTCTTTCCACGACTCCTGCCTTTGCCAAGGCTTGTTTGCTTCTTTCGAGTCGCCGACACCGCCGACAGCGAGAGCCTGCGTGGGACAGCTCGTGACTCGACTCCTGCACGTCGTCGACCTTCAGGGACCACGTGGCTGCGGAAACAAGCTACACCTAACCACCTGTTTGCACCCGACATCGCCTGGTACCTTCCTGGTGCCACGCCGGTCACTGGCTAGTGACTGTGAACACTGTCCCCTCTGCTTTCAGGTCTTCTACAACTCCGATCCACCCTTGGATCCACCGCATCTCTTCTGGACCGACCGCCTGCAGCATCTTTGTCATCAGGCTCCATTGAATCGATAGAAGAAACCCGACGCACTTCGAGACCTATGCACCCGCTTCCTGTGGGTGAGGTAAAGCTGGCACTCCGGTGCCCAAGTGTAGAGAAACATCTCTAGTGTCTGTGTTTTGAATCTTAAGATCGTAGTCCATCCAGAAGACCCTTTCTGCAGTAACTTTTAAACTTTTACGCACCCATTGAAAACCTATGGGAGCACGGGTGTAACTTTCCTCACTGCACACGCGACCCGTGGACCTCCTGGTCACTAACTGAAGTTAGCTCCTTGTAGGCCCAGCGATTCTAGAGGCCCTAGGCCTTTTCCCTTTCCTGTTCGTGGTACTTATACCACTATTTTAGTATATGGTTTGAGTGGCCACCAGGGCCCATCCATATAAAGTGCAACTTCTGTATATTATAACGTTGTCTTGTTTAACGATTTGTGCTCCTGTGCTCATAAAGAGTCTAGGGGATACTTTGAGAAATAAATACATATATATTTTGAATATATATCTGTGTGGTGTCCTTTCATTGGTATAAAGGGGGGTTGCAATTGGTAAAACAGCCTGCTTAACACGCTTTAACGAGTTTAGCCTCAAAGACTGCTTAGCCTACGCTACCACTAGGGCAGCTAGTCCGAAAAGGTTGACTTACAACCACACCATAAGGGTTGCTTGGCATGGTACAAGGTGGTCACTTTAACTAGTGAGCATCATATGCCAGGCCAACTTCTCACAACCATCCACAAACGTACTGCCACCGCAGCGTACAGACGAACAGATACAAAGGTATTGATAGATATAGACAACACATCGAGGCTCACACATGCAAACGACACACATATATACCCACATAAAATCACAAACACCACAAAGACTGGCAGCACACAGGTACGCACACATTTCCAGACCGATTGGACTGACAATTCTATAGACAAATGAATATTGAATTGGTGCTGGGAAGATTCAGGCAGCATATTCACTCAGTATTGGAAAAGAACGTGGATTACTGTCAAGGCCCGTGCAATCTTTGGACTCTTATTACAAAAATCACTTCTGGGAGAAGGCAGACCTCACTTTCCATGCCCATCCAAACCTTTTATTCTTTGCAGTAAAGCCTTGTCTATAGCAAGGTAATGCACTGTCATGCTCATTCCATCTTTGGCCTCTCTGGTATCTGCATATGTGTCCAACTTTGTCATTGTGTAATTCCTTTGTTTTTTCGATTGGGAAATCTCTCCATGTGCACTGCACAACATGGATACAGACTTTCTTTTTGTAAACAGTTGTTATACAGCGTTAGTCGAATTAGGTCAAAGGAAGTAAAGACTGCAGTTACTAGAATGGACCGAACAGTTAAATGAAAATCCAGATCGTCAACATTATATTTAATGTATAGAGTGATATGTGGCATCCAGAGTTGCGCACTGCAGTTTGCACACATTACTGTACCAAGTATAATGTATGCTCCAATCAAACTTCTGGTATTTACAATTCAAACTCATGTTGTTTTCCTTCTTCAATAATAGTTTCCTGTTAATTTGTCATGTTGTTGCTCGTTGCTACATACAATTCGAGTATTTTCGTCTTCTTTTAGTCTTCTTAACTTTTTGTTTACACTTCATGAGAGAAAGGGCATTTATGAGCTGCTGTTCAATGGACGTTCTAAAGCAGAAGTATTTAAACATGTCACGAATTATAGAGAAACTGCGCCTTGTCACGGCTAGTAAGCATAAAATGCAGTAGTTCAGTCTGACGGCAAAAGCCTAAATACTTACGGCAAAAGCCTAAATCCTTAATATTTGGACTGCGGTTTGAAAGGTAATTTCATTTCATTTAAGAAATCGTGCGCTCTTAGTTTTAGAGGCAGCACCACGTGCAGTCCGTGTTCTCCGTGATGTGTGGCGCTGTTGCAGACAGTGTATGTCTTCATAACACATGCAAATGCAGCCTGGGAAGTTTCCACTCAAATCCGGGGAGCTGAGGATGATGAAACTGAATCAAAAATTAGCTAGCATTCGCGCCAAGAATTTTCAATTCTATTAAGGACACGGAGGCGAGGATTATGCTTCTCTTTCTATTTATTGCTACCCACAGCAGCCAATGAAAACTTTTGTTACATGAAAAAACAACACTTTTCTCATGATGCATATGTCACATCACTTCCTGCAGGGCCCCATAAGAGCCAGCCATACCGGAACTAGTCCTCTTTCTTTGCTCCGAACAGAAGTCCAATAAGTATTAAAGTTCAAAAGTATTAAAGTTCAACAACAACAGCTTCCAACGTGGAAGAACACCAGACCAGCTGGGAAACACGCCACTCCGTACGACGGATCAATCCATCTTCTTGTCAGATCCTGAAAGAATAGAAATAAACAACCCGTAATTTCTGTCAAAACAGAGTATATACAGCACGGGTGGGCAAAAAATTACATTACAGTAATTTAACCGGGTGGGATAATCCTCGCCTCCGTGTCCTTAATAGAATTGAAAATTCTTGGCGCGAATGCTAGCTAATTTTTGATTCTATTACAGGACCGGAGGCTTCGTATTATGCTAGTTTAACGCTGATTAAAAACAACAGAGGATATATCTCCCACCGGTTTATAGTAAAATTGTTTAAACGTGGATTCAGACGACCAGTCTGCAGAACGCATTATATCTTGCACCGTAGAACCCAACATGAAAGTCTTGGAGGCCATGGCGCCTCGAACAGAATGTGCACCAAACACTTGGGTATCTACCCCTGCCTCTTGCATAACACCTTTCAGCCATCTGGCTATGGTAGCCGCAGTAACAGGTTTATACGGTTTTTGCAGAGCAATTAACAGTTGTACCACACCATCAGGCCTGAGAGACCTGGTACATTCTTCGTAAGCCTTGAGACATTGAACCACACAAAGTTTAGCATTATCAGGAAAAGCATGATAATCCACACAACGTGACAAGGTTTTTGTTCTAGACGTAATATTAAACGAAACGCCCTCTGGAGTAAATACTCTACCTGTAATATCGAGCGCTTTAACATCCGAGGAACGTCTGCAAGCCGCTAGGCAAAGTAACATGGCCAGTTTGGCCGACAACTGCTTCCTGGACAACCTATTGTTGTCCGGCCAACTATTGAAGAGGGACAGAACCAGCGAGACGTCCCACAAAGAGGAATACTTTGGTTTGGGAGGATTGGCTACTCTAATGCCCTTTAGGAGTTTACAGATGAGAGGATGCATCCCAACAGGCTTGCCCTCGATCTGAGAGTGGCCTGCCGAGATGGCGGAGCGGAAGTTATTAACCGAGCGGTAGGCTAAACCCTGCGACGCCTTCTCCGAAAGAAAATTTACTACATAGGGTAATCCTGCCCCCACGGGATCCACATGTTGTCCCACGCACCAACGAACCCAGCATCCCCAGGCTGAAGAATATCGTTTCTTGGTAGAGGGGGCCCATGCCTGATTGATAAAGCTTGCAGCCTGGTCCGAAAATCCTGGCATTTGCCAACGCTGCCTGAAAGTCTCCAGGCCATCAGGGTCAGGTGCCCCGATAGCACCATCGGGTGTGTCTCCCACTGAGGGCCCTGGAGCATGGTCGAGGACCAAGGGATCCGCCTGGGGAAGTCGCAACTCGCCTCCATCAGCAACGGGAACCAAGGCTGCGACTTCCACAGGGGAGTCACCAGTATCACCTCCGCTTTCTGACGCATCACTTGAGTGAACACTCGGGGAATGAGGATGAACGGTGGAAACGCGTAGTTCAACTGTTGAGACCACTCCTGAGCCAAGGCATCTGTCGCCAGCGCCAGAGGGTCCGGCCTCCAGCTGAAAAACTGCGTCATTTGACGGTTCAGCCTGGAAGCAAATAGGTCGATCTCGCAGCGTCCCCAAATCTCCTGTAACCAGTGAACCACCCGCGGGCAAAGTTGCCAGTCGCTGTAGTCCTTGAGGTGGCGAGAGTTCCAATCCGCCACCACGTTGGAGTGACCCGGAATGTACTCCGCTACCACCGATATCTGGTTGTTTAGGCAGTAATGCCAAAAGGCCTTCGCTACCTCCACCAGCATCGAGGACCTCGTGCCCCCCAATTTGTTGATGTATCGGACTGCCGACACATTGTCCATCCGAAGAAGGATGCAACATGAGATCTGCCGGGGGGCCAACGTCCGGATCGCAAAGGATCCCGCGAGGAGCTCCAGACAATTTATGTGAAGATTTAACTCCTCCAGGGACCACCGTCCCCCTGTGGACATATTTCCGCAGCGCGCTCCCCAACCCCAACGGCTGGCGTCGGACTCTATGACCACCTCTGGCAACGAGCCGAAGATTGCTCTGCCGTTCCACGCCTCGACGTGGGCCAACCACCACTACATCTCCTCCCTCACCTCCTGGGTGAGGGGGACTACGTCTGTGTAAGAAAGGCCCTTCTGTAAATGCTGGATCTTTAGGCGTTGAAGGGCCCTGTAGTGCAGGGGGCCCGGGAATATCGCTTGAATGGATGACGCAAGGAGGCCCACTATGCGGGCAATCCCCCTGAGCGAGACCATCTGCTTGGATAGAAACGAGCGTAGCTCCTTCTTGATGTCCCGTAGCTTAGAGCTCGGGAGACAGAGTTGGGCCGTCTGAGAATTTATGACGAACCCCAGAAAGTCTATCGTCTGCGTGGGAGAGAGGACCGACTTCGGTTCGTTGATCACGAACCCCAGGTTCTGCAAAATATGAATGGTCATGCGCAGGTGCCGAGCCACTAGCTCTGGAGACTGCGCCATAATGAGCATGTCGTCCAAATAGACAATCATGCGAACCCCTTGTTCTCTGAGGTAGGCCACGACCGGCTTCAGCACCTTGGTGAAGCACCACGGTGCTGAGGAAAGTCCAAAAGGAAGGACCAAATACTCGTTGTGAGAAGTTGGCCTGGTATATGCTGTTCACTAGTTCTAGTGACCACCTTGTACCATGCCAAGCAACCCTTATGGTGTGGTTGTAAGTCAACCTTTTCGGACTAGCTGCCCTAGTGGTAGCGTAGGCTAAGTAGTCTTTGAGGCTAAACTCGTGAAGCGTGTTAAGCAAGCTGTTTTACCAATAGTAACCCCCTTTTATACCAATGAAAGGACACCACACAGATATATATTCAAAATATATATGTATTTATTTCTCAAAGTAACCCCTAGTCTCTTTATGAGCACAGGAGCACAAATCGTCAAACAAGATTATCACCTAATACACAGAAGTTGCACTTTATATGGATAGGCCCTGGTGGCCACTCGAACCATATACTAAAATAGTGGTATAAGTACCACGAACAGAAAAGGGAAAAGGCCTAGGGCCTCTAGAATCGCTGGGCCTACAAGGAGCTAACGTCAGTTAGTGACCAGGAGGTCCACGGGTGGCGTGTGCAGAGCAAATAGTCACACGCGTGCTCCCATAGGTTTCAATGGGTGCGTAAAAAGTACAAAGTTACTGCAAAAGGAATCTTCCGGATGACCTAGGAACTTAAGATTTGGAACACAGGCACTAGAGATGTATTACTACACATGGGCACCGGAGTGCCAGCTTTACCTCACCCACAGGAAGCGGGTGCATAGGCCTCAAAGTGCGTCGGGTTTCTTCTATCTGTTCCGTTGAGCCTGGGACAAAGATGCTGCAGGCGGTCGGTCGGGAAGAGATGCAGTGGATCCAAGAGTGGATCGGAGATGTTGAAGACCTGTAAGCAGAGGGGACAGTGTTCACAGTCACTAGCCAGTGACCAGCGTGGCACCAGGTGGGTACCAGGCAATGTCGGGTGCAAACAGGAAGGAAGGTGTAGCTTGACTCTGCAGCCACGTGGTCCCTGAAGGTCGACGACGTCCAGGAGTCGAGTCACGAGCTGTCCCACGCAGGCTCTCGCTGTCGGCGGTGTCGGCGACTTGATCGAAGCAAACAAGCCTTGGCAAAAGCAATTGTTGTAGGCAAGGAGTTTAAGCTGATGGTTCTGGCCAGCAAGGTCAGAGGAACTGCTCCTTTGGAGGGGAGCAAGGGCCAGTCTGGAGCAACCAGACCAGCGGTGTTTGTCGTAGATTTCGTCGCCAAGATGGCCACTAGCCAGCGGGCCAGCAACCGGTTAGGCGCGTCGAGTGGCAAAATGCAGAAGGGCCCCACGCAGATCGTGGAGATGCTGGGGGGCTCACCTTTGGTGCAGCTGCTGCTCGAGGGTTGGGCTTCTCAGGACCCAAAGCACAACTTGGAGGGAGCCTCGGTTGTTGCACTGGTCAGCTTGTCGTAGTCGTTTCAAGATGGCTGGCTCCACGTGTCTCGGTGCCTCCACGGGTCTCCTCTTTGCAGGGACTGTGGATCGGGCGGTGAGAGGTCTGGAGGTCCAGGTCTTGTCAGTCTCTGGGCTCGGGCTCCGGCGGGAGGCGGCGGCAAAGCAGACGTTGATTCGCTGGATGGTGCTTGCGTTAGCAAGGTGGTCACTCCCTGACCACAGGGGAGATTTTCTTCAGTCTTCTGTGCAGCAGAATGTCGAAGTTCCCGTCTTCTTCTTAGTTTCAAGTTGATTCCAGGATGTCTGAAGTCTTAGGACACAGCTCCTACCTTTATTCGGATTCTAGGGGCCGGACTACCTGCTAGGTCCCTCCCTATGGGTGGGACCAGGAAGGGGGGTGGTTACACCCCCAATCCTTTGTCCAGCTCGCCCCAGGCCCGGGACTGGTGTGCCCCAGGACCGGTTTGAACTGGCATATGCACCGAGGCTCCTTGTGAGCCACAGGCATGTCTGGTTTCTTTCAAGCCCTACCTGACCAATACACAAAATCCTGTCTGGGGTGGTGCACGCACCTCCCCTGGCAGGAAACCCTTTGTCCACACCTCCCAAGCTGGAAGGACTCCCAGCAGCAGGAGGGCAGACTTGTGTCTGTGGTGGCAGCATCCATTTTGTGGAGCTGAGGCTATGTCTGATTTTACCCGGGTTTCAGGTACTGTACATGTCGTGTCCCTCTAGAAGGGTGGAATGCTAACCCCGTCGCCAGAATTGGCGAGGGGTTAGTATTCCAATTCGTATGACACCTTACTCGACATGTTTTGATAAAGCCAAACCAAAGATAGCATTTAACCGCGAGGTTCATAATGCACTTAAGAGTATATGGTATGACGATATCTGGAAACAGTAGAAGGAAGTTGTTCCGACCACTGCAGACAGGCTCAGCTCATGCCAGAGCACCATCTCACATGGAACCAAGCACTCTGCCTTCAGGATTGTTAAGGCCTGCCATAGGAGTGACTTATAGGTTACCAGGTGTCCCATTTAAGGTTAGGTATAGGTATACTACACCTAAGTAAGAGGTGATTACACCAACTTACCCCAGCTGAGTGATCAGCCAGTTGTGTCAAATTGTTAGGCCAAGCCTGGGGTGGCATAATACATGCTGCAGCCCTTGGCAGGCCTTGGGTACACCAATGCCCTGGGTACCTAGTGTACACTGGTACAGGGGCTGACAGGGTGATCCAACCAATTGGGTATGTACCTAGGGTACATGGAGTCCATTTTAAAGAGAGAACAGCCAGGCTGAGATCCTGAATAGCAGGATCTCAGGCCAACTAAGTCGAAAAACCAGCTAGACACTAGGCAAAAATTTGGGGGTAACCATAGTCAGATATCCACCTTCCTACACAACCCCCCCCCAAACGAAGGGAGATAAGGCTGACCTTGACCAGGTAAGCCTATATTGCCCAAGTGGCCATATAAGGAGGAACCAGCACTGGCATGGTTACCCCCTGTCTCATGGTCCACTAAGCAATCCCTCACCCTAAGGGTATCAGAGGGTCTCCACCATAGGGAATCTCTACCTTTGGTGTGTCTTGGCAAAGTAAAAGGCTGGTGTTGAGATGGAGTACTGAAGTGAGTGTCCTCAAAGTGAGGCCTCAGCTTCCTCCAATCCCCCTCCACCATGGATGCCTTTCTTTCCTTAACTGAGTTGCACTGTGCTCTCAGGGTCAGCCTCTGGCTACCTAAAGCTGGAGGCTGGGTCCCTTTTGTGGGCTTACTGGAGGGACAGGTCAGGTTTGGGGCCCTAAGGTCCCAGGTTTGCCTGTGCCCAACAGAATCCCTCTGGGGGAGGTCCCTAACTACCTGTAAAGGAGATCCCTCAGGAATGTTTTTACCCATCACCTGACTAGGGCTACTAGCCAGGCAATCCTCATTCTTTTGATGGGGGGGTTCTTGTGGACAGGGGCCCTCTGGGGGTCCACTGGCCTCCCTGACCTCTGCAGCCCTGGGCTGACTGAGGCAGGGTAGAGAGAGGCAGGCTACCTGCACCAGACTGGGTCCCACCTTGGAAGGGGCCACTGACATCAGAGGCTCTGCCAGGCCAGGCCTGGCTACCTCTGGGGCAGTTCCTTCACAAGGGGTGAGGTCAGATCCCTGAGGAGGCTGACCTTTTCCTAATGTCTGGGGAGAGGGAGACTTTTCTTCCTCCCCACTACTCTCAGTTTGTGTGGAGTGATCCATTGTTTCAGGCTTCACTACACCTATGTCAGTCTGAGTATAGGCTGAGACCATTACAGCCTTGCCAACCTTTTCAGGGGGGCACTCAGTTTGTGTTTGAGCTGTGACTGTCACAGCTCTGCCAGTCTCTACAGGGAAGTCTGTCTGTGCCTGGGCTGTGGCTACCACTGCCCTTCCAACCTTTTCAGGGAGGAAATCTATTTGGACAGGGGTTGTGAATGGCACAACCCCCCTACCCTTTTGTGACAGGCCTACCATTTTTGAATGGGTGTCTTGTTCAACTCCAGCCCAAGCTGAGAGTTCTAAGTCATTCCCCAGTAAGCAGTCTACAGGCAAGGTTGGGGACACTGCTACCCTTTTAGGGCCAGTGACCCCTCCCCAGCTGAGACATACCTCTGCCATGGGATGACTGTTCTGTTTGCCATCAATGTTAGTCACCTGGTAGGAGAAACCGGGCAAAAGCTGCTCAGAGGGAACTAGCCAATGGGCCACCATTGTGATGCTAGCCCCAGTGTCTCTGTAGGCCTCAGCTTTTGTACCATTGATGTAGGGCTCCTGTCTGTACCTACCCAAAGTGTTGGGACAGGCAGTGAAGTTGGCAAACCCCATGCCACCATCACAGACAAGAGTGGTTGCTGTAGGGGAATTGGCTAAGCCAGGGTCCCCCTGTGTTCCCCAAGTAAACCCACCCAGATTTCTGGGGGCACTCCCACCACCTGGGGGATTACTGCTGACAGTAATAGGTGGTGTGACAGGAGTAATTGGAGGAACAGTTTTGTTTTTAGCCCTTGGGCAACCGCTGTCAGTTTTCCAATGCCCAGGAGTTTTACACTCATGGCAGTAGGGCTTTTTAGCTGTGGTAGAGGAGGGAGCTTGGGACCCACCACCCTGTGTGGAGTTTTGGGGCCCTGAGGAAGGTTTCTCTTTTTCTTTATCCCCACCCTTCTCTTGAGGCTTGGTGGTATCTTTCTTTTGGTCACCACCCTGGTTTTTAGGCCTGATCCTGGTCCTGACCCATTTATCTGCCCTCTTTCCCAATTCTTGGGGAGAGGTCAAATCTGAGTCTACCAGGTGTTGATGGAGAAGCTGGTTTTGACAATTACTTAAAATCTGCTCTCTCATCATCAAATTGTACAATCCTGTATAATCAGACACCTTACTTCCCAGCAACCAACCCTCCAAAGCCTTAGTGGCACATTCCACATATTCAGACCAGTCCTGAGTCTGTGTCTTCTGGGTGTCTCTGAACATTAACCTGTACTGTTCAGTGGTTAAGCCTAACCCATCAACTAGGACACTCTTCAGGACTCTGTAATTTCTGACATCCTCTTCTCTAACAGTGAGGAGTCTATCTCTGCCTCTCCCCTCAAAGGAGAGCCATAAGATTGCTGCCCACTGGTCTTCAGGAACCTGCTGCACTTTGCAGGCTCTCTCAAGAGCAGTCATCCATTTGTGGATGTCATCCCCACTTTTGTAGGGGGGCACAATCTTGGACAGGTTCCTATTGTCAAAGACCCTATCTTTGTCCCTAGGGACATTGCTGCCACCAGTGGGTATAGACCCACTCTCTCTATGCTGCCTAGCCTTGCTCAGTTTTTCTTCCATCAGGGCTACTTCTAGCTCCTGCTTCCTGATCCTCAGCTGGGCTTCCTGCATTCTGGCCTCATGTTCCCTCCTCTGAGGGGTGGTCAGTCTCCTTCTGGAGTGACCTTGAGAGCCTCTAGAGCCATGGGAAGCATTGGAGTCACCTGAGCGATTCCTTTGCCTTCCAAGCCCTGTGTTAAGTCCACTGGGGAGATCCAATGTGGTGAACCCACTGTCAGTCCCCAATAGCCTTAGTTTAGCTGGGCCAAGTATAACACTTGGCACTGGGCTAGTTCTCCCTTCATCCCCACTCACATCTGTATCCCCATCACTTTCTTCCTCTGTGGTAGGCATCCCATCTAAGGGGTGACTATTGGGAAGGGGTACTTCAGTGGCATCTTCAGAAGGGGGGCCTCCTGTTCCTGTCCCTAAGGGGGCTAACTGGGAAGCTTTCTTGAGTGCTCTCTGATTCTCATCATTCTGTAAGAGCTCTCTGAGCTCAGCAGAGTTTGGGTTCTTGGGCTGTTTAAGGCCTCTAAGAGTTGCCAAATGCCTGAGCTCATTCTGATTAAGGGTAGCAAAGCTGGATGGTGCCCTCTGGGGGTCACTCTCAACAGAGATGGGTACAGTGGACCCCTCTGCCCCGGCCATTGCTCTTAAGTGTGGGTGGATGTGTTGCAATCTACCTACACTTGGGTTTACCTACTAAACCTATCTAGTAGTTGTAGTCAGGGTGTGCTACTCCCTTTGCTCTACAACAACTAAGTTCAGTAGAACTTAAGTATATCTAATCTTGTTTTATATGTACCTACAGGTACCTATGTGATCTTTCAATTGGTAACCAAGAGATTACAATGGTAAAACACAGCAAGCTCAAATCCAACCGCTGCTCACCAATGTGAGAAGTTGGCCTGGTATATGCTGTTCACTAGTTCTAGTGACCACCTTGTACCATGCCAAGCAACCCTTATGGTGTGGTTGTAAGTCAACCTTTTCGGACTAGCTGCCCTAGTGGTAGCGTAGGCTAAGTAGTCTTTGAGGCTAAACTCGTGAAGCGTGTTAAGCAAGCTGTTTTACCAATAGTAACCCCCTTTTATACCAATGAAAGGACACCACACAGATATATATTCAAAATATATATGTATTTATTTCTCAAAGTAACCCCTAGTCTCTTTATGAGCACAGGAGCACAAATCGTCAAACAAGATTATCACCTAATACACAGAAGTTGCACTTTATATGGATAGGCCCTGGTGGCCACTCGAACCATATACTAAAATAGTGGTATAAGTACCACGAACAGAAAAGGGAAAAGGCCTAGGGCCTCTAGAATCGCTGGGCCTACAAGGAGCTAACGTCAGTTAGTGACCAGGAGGTCCACGGGTGGCGTGTGCAGAGCAAATAGTCACACGCGTGCTCCCATAGGTTTCAATGGGTGCGTAAAAAGTACAAAGTTACTGCAAAAGGAATCTTCCGGATGACCTAGGAACTTAAGATTTGGAACACAGGCACTAGAGATGTATTACTACACATGGGCACCGGAGTGCCAGCTTTACCTCACCCACAGGAAGCGGGTGCATAGGCCTCAAAGTGCGTCGGGTTTCTTCTATCTGTTCCGTTGAGCCTGGGACAAAGATGCTGCAGGCGGTCGGTCGGGAAGAGATGCAGTGGATCCAAGAGTGGATCGGAGATGTTGAAGACCTGTAAGCAGAGGGGACAGTGTTCACAGTCACTAGCCAGTGACCAGCGTGGCACCAGGTGGGTACCAGGCAATGTCGGGTGCAAACAGGAAGGAAGGTGTAGCTTGACTCTGCAGCCACGTGGTCCCTGAAGGTCGACGACGTCCAGGAGTCGAGTCACGAGCTGTCCCACGCAGGCTCTCGCTGTCGGCGGTGTCGGCGACTTGATCGAAGCAAACAAGCCTTGGCAAAAGCAATTGTTGTAGGCAAGGAGTTTAAGCTGATGGTTCTGGCCAGCAAGGTCAGAGGAACTGCTCCTTTGGAGGGGAGCAAGGGCCAGTCTGGAGCAACCAGACCAGCGGTGTTTGTCGTAGATTTCGTCGCCAAGATGGCCACTAGCCAGCGGGCCAGCAACCGGTTAGGCGCGTCGAGTGGCAAAATGCAGAAGGGCCCCACGCAGATCGTGGAGATGCTGGGGGGCTCACCTTTGGTGCAGCTGCTGCTCGAGGGTTGGGCTTCTCAGGACCCAAAGCACAACTTGGAGGGAGCCTCGGTTGTTGCACTGGTCAGCTTGTCGTAGTCGTTTCAAGATGGCTGGCTCCACGTGTCTCGGTGCCTCCACGGGTCTCCTCTTTGCAGGGACTGTGGATCGGGCGGTGAGAGGTCTGGAGGTCCAGGTCTTGTCAGTCTCTGGGCTCGGGCTCCGGCGGGAGGCGGCGGCAAAGCAGACGTTGATTCGCTGGATGGTGCTTGCGTTAGCAAGGTGGTCACTCCCTGACCACAGGGGAGATTTTCTTCAGTCTTCTGTGCAGCAGAATGTCGAAGTTCCCGTCTTCTTCTTAGTTTCAAGTTGATTCCAGGATGTCTGAAGTCTTAGGACACAGCTCCTACCTTTATTCGGATTCTAGGGGCCGGACTACCTGCTAGGTCCCTCCCTATGGGTGGGACCAGGAAGGGGGGTGGTTACACCCCCAATCCTTTGTCCAGCTCGCCCCAGGCCCGGGACTGGTGTGCCCCAGGACCGGTTTGAACTGGCATATGCACCGAGGCTCCTTGTGAGCCACAGGCATGTCTGGTTTCTTTCAAGCCCTACCTGACCAATACACAAAATCCTGTCTGGGGTGGTGCACGCACCTCCCCTGGCAGGAAACCCTTTGTCCACACCTCCCAAGCTGGAAGGACTCCCAGCAGCAGGAGGGCAGACTTGTGTCTGTGGTGGCAGCATCCATTTTGTGGAGCTGAGGCTATGTCTGATTTTACCCGGGTTTCAGGTACTGTACATGTCGTGTCCCTCTAGAAGGGTGGAATGCTAACCCCGTCGCCAGAATTGGCGAGGGGTTAGTATTCCAATTCGTATGACACCTTACTCGACATGTTTTGATAAAGCCAAACCAAAGATAGCATTTAACCGCGAGGTTCATAATGCACTTAAGAGTATATGGTATGACGATATCTGGAAACAGTAGAAGGAAGTTGTTCCGACCACTGCAGACAGGCTCAGCTCATGCCAGAGCACCATCTCACATGGAACCAAGCACTCTGCCTTCAGGATTGTTAAGGCCTGCCATAGGAGTGACTTATAGGTTACCAGGTGTCCCATTTAAGGTTAGGTATAGGTATACTACACCTAAGTAAGAGGTGATTACACCAACTTACCCCAGCTGAGTGATCAGCCAGTTGTGTCAAATTGTTAGGCCAAGCCTGGGGTGGCATAATACATGCTGCAGCCCTTGGCAGGCCTTGGGTACACCAATGCCCTGGGTACCTAGTGTACACTGGTACAGGGGCTGACAGGGTGATCTAACCAATTGGGTATGTACCTAGGGTACATGGAGTCCATTTTAAAGAGAGAACAGCCAGGCTGAGATCCTGAATAGCAGGATCTCAGGCCAACTAAGTCGAAAAACCAGCTAGACACTAGGCAAAAATTTGGGGGTAACCATAGTCAGATATCCACCTTCCTACACTCGTACCACCGGTTCCGTCATTGAAACTGAAGAAATCTGCGGTGGGGACGATATATGGGAACGGACAGATAAGCGTCCTTCAGGTCCAGACGGACCAACCAGTCCCCTTGTTTCAGTAGATCCGCCAAGAGATGGATGCCCTCCATCTTGAAGTGTTTGTAAGTAAGAAAGTGGTTGAAATCCTTCAAATTGAGTACTAACCTGTAACCGCCTCCTTTCTTCTGTACCAGAAAAATATTGCTGCAGAAACCGCGAGGGCCCTCTCTGCAAGGAGCTATCGCGCGTTTCTGCAGCAATGCGTCTATTTCTGAATCTATGAAATCGCACTCGCGTTGGGAAAAAGAAAGCTGTCTGGGGCGCTGTACCTGACGGGGCGTCTGAAAAAACTCTAGTTGGAACCCTTGAACAGTCTGTAGTACCCAAGCGTCTTGTGATATCTGAGCCCAATTGTGAAAGAAATACCGAGTACGCCCCCCCAAGGGAAGAGGAAGTAAATCTGAAGCGCTCACCTGAGGAATCAGCGGCTTGGAATCCTCCACGGTAGGAGCCTTTGTTAAAGCGCCGTTTGTTGAAGCGCTGTCTGGTGGGGTAGAAGGTACCACCACGGGTGGAGTCCCAGTCACCCCTGCCGCGTCCGAAATCTCCTCGCTGGGGACCTTGAGTGTGCTGACGGCCAAACGAGCGTCCCCGCCCTCGTCCGGCCCTATTGAAAACACCGGCGTGAAACACGCGCTTGATCCCTGCTTGAGCCTTGTCCAGGGTAGTAAACGTGCCCACATACTTCGCAACATCCTTAACAAACCGGTCCCCAAAGAGGTTCCCGTCCGCCAACGGCCCAGGTTCCGACGCGGCCAGCTCAGTAAGGTTGGCGTCCATCCGCATTAATATCGATTTCCTGCGTTCTGTCGATATCGCGCAGTTGGCATTCCCTAACAAGCAGATAGCTCGTTGGGTCCAGCCTGCTAGCACGTGGGGATCGATCGCACTCCCTGATTCCTGCGCCTCCAGGGCCATTTCCCAAATTTTTGCCAGGGGCCCGACCACATCCAGGAGCTTGTCTTGGCAACCCCGCCAAGCGCGATCAATCCCTTTCTTGGGATCCTTGGCGAACTTTTTTAGAAACGTTAGCATGCTGGGGTCAATGTCCGGCGTCTCCGCCACTTTGTCCGAGAGGTCCGGTCTTGGGCATTCTGACTTTAGCCTACTGCGCACCTCCTTGTCAAACCCCTTGCGTAAATTCTCGTGCAGGTACGCAGCCACCTCATGAGCCGGTAACCAGTCCGATGATCGGGGGTGCACGATATCTGCGGGGTTAAAAGTAAAGGGTGTAGGAACCTCTGGGGGTTCCGCATGCTTGGTCTTCCTGGACTTCTTTTTAGGAGGGGAGTCGTCCGGTGTGTCCGAGGAAGTGGACGTAGACTCTGTATCAGTGTCTTGAACCTTCTCACGCTCTCGAGTTGGGCGCGGCAGCGCCTCGTAGGACTGTGAGTGTGGCCAAGGCTGACCCCGGGAATCCCCTGACGTCCCCTCTGTTTGTTTAGGGAAGCCATGCTTCTTAGCAAACCTCTCCAGCTGTTTAGTGATGGGCTTTAAAGCCGTCGCCAGAGCTTGCTGTACAGTTCCAGGAACTGCTTTTTCTAGGGCCTTGCTGACCGACTCCTGGACAGAAGCATCCAGGGCCTCAACAATATTGTCCTCAATGGCAGGTCCTCCTACCTCCTCCTCGTACAAGGTATCATCCTCCTCATAATGCACCCACGTATCCATAGTGGAACCACACTTGTAGCGGTACTTGCTCATAAGGCAAGAGCAAAGAGGAATCCAAGGGGGGAGCCAACCCACAGCACAGCAGCACCGGTACCTAGCTCCTCAGCCAACAGCTGTAGAATAATTATTTCAGCCCACAGGGCGTAGTGGAGCCAAGAGCAAAAATTAAATATAAGGAGGTGTGCTCCCTCCAGGCCCAGGTCGTTATTACAGCCAGCCAGGCGTCAGCAGTGCTCTTTCAGTAAAAACTACAGCTCAAATGCTTAAAACGAAACTAATCGGGTCGTTTCGATGTGCGTAGCCCAAATCCTACTAGATTGGGCTACGCACGTGGAATCACAAACGAAACTACAGCTATCCGGCTCCTGGCGTCAGCGGCGTACAAGGGAAGCCCAGCGCCCATGAAACATCAATGCTGAACCCACCGGAGGCGGGGCGGTACCAGGTGCTGAACGGTAAGCGCAACGCGCTAACAGGGCATGCGGCGCGGCCGAGCGTCGCGTGTAAATCCCTAAATTTGAAACCATGCGCTTTTCGCGCCTCGGCCCGCTAATCGGCAAAATATGCCGTCGATCGAACCGCGCTCTACCGCGGTGTTCACAAAGCGCCACAGCGCGATTCAAATCCCCGGCAAACCAAAGGCTGCACACAAGTCAGGGCGCGCGCGCGCCGGAACCTAAGCATTATCACAGCATAAGCTTACAATAGCCATCGCTAGTAAAAAACACATGAGCATCAAAATTAATTCAAATCGTAGCTCTCCACTTAACTGTCTGCGTGAGCAGCAAAGAAAGAGGACTAGTTCTGGTATGGCTGGCTCTTATGGGGCCCTGCAGGAAGTGATGTGACATATGCATCATGAGAAAAGTGTTGTTTTTTCATGTAACAAAAGTTTTCATTGGCTGCTGTGGGTAGCAATAAATAGAAAGAGAAGCATAATACGAAGCCTCCGGTCCTGTAATAGAATTCAGGGGTGAGTTGCCTCCGCTGCTCAGATTCTAGGGCGGGGTCTGGAAGGTCTCAAAGCCCCCTCACTCCCCTCCCCTCTGTGCCACATTGCATAGCTGGTGTTAATTTATGGACGTGAGAAGGATTAAGGGTTGAGACAGTTTTTCCATATATTTATATTTACAGGACAACTGGGTCCACCATTACTCCTTCTGAGGTAAATAAAATGACAATGTGCTGTTGAAAGTTCAATACCTTTCGAAAACAGCAGAATGTGTGAATTTTAATTAAACTGGCCACCACGGTTTGTCTGTCTTTTTGTTACATTCTCTGTTTCAATAAAGATTGTTGTATAAGGACACCGGCTCCCCTTCAACCAACCTTGTGACCACTGCCCTCCTCCAGGTCGTTTAGGCCAATCAGCAAGGGGATAGTTGTGGTCAATCCAGCAAGCAGGTTACGCGCCCTCGGGCCTTTGTTCCACTTCCAGGTCATGTTGTTGAAACCGAGGGAAATGCGAGGCTTCGAGCAGAGCGTTTCAAAATTGGAGTTATCCTAAGGAAATAAATATATCTCTAGCTGTATCTGTTTTTGCTGCGATTAAATTGGGAGAGGTGTAGGATGTTAAACCGGCAGGAAGGGATTGCGTGTAGTGAGATAAGTAGGGAGAAACCGAGACGAACGAGGCATCCTCCCCATCCCCCAAGGTGAGAGATTTGAAACGTTTCCTATTTTTAAACAAGAGGGCACAGGGATACCTCTGCTCTGAGCCATATTCGAATACATGTGGTATTTTTCTATCCACATCTACAATCCAGTGCTTAATTTGTGCCCGTGCTTTCCGGTGCTTAGCACCGGCACCTATTTCAGAGGGCCGGGACTATAAATCTCTTCTCCCGCGATCAAAATTCTCAATAACTTTTCAAAATAAATATGCCTGCCTGGATGGCTGCCCGATATGTTTTCACAGCCTTGCCATGTCTGATTCTGGCATGATACATGTGTATTGTGCATCAGTTTTACTTTTCAGGACTGTGTACCTTTGTTGACTCAGATAGAGACCCTTCGAGTGTTGCCTGTACTGGGCACAGGTGTCAGCGCGAGTTCTGCGTTCTGCAGTCTCAAAGAGCACAGAAGGGGATTGATCTGTCAGTCTGTGTGACTCTGTGGTCGAACTCCGGAAAATGTCCTAGGCCACTAAATCAAGGGAAAGTCTGCTAAAGGCGCACTGCCTCCCTCCTTGTCAAAGATTGGGTTTTGCGCTGCCTCAGACAGAGCTCTGTTTATGTCTGTCTTTTGCCCTCATCTCGTACAAAAGTTTAGAGCTCCGGTTTGGAGGTTGTTAGGGTTTTTTTTATGCAGTGCTTCATTTTGGTCATTAAGGGGTTTCTAAGCACTCCTTTAGCACTTGAGAGGCAAACTGATGTCGGGAGATGAGAAAAAAAATGGTTATGATCAAATGATAAAAAGGCACGTTAGGAAGCTGGGATTAGAACTGAGCTGAAAACTTTACGGCCTCGTTTATTACCCGGCCTGTGCACATTGGCATTAAAGTCTGTGGTGGGCGCTGGGCGCACTCACTTGCCTGACACACTGAACTCGTGGTGATCTTACACTGCAGGCTGGATCACTGTACCACTATGTTAAGAATGCCTACTGCTGCATCATACCAGCACCCGCGTGCTGTGGGCATTGCACTGGCCCAGTATTTAAGATTACTAGTTTGGGGCTAGTAGGCAAGCGCACTTCTCCAAAGCCGATTCATGTTCCTAGTCCAGCGCGCTGAAAGTACTGCTAGGCACACTGGACTACCCTCACAATCAAATACATCTGAAGAATTTAAACCTCGTGCACCACAAAGCGTATGCCTACTAGGTGGTATTGCACCATGTCCACCTTGTGTATATAGTGTAACTGTATTGTGACAGTAATCTTTGCCAGGGCACTTCAGTGCTGTGACTGTAACTTGTGCCAGGGCACTTCAGTGCTCGGAAGCAGCCTTGCTGGCAAATGGCGCTTTACCAAACACAAAGTTTGAAGGAAATGTAACTAAATTCATCAACATCACTGCAATGTGTGTAGATGTAGTACTTTTATTGAGCGCACGACTAAAAAAGATAGCAGACAAAATGTGCATCGTGGGAGCAAAATAATGGTGCCCATCCTGCCAGCACCTCCGTAAAACATTGCACACTTTCACACTCATTCGATTCTACCCAGAAAAAGTTAGTTGAACTCAGAGGTATTGTTTTATCTTCATCCTCGTACCACCCCAATCGCAATGTTTATACATAAATGGATACCGCTCTCCATAGCGCTCACTGTAGAACTTCAGTGCATGTACGCGCTTCATAGAGATTACCATATGGATTCGATGCATAGTGAAGTCGACAGAACACAAGAATTCAAATCATATTTCAGGCACTGGGTTTCTGCTCAGGCATTGTAATTTTTGGTAGATCTGATCATTTCCCTCATTCAGATACATTTTGTTTGAATGAATGCAGTTGTTGTGAAATAAGTGGACTGTTATAATCCATGTCATGATTCTCAAGCAGTAATTTGTTTGATTTTGTCGGCTTTCGCGTTGTCCACATAGGTGGTGGGCATGATAATTCGGTGGTGCCAGGAATGTAGCTGGGTGAATTCACTAGAAGTTGCGGCTGCCTCCTAAGAAAAAGTTTGAGCACCGGTACTTTTTTTTTTTTACAAATTAAGCACTGCTACAATCTACCCTGTTCTTTACCTTCCACTTTTTTTTTTTTTTTTACTAAACAGTGCATGTTCGACCCGAAGGTATTGGAGCGCCTTATCACAGCATCATTTATATTACACAGGATAGGTTCATTTTTTAGACACAAAGCAATTAAGTGATTTACCAAGAATCACAGGATATTGAGCGATGCTGGGACTAGAACCTGGCTCCTCAGTTCTAAACTCTGCATTCATAAAGCCACATCCTCCCCCCCATACGTTAGAGGTAATATATCCACTTTCTGCCCTAATCCATGCATTTCTCCACGATTTACATTAGTTCTCTGCATCCTGTGCATCCTCACTTAACCTCTCCTCATTTACCCTCCACTTGCTTTTCCAACTTCTATGCATGCTCTATTATCTGCACCCTGCACTCTACATGCTCACTACCTACGCTATCACATTTATTCTAAAAACGGTGCTTCTGCTGTTCACTTGGACTTGCCCTTCCTAAGGGCTGTCCACTCACCACATGCAGTCTTGACGCTCCATATGTGTTCTCCACTCTCCACTTACACACTCTCCACTCTGAACATTCATTCACCACAGTGTAAATTCACCCTCTGTCCTACACAGCTGCTTTTCACCCCCACATGCACTTTTCATACAGTCTCCACACATTCTCTCTACTATCCACATACTCTTACATTTTTTCTCCATGATCAACACCACTGTACCCACACTGTTAACAATTACATCACTTTCCAGTGAACTTCCACTGTTTACCATGTACATCAATTGCCACCCAGGTGTATTCTCTACACTCCACTTTTGTACCCCATCCTGCACTTGTACTCTACACCCTGTTCATCGGCTCTTAAGCCTGCACATTTTTCTTTATCCATCATTTGGTCTCTCCATACTGTGCAGGATCTCAGTATCCTCTATCCACATCTGCTTTTCACCCTGTATATTTGTTACCCTTCTGCAGTTGCATTCCCCTGATATATTCTCTAAACCACCCAGATTCAGTCCACTTTCCACCCTGTACTCCAACTCCCCACATGACCTCTGCACCCATCAATTTCAACCCTATACCTTCATTTTCCGTGAACCACTCTATATCCATTCTCAACACCACTTCATCACATCTACGGTGCAGACTGTATATCCTTTCTCTCACCATGAACATCAGCCCTCCATGGTCCACACCCACTCTCCATTTTTGCTGTCACACTGGGAATTTGCTATTCATTCTGTTCATCCTCTTTCCATTGTCTCCACTGCACAATAGTCTTCCCCCATCTAGATGCACTGTCCACCCATGCTCTCCACTATGTACATCGGCTGTCCACCCTCCACTCGAGATCCTTCCTCAAATCTACACACTCCACGTGCTCCTTCAACCTCCATGTGCACTCTCCACACAACAGAGTGAACCATCAATAATGCAGCAGGTGCAGTGGCAACGGAGTCCAGACGGGGTGAGGGGCATCTGCACCCTAATCATGGCACTGTTTCACTGCTTAAACAGGGCAGCAGGCCTTTTTCAGTTTCTGCATTGGGAGCCATGGTACTCTAGCACATGCTCTGTCTCTTGCGAGATGTTTTGGTAGCTTACAGTAGGCTTAAAGCCCACCTATTGCTTACCCTGGTTGCCTTCATTATGCCTCTTATTTATTTTCTTATTAGTCGGCTTATGTAGGCTTTCTTTAAACTGTTTATGTTTGTTCCTACCCCGGAGCATGGGCGTGTTACTCACGTTTCAGACGCTACTTTTTTTTTGTTTTGTTGAAGCACCCTGAGAGTACCTGTGCTTTCCAGCCGTCTCTCTTTTGTACGTCTCTCCCTGCTGTATTCCTCTTTTTCACCCTCTTAGTTGCCGTTGTTGGTTCCTCCTCACTCACCTTACCTTGCTCTTCTTGCTCCCCACCACCCCATTGTCCATGTACTTCCCCATTCACTCCCTCCATTGTCCATTTGCTACCCAGAGCTGATTCTCCACCTTGAGTTGCCAGCGTGTGGCCCCATCTCCTCCTTGCTTCTCTAGCCACGTCTGTCTACCCTCCGGGTGGGAGGGGCAGGGACAGCAAGCTGACAATGGAGAGTGGGCGGAAGGGACTGTGGCTGATAGCGGAGGGTGGATGGGAGGAGGTGGAGAAGCAAGCTGACAATGGGTGATGGGCATGTGGTCTGGGAGAAGCACTCTAGAACTGCTAGCCCACCCTCTGTTGTCCCGGCGGTTCTCCATTTAGATTGTAAGCGTGCTTCCCCAGCCCTCCTGACCACCTTCCATTGTCAGTGCTGCACCAGCCCCTCCCACCCACCCTTTGTTGTCCACTTACTGCCTGAGCCCCTCTCGCCCACCCTCTATCGTCAGCTTGGTGCCCTAGCCCTTCCTGCCCACTTTCAGTTTTTAGATTGCTTCCCCAGAAACCCCTGTCCACCCTCTGATTTTTAGCTTGCTTCCCTATAACTATGGTCAGCTTGCTGGCCCACTCTCCATTTTCAGCTTGCCACTCCATCACTTTCTGCCCAAACTTAATTGTTGTTTGCTGCTCCTTACCCTTCCGTCCACACTCTGTTGTCCGCTTGCCTCTCAGCTGCTCCTGCCCACCCTCCGTTGTCCGTGTGCTTCCAGAGCCCCTGCTGCCCGCCACATGTCGTTCACATGATTCTCAATTCTCTGGCATGTCCTCTTCCCCCCAGCATCCTTCTTGAGTGCGCTCCCTCCCTCCATGTTGCCATGTCCCTTATAAACTCCACCCATTATTTTTTTTAATTCTATAAAAAGCACATTAGTGCTGGCCACGTCACAGCTCTTTAAAAAAAAATAATATTTTAAGCCATGCTGCTGTACAGCAGGCTAAAAATAGTTGCCAAAGCAATATCTCTCATTGGCGAGACCTATTGGATTTGCCAAAGGTTGTTTATGAAATAAAGCACTGGCTGGATATTTGAGTTATTAAGAAGAATTGTTGAGTAATGAGTGTCTGACCCTCTGCACCTTTCTGTCCTCTACATCCTCTGTCTGCTCTTTGTCCACTCTCAACATTTGCTCTCTACCTTGCACACCCTCTCCGAGCTCTCTCTAAATAATGTCCAAGTATGCCTCCACTTTCAACTATGTGTATCTGATCTCCATTTCCACTCTCTATCCTCTCAATGCATTACATCTGCTTGTTACCCTCTACATTCTGAGTGTACGCTATATCTGCCATCTACTTTTCACTCCACAAAAAGTCTTTGCCTGCTACATCCACTCCCCACCCAACACATTCCTGCAAATCCCCTCTTCACCTGAAAATCTGCTCTACATCCTGGACATGCGTCCTCTATACTAAACATGTGCTTTCTGCTATATTTTTATATGGCCTTCATCTTTAACATGTACTCTCCACTGTACTTCCTTTCTCTGTACGCTTGTCTCCACCATGTACTTGTGATGTAAAGGCTGTGTGTGTATATATGCGTGTGTATGTATATATATGTCTGTGTGTATATATGTGCGTGTATGTATCTGTGTATATATATATATATATATGCATGGGTGTGTATATATATATATATATATAAAATACCAGACTTAAAATAAAACTATGATTCAGATAGGCTCCTTGCCTTGTAAGGGTGTGTTCTGGCCCCCACATTGTTTAGTCTTTACATTAATGGTCTCATCGACCATTTGAATTGTATAGTAAATAATGACGCCCCTAGACTAGCATCAGGACGTGTGCCCGCATTGATGTTCGCAGACGATACTTTGCTACTATCTAGAACGTCTTCGGGCATACAAAATACGCTGAACGGTTTTGCAAAGTTCTGTGAGTCAAGAGGACTTGAAATAAATCTGGGGAAAACTAAATATATGATTTTTAACCCCCCTAAGCGGGTGCGTCCCAACCCAGTTTTATTTGATATTCCCCTCGAGAGAGTTAAAACTTTCGTTTATTTGGGTGTGACTTTAACGGAGAATTTTTGTTGGAATTCTCAGATCGCTAAGTCAACGCTCAAGCTTGTTCAATTGGCAGGGGGTTTGAATACAGTTTTTAAAAGATCGAGTTTTAAACCAGTGTCTCCCGCCCTTGAAATTTACTGTAGACAGGCAAGAGTGGCTGCAATTTACGGGGCCGAACTCTGGGGACATAAGCAGTCAGTGTCTCTTTCAAGGGCTGAGCAATCTTTTTTAAGATCTCTTTTAGGGCTTCCTTCCAGTACACCGTTGATCCCCCTTAGGTTTGATCTTGGGTTGGTCCCAATAGAGGAGATCATCAGTGCAAGACCTATTTTGTACTGGAAAAGGCTGTGGTCAGTGCCCGAACTGTCCTCGTTTAAATTAGAATTTGCTGAGATCTGGCCTGCACTTAAATCTAAAAAGATCACTTGGCTCCTGCACATTAATAAAGTCTGTACCCAACTAGGACTTTCGGAAATGTGGGCAAATCCGGAGGCAAGTTGCCTCGCGATACCAAAGGAAGGAAATCCTTTCTTTGGTGTCCTTGAAAAACTTTTCTTTACATTCGAGTTCTTTAACTACGGGTAGGCTGACCTTAGAATTCCTCATGGTTAAACAAGATCCTAAACTTGAGGAATTCATGGATCAAATAGAACCCCCACTTGCTCGCAAACTGTACATTCAGCTAAGGTATGGTACTTTACCAGTTAGGTCTTTTTCCTTCAAGTGGCAGGCACGAAATTTGGAAAGCTGTCCTGCTTGTAACTACAAAACAGAGTCTGTTGTACATGCTCTGTTTTTTTGTCCCGCTTACCACTTAATTAGGAAAAGTTGGCTGATCCCCATTTGTAGGAACTTGGGCTTTCGCCACTTTAAGCAGGCTTGCAGGACCCTAGTCTATGATACTGATCCCAATATTGTTTTTGCTGTATCCCGCTATCTCTACAGTATGTGGCGAAGGAAACAAACGTTCTTAACTTAATTATTCTCATATTGATGACTTAAAGTTTAATCTCTTTTTTTTTTTAAAGAATTTTTAACTTTAAATGTTATTTATTGTTTTATTTGTGCCTATGTAATTGAGGATGTATGTATGTACACTTTTATGGTCTTTCGACCGAAATAAAGTTATCAAATGGAATGGAAATCACATTTGGTGGCAAGGAGTCATATTAGTGTCAAGGGCGCCATTCTCATTGCTAATGATTCTGCAGTGAAGTTAGGGTACCATATGATGATTTTTCTTATATTAAAAGGTATACTATCACCAAAGTATAAATCATTTTTTATACCGTACTTCCTTCTTTTAAGCGCTATATCTTACAATTGTTACTATTATACTCTTTCATATTTCTCCATTTAACAGTCTCAGAAGGATGGTAGACTAAGTTTGCTCTACAACTTTATGCCACTCCACTTCACTCTCTGCCCTTCCGCAACACTCAATGCTTCGCCACTCTACTCCACCAGATAACACCACTTTGTGGCACCACTTGACACCACTACTCTGTGGCACCACCACTCTGCTACCACTGCTCTCAACGCCCCTCTACTCCCCACTGTAAGCCGCTGGACTCATGCCAATGTATTCTACGCCACTCTACTATATACCACTTCACTCTACGACAGTCCACTCTGCAACACTGCACTCTCTGCCACTGAACTCAATGCCACGCTACTCTGTATGACTGCACTCTAAGTCACTGCACCCTGCACCACTGCACTCTGCATCGCTCCACACCACTCTAATCTATTCTGTACCATTGCACTCTACGTCACTGCACTCTGCTCCACACCTCTGCAGTCTACCCTGCACCACTCCACGCCACTTTTCTTTAAAACAATCTGATGTACACCACTGCAATCTACTCTGCACTCTACATCACTCTACTCTGCGCCAATGCACTCTACACCACTTTTCCTCAACCAGTGCAGTCAAAGCCAGTCTACTCTGCACCACTGTGTTTTACACATCTTCAATCTAGGCTACTCAACTTACGACACTATAAGCTACGATACGCCACTCTGTGATGCTCTACTCCATTAAACTCTACTTGACTCTATGCCACTCCACTCTACAAAACTACTCCATGCTATGCCAACCTTCAACACCACTCAACAATGCTCTATGTAACCCCCTCCTGCCACTTTACTCCACTCTATTCTACAACACACTATTCTGCTCTACTCCATGCCACTCCACCACTCCATTTTATAACACTTTTCTCTACTCTGCCATTCCACTCACCTACACTACTCCACGCTATGCCACTCCACTCTACAGCAATCTACTCTACGCAACACTCAACGCCACTCTGTTCTACACCACTCATGACACTCTGCCGCTATAATCTAGGCTACTTCATCACATTGCACTTTTCTGCATGCAACTCTCCTTTACCCCACTAACCTTTAGCCATGCTGAACAACAGCCACGCTCGTGTACAATATGGCTAAAACATTGGCAAAGTCAATAGCTCTTGCAAAGGCCAGACCTTTTGGCGTTGCCAATGCTTGTTTATTTTAACCAATACTGCAGACCATCGGCAGAAGACATTGGCAAGCCACATAGTCAAAAAGGCAAGACCTATTGGCTTTGCCAATGCTTGTTTTTGTAGCAATAATTTGCTCTGCTAACGAACTAATAAAACTGTATTTCTTACCATCCTGTGTATGTCAATCAAGTATTACTACTCAAGGTCATCCTAGAGTAATGCATCTGCATATTGAACCCGTCATGCAGTATCACAGCCAGAACCTACCCTAGGGTAATACATCCCCATCATGAATTAATCAGCTAGTACGGTCCCAGTCTAAAGTTATTCTTGGATCATCCTTGAGTAATGCAGTCTCATTCTGAAGTAATCACAAGATAATTAGGTAATAATACAGGCCCACCCTGAAATACTCATAGGATTACCCTGGAGTAATCCAGCCTAATCCTGAAATCATCATGGGATCATTCTGGAGTAGTACAAGGTCATCACATGTTTTCCACTGAAGTAATCGGGAACCCATCCTGGAGTAATCCACCCTAATCCTGAAATCATCGTGGGATCATCCTGCAGTAGTACAAGGTCATCACATCTTTTCCACTGAAGTAATCAGGAGCTAATCCTGGAGTAGTTTCTCTGATGACTCTAGAGAGTCACCCCATTTAAATATTCCACCCTATAGGCATACTTCAGGATGGCTTCAGATGACTTCCCAGATAATTGCGGGAATAGCCCGGCTGAAGTCATCGAATGACTTCAGAATCACTCCAGTATTATCTTCCTGTTTGACTTGGGTAACTGGTCAACCTTTCAATTGCCTATTGCTGTATCCTAGCGTTACGCTGTTACGAATGAGAATAAACCTTTACCTCGACAGCATTAACATTAATTTTAAAAAAAATGACAAAATAATGTAGTGATACTGTCACAAATGGTGCCACATTACACCAAATAATTTGCATTTTCTTGCCAACCCTTTGTGTCCTCCCCTGTCAAATAATTAGATTGGCCGTGGCTATATAAGCGCTAATGCATAACTTGTGTAACCCTCGCCACCACTAAGTGCTCCTCAATATTGTCTCTCACATGATCTGTCATTCCCCCACCAAATTAAGAATCATTTCCGGTGTCCAACATCCTTAAAATTAGTTAGTTAGTTTCCCTCTTCCAGAATACAACACAAAGCTTACGGTCCAGGATCTCTTCCCGAAACCACACAACACACTGGCAGTTTGTCGTCGGTGTCCCCCTCGCCACTCAAAAATAAACTCAGGGCCCGAGGGGAGGAAGGGATAGATAGACTCAATTTCTCACTCTAGGCCCCCATCGCGCTCTCTCTCTGACCTCCCGGGCAGCTTGGCGCTCCGCTTCCAAAATTGCCTGCTGCTGTCCGCTGCCATGTTGCGGAGCCCGGGCCGGCAGCTACGGGAGCCCCGCTGCTGCCCCCCTTCGCCGGTTCCTCTTCACCCACAGGGCCGGGGGCTCCGGCGCCGCCATCCTTGATCCGGACGCCAGGAAAAAAGCCATTGGCTGCCACACTTCGACCAGCCTTCCACAACCAATCCAAAAGCGCGACACTGAAAGGTCAGAGCACAGCTCTGACGTCGTGGCTTGGCAGGACAGGTGATGTGAAAAGAAGAAACTGTTTCTGTGGCTGACGAAAGCCTAACGACCACAATCGTTCAATTGCCGGAAATTCGCATAGAAACCCACTCCACATCTTAGTGGGGAGATATTAAGCCAATCGGCGTCACGGCATTGACCGCTAGACCAGCCAGCAACCCTGAGGGGGGGGAAAAAGGTTAGGCAACCAGCAACAGACAAGAACTTGTGGACAACTTTAAACTCTTACTCTTTACACTCTTACTCGCTTCTGAGCTCCGTAGTGATGTTTTATCGGCAGGACAGATCGATGGCTCAATCCTTTTCAGGCAACGTGGTGAGAATCTGGAACTCACTTCCGCCTCAGCACCGGACCACCACCTCTTCCCAGGCCTTCAAAACTGACCTCAAAGCTCTCCTCCTTCAAAGACACTTCCAAATTTAATTCACACCCTCTATTTTCTGAAGGAAGTCCTTCCATTATAGGAAATTCTGTTCTCCATGCCTATAGAAGTGCCTTCCCAGTGTTTTCCTGTGTTTTGAGTGTCTGCCATTTAGTGCAGTATTATACCTCTACTTGTACTTTGTACTCTTTTGTAACATGCACACGTCCCCTTTCCTTTTGTAACGTATCGTTTGCTACCTCCTGTATTTTGTTTGCTTTTGATACATGCACAACGGCCACCACTGCCTCATGAAACGTAACTTTTGTTTTAGTGTTTTGAGTGTCTGCCATTTATTGCAATTTTTTACCTCTGTGTACTTTGTATGCTCTTGTAACCTGCACACATCACTTTTTCCTTTTGTGACGTATTGTTTGCTACCTCATGTATTTTGTTTGCTCCTGATACTTGTACAATTGTCACTATTGCCTCATGTAACGTAACGTTTGATTTTTTAACGTGCTCACTTGTAATTTTTCTCCTTATGTATCATTACTGCTCCTATTGTGAAGCGCTCTGACACCTTCGGGTAAAGTCCGCACTATATAAAAACGCATTAAATAAATAAAGTACTGGCTAGATGAGCTAAGAAATTTACAGGGAGAGCTGAGACTTGAACAGAGCCGACCCTTGCTCAGATAGCGTTTTGGGCGGATAGAAAGTTGGCGCTGCTGCTGTTGAATAAAATAGGGGAGGGGGCGTATTTTGTGTTCACATGTCAGTCATGGGGTGATTGTATTGTAATTGCATTTATATACCGCTTACTACTCCTGACGAGGCGTGCAAGCGCTTTTTCGGCGGGTAGCACGCTACTCTGGGACCCATAAAGGATTAGTGTATAGTGAAATATGAAAGTAATTAAAGTGGTGGATAGGTTAGTCAGTTATTTGGATTCGGAAGGATAGAAGAGGAAAAAAAAGGTTGGTATTTATATAGCGCTTGTTACCCCTGATGGGGTGTTGAAGCGCCTTTTAGGCAGTAGCACTCTACTCCGGAAACTCATGAAGGATTAGTGCTGAATTAGTATGGTGAAATATGAAAGTAATTTGAGTTGTGGATATTAGTTATTTGGAGTGAGAAGGATAGCGGAGGGATAGAAGGGGGAGAAACGATTTGCATTCATATAGCACTTGTTACACCTGAAGGGGTTTGAAGTGCTTTACTGGCAAGTAGCACGCTACTCCGGAACCCATAAAGGATTAGTGTTGAAAATGAGTATAGTGAAATATGAAAGTAGTTTGAGTGGTGGATGTGTTATTCAGTTGGATAGAGAAAGGTATGGGAGGGATAGAAGAGGGAAAAGGTTTGCATTTATACAATGCTTGCTTACCTCTGATGAGGTGTTGAAGCTCTTTTTTGACGAGTAGCACGCTACTCTGGGACCCATACAGGATTAGTGGTGAATTAGAATAGTGGAATATGAAATTTAAGAAGTGAACATGTTAGTCTGTTATTTTGATTGAGAAGGATAGTGGAGGGATAAGAGAGTGAAGGATTTATATATATATATTTTTTTGAGGTCATAGCAGTAGGAGGATGCTTTTGGATGAGTAAAAAGGGGTTGTGGAGGTTAAGAGTGAGAGGAAAGAGTTTAGAAAGGTTTGTTTTGGGGATCAGTATAGTAAAAGAGGTGCCAGATGATTCGAGGAGGTGTAGAGTAAGGGAGAGTCTAGAAAGGGTTATTTTGGGGATTATAGTAGTGGTATGGGGTTTGGGATAAATGAGAGAGTGGGTGTAGAGGATATATTGATAGATGTATAGGGTGAGAAATAGTGTAGTGCATTGGAAAGAGAAGTAGAAAGAAGTTTGAGATGAGTCAGAAAGTTGGGTTAGAAGATATATTGAGAGAAGTATAAGGTGAGAAATAGGGTAGTGCATTGTATATGCTGAATTAGAAGAAAGTAATAAATATATAGATCCATAAGTACATTGAAAGTATATAGATGCATAAAGGGGCTAGGTATGTGTAGATTAAAGCTACTGATAGAGGTACAGGATGAGAAATAGGGTAGTGCATTGGATATGCTTTTCAGGAGGAAAGTAACAAACTCACAGATCCAAGTACATGGAAGGTACATAGATGCACAATGGAAGAAGTACATGTAGACCAAAGATGCACCAGATAAACTCCGGTTTTCATGTTTTATTGTACATCATTTTTTTTTCATGATTATTCTACATGTTTATACAAAGCAATACACAAAGATAGGTACATATTTACAGTAAAAATAATTGATTAAATACAGAGGGATATGCTTTAAATTTCTGTTTGACTATGGTGCTTATGTGGGGAAGAGCCAATTCTTGAGCAGTTTTCTGAAGATAAGGTGGCTGTCCGTGGATCTTATGCTGGGGGCTAAAGAGTTCCATAGTTTGGCTGCTTGAACAGAGAAGGATGTGCCACCCATGTGTTTTTTTCTTGTATCTTGGAATTTTGAGGTGAGGTGCCATTTTAAAGCAGAGGTTCCTTTGTTGAATGTGTTTGGTGATTTTATTTCTGATGAAGAGCGGTCCCATTCCATGTATTGCTTTGCGGGTGATACAAACCAGCGTGAACGTGGATCTTCTGGCAACCGGTAACCAATGTTGGGCTTTCAAGGCAGGTGAGATGTGGTCTCGCGGTTTGATATGCAAGCTTGATCTTGCTAGTTGCAGATACGAACATAATTAATAAGTGGCTAACTGATGCAACAGATACGATCATCCCACTAACTAAGAACAAACTAAGGTATTGTCATCCTCCAGCTCCTTGGTTTTCGGACTCACTTAAAGCCAAAAAAAGTAGATGCAAGGTGCTGGAGAGGCAATGGAGGAAACATTATGAACCGGTAGAAAAAGCGGCATATAAACAAGCTATTAAGGGCTACCAACTATCATGCAAGATGGCTAAAGCAGAATTTACGAAAAATAACATCTTGGCAGCACAAAATAATTCTAAACTCCTTTTTAAGGTGGTACAGGATTTGTCGGGTGCAACACTTCAACCAGAACCCCCCAAACTATCGGTAACCCAATGTAACCAGCTGGCGAAATATTTCAATGATAAAATCGCAAAAATTCACACTGACCTTAGGACTAGTGAAGAACAGAGACCTGTACCCACGCTCACAACTTCCATTGACGTTAATGAGCTGGCAGAATCTTCCGGGAATCTACTCACCAGTTGGCAACGGCTAGATCCAACATCCTTTTTGGAGATTTTAAAGAGCATTAAGTCAGGTTCCCCGATGGATCCTATTCCGGTAGGCATTCTAAAACAACTGGATTCACGCATATTAGACAAAATAAGGGAATTACTTAATGCCTCATTGGAGGAAGCAGTGATACCGGACTCATGGAAACACGCCATGGTCCTACCATTACTGAAGAAAGCTAATGGTGACCCAGAAGTTTTCTCTAACTTTTGCCCTGTCTCACTATTACCAGCTTTTTCCAAAATATTGGAAAAGCACAAGAATAGCCAATTGTCGGAATTTGTCAATGCCAACAATCTTTTGCACCCGTCTCAATCCGGGTTCACAGTAGGTTACTCAACAGAATCTACACTCCTGGGAGTGACAGAAACAATTCGCCAGAGACTGGATGGGGCGGCGGGGCGGCACTCATATTACTGGATTTGAGTGCCACCTTTGACACCATCTCTCATGCAACCCTTGTCCAGACTCTAGAATCTAAGGGTGTGGGTGGTTCCGCCCTGAAATGGCTAGTGAGTTTTTATCTAATCGTTCCTTTCAGGTCTTCTCTAAGAATAACAACTCTAGCACTTTGATCTCCCCTTATGGAGTACCTCAGGGGTCTATCTTAAGTCCGCTGCTTTTTAATATATATATAAGTCCTTTGGCAACAATAGCAGAGGAAGCCGGACTTACTATATTTTCCTACGCAGATGACACCCAGCTTGTCTTCTCTTTATCGGCAGTTGACAATGCTGAGGTGTCGCCCCTTCTTAATGGACTCTAGAAGATTGCAAATTGGATGCACTCCAACAAATTGAAGTGCAATGGCAGCAAAACAGAGCTTCTGATCCTGGGCAAACAAAAAGAGCTTTGGGGCCCTATGCATTGGCCAATGGAAATGGGTCCTACCCCTCAACCAGTGCAGGCTGGTCGGAACATCTTCTACTTAGGAATCAACAAAGAGGTCACTCGTCGGCTGCAAGTGATCCAGAATGCCGCAGCCAGACTACTATTTTGCCTCCCTAAAAGGACCCATATCTCAGACTATTTACGCGACCTACACTGGCTTAAGATTGGCAATCGGTCTAAATTTAAGGCACTTTGCTTTATGTTTAGAATTAACACAGGAATAGCGCCCAGCTATCTCTGTAAGCTGGTCCAGATATACATTCCTTCTCGTTATCTTTGTTCATCCAATCAGGCTAAATTCGTAGTCCCCAGATTTAAACGTGTGCGGATGGGTGGTCGCTCCTTCGCTCAGTTGGCTCCTGCCCTGTGGAATTCACTACCTCTTCAGCTACGGTTGGAACAGAACTACGTAAAATTCCGTAAAGGCATTAAGACATGGTTGTTCAATCAATAATTCCGCCTGATCCCTCCTAAATTAGCCTTGGTCCAGAGCGCCGGGAAACCTACGGGTAGCTGTTGCGCTATATAAGCTCACTAAATAAATAAATAGTTTGTCCACTTGGGCATTCATCGACAGCTTGGAGTCCATGGTCATTCGGAGGTTTCTTACTTCCTTGACAACAGTGATTGGTCTGTGAATTCTAACACCTCCCCTAAGCCAGTCTGATACATTCGCTCCTTCACCCTGCTGCCAAGTTGTTACCGTGGTGGATAGGGTTTATTTTTTTTATTTTTTTGTGCAATTTTATATAGCGTGTGTGAGAAGTTGGCCTAATATATGCTGTCCACTAGTTATAGTGGGCACCCTGTATCAGTCCAAACAACCCCTTATTGGTTATAGGTTAAAGACAACCTTTATTGAAAGCTATCCTAGTGGTAGCTATGGAGAGCAGCCTTCAGGCTAAGTCTTGCAGGAATGTAAAGCAGCTTGTTTTACCAGTCTATAATCTCTTGAGTCACTAAATGAAAGATATCCACACCAGGTATATATATAAAATATATGTATTTATTACTAAACACACCCTCCTAGTCTCTTTATGAGACTAGAGGTCAAAACACATAAGTTACACTTCAATAATCACAGTAAAATAGCACAAATACACGTCGGGCCCTAGGAGCGAGCCAAACCATATACTAAAATAGTGGTATAAGAACCACAACTTAACTAGACACAAGGCCTAGAGCCTGTAGAATCACTGGGACCCCAAGGAACCACCCAAGGTAGTGACACAGGAGACCCACGGGGGCCGTGTGCAGTGTGTGAACACAGCCGCGAGCTCCCGTTAGCTTCTATGGGGAAAGTCGCGGTTAGATTTTTAAAGACAGGACACTTAGAAATGAGTCAGGACCAAACCCTTTTGGACTTAGGAAGTTCTAGGGCTAGCACCCACGGAAGCACCGGAGTACTCGTGTTACCTCACCCAGGGAAGCCGGATGCATAGGTGACTTTTGGTGTCGGGTCGCGTCTTCGATTTCAATGAGAGTTGGTGAAGAAGTGCTGCTGCCGTGAAGATGCGAAGTGTCCGAAGAGATCCAAGCCTGGATCGAAGATGAGAAGAACCTAAAAGCAGAGGGGACAGAGTCTGGGTCACTAGCCAGTGACCAGAAAGGCGATGGACAGATGCCTACCGATGTCGGGTGATTTCAGGTGAAAGAGGTGAAGCTTGACTCTTCAGCCATGAGGTCCAGGAGGCGTCGAGGACAACCAGGAGCTGGATTCGAGCTGTACCACGAAGGATGTCGAGTACTGCAGCGTCGGTGCCCGGATTGGACACAACAAGCCTTGGCAACAGCAACCCACACAGAAACGAGAAAGATACTTCGGTGCAGACCAGCAAGGTCTGTGGGACTCACCACTTGGTTGGGAGTCAGGGCACGTCTGGAGCAACCAGGGAAGCCCAAGGAAATTCAAAGTTACCCCCTCAGGGACCCACCAGTCAAGGGACCAGGGATCGCGAAGGGACCTCGAGACGAAACACAAAATGGCGGCCCACGGGTCACTCGGAATGACCAGGCTGACAATCTTCGGTGGATTCAGTGCTCGAGGTGGGGGCTACAAGTCAGCCCAAGCACGACTTCAAGAGACGTCCAGAAGTCAATGCACTTGCAGAAATGCACGGTGACCAGGAGTTCCGGTTCCACGCTACTCTCGAGGGCGAGGGTCTCAGCTTTGCTGGGGACTCGGGTAGGCCTCTGAGATGTCTGGAAATCCTCTTCCTGGGCTGTAAATACTTCGGAGTCCGGCGGGAACTTCGATGATGCAGACCGGCAAATTGCTTCGTTGGTGCCTGGCAAGCAGGGGAGTCACTCCTTGACCCCAAGGGAGATTATCAGTCCTCTGGTCTTGAGCAGAGCGTCGAAGGTCCAGGATTCAGCTTCAGAGTTTCGTCCAGGGTAATCTAAAGTTCTGGTTACAGAGGTTCCTTACTTATACCTAAGGAAGGGGTTGGACTAGCTCTGGGGACCCACCTATGGGAGGGTTTGGAAAGAGGGGTGGCTACACCCATTTCCTTTGTCCAGTTTCGTGCCAGAGCAGGGGCTCGAAGCCCCTGAACCGGTTTGAGCTGGACTATGCACAGGGACACCAAATGTGCCCCCAGTGCAGGACTTCAAAGCACTCAGAGAGTGCTCCCACCCAGCCCCAATACACGTAAGCCTGTCTGGGAGTTGGTTACACCTCCCTGTGACAGGAAACCTATTGTCCAGGCCGCCCCTGCCGGAGTTTCGGTCAGCAGTAGGAGGCCAGACTTGTGTCTGGCTGCAGCATCCATTTTGTGATGCCAGGGCTCTATTAAGTTTCTACCGGTTATACCAGTGCTGTCATGTCTCTCCCTCTAGAAGGGTGGGATCATACTCCCACACCAGTTACTGGTGTGGGGGTATGATTCCAAGGTGTTTGACACCAAACACGACATGTTTCCGTGCAGCCAGTCCAAAGTTAGCATTTACCATTGGGTTATAATGCACTTAAGAGTATATGGTCAGGCTGCACTACTGACAACCCCAGAGAAGAGATTCCGAAGGCTGCAGAGGGGCTCAGCTCATGCCTGGGCACCCCCTCACACATAACCAAGCACCCTGCCTTCAGGATTGATAAGGCCTGCCATAGGGGTGACTGATAGGTTTGTATGTGCAGTATATGGTGAGATATAGTGAACCTATATCTCAGTAAGGGGTGCACACACCATCTTACCCAGGCTGCAGTAGCAGACCTGTGGTGTCATTTTGGGTGGCTTTCCAGGGGTGGCATAATACATGCTTCAGCCCCTGGTAGGCCTCTGGGGTACCTATAGCCTGGGTACATAGAATACCATATACTAGGGACTTATAAGGGCACCTCAGATCCAATCTGAACTGTACCTAAAGTACAGTTGGCCTAACGGCTAGGGCGTTTGACCTCGGACCTAGGTTTGAGTCTCGGTAATGACGCTGAACATCCTGTGATTCTGGGAAAATCACGTAATTTACCCGTGCCTAACAAAAAAAAAAATGAATGTGTCCTCATGTAATGTAACTGGTGCTATGTAAAGCGCTCTGATACCCGATTCGGATCCGGGTCAAGTTCACGCTATATAAAACTCTTAAAAAATCATTTTAGAGAAGAAGCAGCTAGGCTGGGGCCCTGGATAGCAGGGTCCCACCCAGACTAAAGTCGAAAAACAGTGAAACACCAGCAAAAAGTGAGTGTAAACATGTGAAGCAGATCCTACTCTCCTACAGAGTGGACGTGGCCAGAAGGCATCAGAGCGCTTTACAGCCGTAGCATTAAACAAGGGTACATCAACTTACAGTTACAATGATTATGTTCAGACATATTGCATCGGTAGCTGCAATGATTATGTTCAGACATATTGCATCGGTAGCTGCGACCAGAACAAGTGTAGCCATTGGACAAGACACTACAGGGTTCAGGCATTGATGAAGATGGTGGGGACATACAATGAAGGTAGTTTGTCTCCTGGATAGAGTAGTTAGGTATGGTCGAGGATGATTAACCCAGGTGTCTGTCACTTAGGAGAAGCTTGGGGTCCTCTGTGAAGGTGGCTATGCAGGTTGTTAGGCGAACGGAGGGAGGTAAAGAGTTCCAGATTATTGTGGCACTACCAGAGAATGACTGGCTCATGTACGGTTCTCGAATGAGGGTGGGTGGGGGGGGGGGGGGTTCCAGGAGCAGAGATTGGGCATTTCTGGAACCCCTATATGCTCCATTGATTTTCAGTTTCTCACTTAGATTGGAGGGTGAAGAGGAGTGCAGGCGCTCTTTGGGTAATGCAGGCGGTTTTGAATTGGGCCAGAGCTTCAATGGGAAGCCATTGGAGGGGTAGTAGGGCCAGGGAAATGGTCACATTTCTTGAGACTTCTACCAAGCGCGCTGCTGCATGAAGAGCTGCTCTCAGTGGGCCTAGATGAACTTTGGGAATGCCTAAGAGCAGGGCAATTCCGTAATCTACTCTGGAGAGGACAAGAGACTACACCAATGTTTTGAGGTCTTGTTCCTGGATCAGTTGTCTGACGCCCCACAGCTGCCTGTGTTGGTGTTGTCTGCTTTTGGCCATGGCTGTGGAGGTTTAGATGATACCATGGGATCTAGCACTCTTGTGGCGGGCCAGCCATCCAGGGGGGAAAAGTTGGCCATCCATTCTTGTTCTGGGATATTTGCTTTCGGAGGCGAGATCAAAAGAAATCTGTTTTAGTTAGGTTGAGTTTTAGATGATGGTTAGACATCCAGTTTTGAATCTTTGGGAGCATGACTGAAAGGAGGGCAAGGTCTTCAGGGGAAGAGATTTTCATGTAGGTTTGAGTGTCGTTAGCGTAGAGGTGGAAGAGAATCCCAGCGTTTCTGAGGATCACACATAGTGGTTCTAGGTACAGATTAAAGAGGGTTGGGGAGAGGATTGAGCCTTGAGGGACCCCTCGATGTACACTGACTGTTCTCGAGAACGAGTTTCCCATTTTCACAATTTGGGAGCGGTTGATTAGATGAGAAGAGAACCAATTGAGGACTGTGCCACCACAGCCTATGTGTTGTTCAAGAGTGCGAAGGAGGTCCAGATGGTTAACGGTGTTGAATGCAGCGAACAAGTCCAGGAGGCAGGAGTTCCCGGAGTCGGGGATTCTACGGGAGTCATTGACTATTTGTAGGATCGCAGTTTCTGTACTGTGGCTCTGGCAGAAACCTGATTTGAGAGAGTCTAGGAGGTTGTTTGAATGTGAGAAGTGAGCTGGGAAGCAACGCAACTTTCAATGACTTTGCTTAAAAATGGAAGTGTGGAGACTGGGTGGTAGTTATTCATTTTCTCTGGGTCAAGAGACAGTTTTTTCAAGAGAGGAGAGACTTGACTGACTTTTAGTCGTTCTGGAAATAGGCCCTGTTGAAGAGAGGAGTTGAACATATTGATCCATAGGGGGAGTAGGTGTGTGGCAAGAGTTTACTGATAGATCCTGGAATGGCATCCTGAAGGGGGTTCGAGGGTTTCACTTTGGAATTTGTTCACTGTAGGTCTCATCCAGAAATGGGGAAGAAAGAGGACCACGAATGAAGCACCTTGCATGGTAGAATCTGAGTTTCTGGAGGTTCACTTGTGTGTGGTAAGAGATGGAAGTCTCTGACTTTTCTATCAAAGAACTCCACAAAATTGTTGCAGTGGCCCACTGATGGCTCGAGATCTGAAGTGGTGAAGGGTAGTTTGTGCAAGAACCTCGAACAGGCGCTTTGGTCTTTTCTTTGCAGATTTAAGGACTGTTCTGAAGTGAGAGCATTTGGCTCTAAGGATTTGGTCTTTGGACTGTTTTCGTGCTATGCAAAACGTATTCATACTCTTGTGAGAGGGTGATAATCTCCATTCTTTCTCACATTTTCTGATAAGCTTTCTTTCTTTGTAAATTTTGAGAACCAAGGATTGGAGGGTTTTGGTCTAGATAATTCGCACTTCTGGGGTTCCAATTTGTTGAAAAGGGATTCCATGCAGGAGTTGTATTTCTCGGTAGCCTCATTAATATCAAAGTAGGGTGTAATCGAGATAAGGGTAGGAAGAGCCATGATGACTGTGGCTTCTGTGTTAAGGTTGGATGTGTCCCTGAAGAACAAGTTACTTACCTTCGGTAACGATGTTTCTGTAAGAAACATTAGTTAGTTGAATTCCTCACCTTAGAATATCCCCAGGCGTCAGGCTGGATCCGGAAAGTTTTGTCAGCAATACCCCTGCGCGTCGCTAGGCGGCGTCTGCGGCTCCGCGTCCGTCGTCGTGCGCCGGGATGACGACGTCGGAGTACTTAGACGCCGCCCTCGCGCGCTGACGTTAGTTCCTGTACATAGCTTTCCGCGCCAGGAACGCAGAGCCATGCAAGAGACCGACACTGGTGCCAAAAAATTCTAGGGCCCTGAAAGGGATAACCTCAACCCTAGATATCGGTTCGCAGAACGGGGAAGATGGGTGGGTCGGTGAGGAATCTAACTAACTAATGTTTCTTACAGATACATAGTTACCGAAGGTAAGTAACTTGTTCTTCTGAAAGAAACATGTTAGTTAGATTCCTCACCTTAGAATAGATACCGCAGCAATACCATCCCCGGTGGTGGGTCTGCGAACCAAGATCACACCAGAAAGTCCTGGAGAACAGAACGGCCAAAGAAGCCGTCTCTCCGGACTTGGCTGTCCAGGCAATAATGCTTAGCAAATTTGTGCAGCGATGCCTACGTTGCCGCCTGACAGATGTCTTGCAAGGGGACTCTGCGTCCCAGTGCAGTGGAAGCCGCAGTGGCCCAAGTAGAATAGGCTCTCAGCCCTACAGGAGGTTCCTTTTTAGTAACATGCCTTGATACACAAAACGACCCACCGAGAGATGGTCAGTTTGTGCACTGCTCATCCATTCTTAGCGCCCACGTAGCCTACAAAGAGTTGGTCGTCCACCCGGAACTGCTTGGTGCGATCCAAATAGAAGGACAGCGCCCGTTTTGGGTCCAGACGGTGGAGCCGCTCTTCCTCTTTCGAGGGGTGCGGAGGCGGAAAGAAGGTGGGCAACGTGACAGACTGCCCAATGTGAAAGGCAGTCACAACCTTAGGAAGGAAAGAAGGACGAGTTCTGAGAACAACTTTGTCCGGATGGACAGAAAGAAAGGAGGCTTAGAAGAGAGAGCCTGGAGCTCACTCACCGTTCTAGCAGAGGTGATGGCCACCAGGAAAGCAGTTTTGAGCGTCAAAAGACGAAGAGGACAATTATGAAGTGGCTCAAAGGGAGCACACATCAGAAACGTCAAGACCAGATTCAAATCCCACTGAGGCATTACAAAAGGAACAGGAGGAAACATGTGAGTAATGCCCTTAAGAAAGCGAGAGACAACATGGGATTTGAAAAGAGAAGGCTGATCAGGAAGCCGTAAGAAAGCAGAGATAGCAGAAAGATAACCTTTCAGGGTGCCCAGAGCAGAGCCCTGCTGGGCCAAAGAAAGAAGAAAGAGGAGAACCTCAGAAAGAGGGGCGGAAAGGGGATCCACAGCCTTTGCTGTTCACCATGCCACAAATTTGTTCCACCGGCAGGCGTATACCGATTTTGTGGAGGGACGCCTGGCTGCCAGAATAACATCACAGACTTCAGGAGGCAAGTCAAATGGCATCAACTGCCGCCGCTCAATCTCCACGCATGGAGGTGGAGACTGGACAGGTTCGGGTGGAGGACCGTCCCCTGCTGCTTCGACAGAAGGTCCTCCTGAAGAGGCAGACGGATCGGGGGATCGATCAACAGACTGAGTAGCTCGGGATACCAGTACCTTCTTGCCCAATCCGGAGCTACAAGGATGACTTGGGCCCGGTCGCGCCTGATCTTCTTCAGCACTCTGGGCAGAAGTGGTATAGGCGGAAAGGCGTACAACAGACCACAACTCCACTCGCGACGAAAGGCGTCCCCGAGCGAGTGCCGCCATGGAAACTCCAACGCGCAGAACTGCTGACATTGCGCGTTCTCTTCGGTGGCGAATAGATCTAACCAAGGCTCTCCCCACTGCCCAAAGATGCCTTGCGCCACGTCAGAGTTTAGACGCCACTCGTGATCCATCATGCACCGGCGGCTGAGTTCGTTGGCTCTGGCGTTCAGAGAGCCCGCCAGATGTTGAACCACCAGGGTTATGCCCTGATGTTCCAGCCATGTCCAGAGGCGCAGAGCCTCCTGACAAAGGGTCCACGACCCCACCCCGCCCTGTTTCTTGCAATACCACATGGCGGTGGTGTTGTCCGTGAACACCTGCACTACACTTCCCCAAACAGAGGGAAGGAATGCCTTCAGTGCAAGCCGGATCGCCCGCAGCTCCAATAGAGTCGGGACTCCGCCGGAGACCAGAGGCCTCTGATCTCCGCCTCTCCCATGTGGCCCCCCCCCATCCCAGGAGGGACGCATCCGTCACTACTACGTGCTCCGGTTGGGGTAGGGAGAGGGATCTGCCACTGACCCAATCGCGGTCCGTGAGCCACCACTGCAACTGCTTTGCAGTGCCCTCCGAGATCAAGACACGGTCGGACAGGTTGCCCCGATGCTGGGCCCACTGAAACTTCAGATCCCACTGCAGTGCCTGCATCCGCCACCTGGCGTGATGCACCAACAGGATGCAGGAGGCCATCAGACCCAGAAGCCGCAGCACCAACCTGACCGAAACCCAGGATAGAGGCTGGGAGATGGGAATCAGGGCCTGAATATCCCAGACCCGCTGTTCCGGAGGATAAGCCCAGAACCGCTCCGATGAAGAGGAGCTTCTGAGAGGGACTCAGATGCGACTTCGGCACATTGATGGTGAACCCCAGCGAAAGCAGGAGGTCGGCCGTAGTCTGGAGGTGGGAGACGACTGTCTGGGGCGAGCCCGCCTTCAACAACCAGTCGTCGAGATAGGGGAAGACTGGAACCCCTAATCTGCGCAGATGAGCTGCGACCACCACCATCACTTTCGTGAACACCCGAGGGGCACTGGTGAGGCCGAAGGGGAGCATGGTAAACTGAAAGTGCTCCTGGCCCACCGTGAACCGCAGGTAACGCCGGTGGGCCGGCAGGACGGGAATGTGAAAATAAGCGTCCTGCAAGTCCAACGCTACCATCCAGTCTCCAGGGTCGAGGGCAGCCAGAACCTGAGCTAAAGTGAGCATCTTGAACCGTTCCTTCCGGAGGAAGACGTTGACGCTCCTGAGGTCCAAGATAGGGCGCAGGCCCCCTTTGCCCTTCTTGGGAACCAGAAACCAGAAAGTAGTGGGAATAGCAACCATGACCTATATCTGGACCAGGTACGCGCTCTATAGCCCCCTTGGCCAAGAGGGCCGTAACTTCCTCCCGAAGAAGATTCAAGTGATCCCCCGACATACGGTGATACTGCGGTGGCATGGCTGGAGGGGTCGTCTCGAAGGGGAGGGAGTAGCCCCTTCGGATGATTTGCAGCACCCACCTGTCCGACGTGATGGAACGCCAGTGGAGCAGGTGATGGCTTACTCTGCCTCCCACTGGCGTGGAATGGGCCTGAAAGCACGGACTAGGAGGACTTTGAGGCGGATGCTGCCGGGGTAGATGTGGACTGACCGGCACGTTGTCCCTCAGTACCGCCTCGGCGGAATCCAGGTCCGCGACCGTGAGTAGGTTGGGTCTGCGGCCGGTGGCTAGGCGGACGTGAGGGGGCGCCCCTTCCTTGGCCACGAAAGGGACGAAAAGCGGAAGTTTGCGGGCGCGGGGCCAAAAGGCCCAAGGACTTGGCCGTAGCCCGGGAGTCCTTGAAGCGCACCAGCGCACTATCCGCCTTTTCGCCAAAAAGGCGACTGCCATCAAAGGACATATCCATGAGGGTGCTCTGGACATCCCCTGAGAAAGACGTGGACCGCAGCCAGGCGTGGCGGCGAAGAGCCACCGTGGTTGACATCACCCTACCCAGCGAGTCTGTAGTGTCTAGTCCACATCGGATAGCATGACGGGCGGGATGAGCCTGGGCGAGCCGTGTCCGAGCCTCCGCTGGACACTGGGGCAGCACGTCCTCCACCGTATCCCACAGGGAGTGAGAGTAACGGTCCCAGAGGCAAGCGGTATTCAAAGACCGCAGTCCCAAACTAAGGGAAGAGAACAGCTTCTTACCGAACTGTTCAAGCCTCTTGGATTCCCGATCCGGGGGAGCGGACGAGAAGGAGGACTGGGAAGTAGAGGCCTGGATAACCAGGCTCTTGGGCGTGGGGTATTGGGACAGATAGCTGGGGTCGCCCGGTGCAGGGCGGTGGTGCCGGGCCACGTTCCTATCCACAGGAGGTACTGTGGAGGGCTTGGACCAAGTGCCCTACAGAACGTCCACGAGTGCCTCATTAAACTGCAGCAGAGGCTCCAAGGAGCTTGCTGACGGTTGGAGCACTTCAGTGAGGAGGTTAGTCCTCATGGCCACAGCAGGCAGCTCCAGCCCAAGGGCTTCGGCTGCCTTGCGCAGCACCACAGAAAATGCAGCACCATCCTCCGAAGCCACAGTCGGAGGAGAGATGAAGCCAGTGTCAGGGGAGGTGTCCAGACCACTGGCATCCCCCAGCTCATCTGCCCAGTCCTGTGATAAGTTGGCCTGCAAGGCCAGAGGGTCCTCAGACCCTCCCAGTCGTCACCGTCATCCGATTCCTGGTAGACAGGTGGAATGATCGAAGCCGGGCGAAAGATGAGATTGCCACCCATTGGCGTCGGACGCCGGGCCCAGACCGGGACTGAACCAGGGAGCGGCGTCGTCCGAAGGCGGCGCCGGAGGTGGTACCAGAGGCGACGCCGGCAGAGGGCTCGTGAGGTCGACCGGCGTTGTCTGGGATCCAGGCCTGGATCCCGCTAGGCCCCCCAGTCGAGCCCGCGGGGCCCGAAGGCGCGCCGGCAGGCGTCGACGGCGGAGCCAGGCCTCTCCTGGCCGAGAGGAAGGCACTGATGTCCGCCGGAGTCGCGTCGGTCCCAGGAACCGGCGGGTATGGGGACGGACACGACTCCTGCGGCTCCGACGGAACCGCGTGGGTGGTACCACCCAAGCCCTCAGCCGAGTCGCGCGACCGGCGAGGGGAGCCCGGCGAGGGGAGCCCGACGAGCGATGTCGACTCTTGGACTTCTTACCATGCTTCGACTTACCCGAAGACTTGGAACCGGACGAGTGGTGGTGACTGCGGCTCCGAGACCGGTCCCTCGACCTCCTCCTCGACTGGTACCGTGAACGGCGCGGAGCCGACTGCCGGTACCCCAGGACCTTGCGCGACCGCTCCCGCCTAGCCTTCGAAGTCAGGGTCGGGCAGCCGAGGCACGACTCGGAATCGTGGTTGGCCCCCAAGCAGAACAGGCACCGGCGATGATGGTCCGTAACCGACATCAGTCGGTGACAGGAGTCACAGGGTTTGAATCCGGGCATCCTACCAGCACCAGAGTCGAGTCGACAAGAGACCAAAAGAGTCAAAAAGTTTAGTCAAAAAATGACTAAGGGGTAAGCACTTCCCGGATCGGCGCTGTCTGGCACGGAAAAAAGAAGAACTGATGTCAGTGCGCGAGGGCGGCGTCTAAGTACTCGCACGACGCCGACGAAGGACGCGGAGCCGCAGACGACGCCTAGCGACGCGCAGGGGTATTGCTGACAAAACTTTCCGGATCCAGCCTGACGCCTGGGGATATTCTAGGGTGAGGAATCTAACTAACGTGTTTCTTTCAGATCCATATTTTCTCTTTCTTGGGTTGGCCATAAGTTTTGGTACAAGAGCCAGAGAAGAAATGCAAATGTCTAGAATTTGTAAAGCGCGAACAATAACCTGAGGGTGTCAAGGTGCTGGGGGCCTTTGGGAAGATTAAGCGAGCTATTGCCCAGAGTCATATGGTGCTGGGCTGATCTGCCGCCGGGGATCGAACCGTGAGTCCCCGGGTTCCGGAGTCAGCTGTCCTGGTCGCTGCGCCACACCTCTTCCACAAGAGCCGGGGAAGAAGAATGGGATCTGCATGTGGTCAGACCAGTAGACTGGAATGGGGTCGTATGACCGTAGATTGCGGTAATTGAAGATTATCATGTCAAGGATGGTGCCTTTGTGGTGTGTGGGTTTAAGGAAGTTTTCTTGGTGATCATTGTCTTTGAGAAATGCTGTAAAGGTGTCTGCCAGACTCATGCTCTCGATTCCCCAGTGTTGGAAACGGCCCTTTTTGCAGGGTTATCCCCAAACTTTTTGCTTCTTCCTCCTTTATTTTTTCTGACCCGTGGTTGTTGGCAATAGGACTCTGGGCACTTTACCACTGCTGATCAGTGCTAAAGTGCATATGCTCTCCGTATAAATTGTTATATTGATTGGTTATCCATGATTGGCATATTTGTTTCACCTGTTAGCCCCTAGTAAAGTGCACTGCGTGTGCCAGGGCTGGTGATTCAAATGCTACTAGTGGGCTGCAGCACTGATTGTGCCACCCACAGGAGTAGCGCTAAAATGATGTCTTAGGCCTACTTGCAGTGCCTATGTGCAGTCCAGGACTGCCATGTCGACCTGGCCAGTGCACCCACTGACCAGGCCTTATCCTTCCCTTTCTGTACATGTAAGGCATCCCTATGGTGGCCCTAGGTACCCCCCTGGGCTGGGTGCAGTGTATCTGAAAGGTAGGGCATGTACTGAGGTGTGTAACATGCCCTGGTAGTGAATTACAGCCATTTTCGTTTTTCACTGCTGAGAGGCTATCTTGCCCATAGGATAGAATGGGGAAGGCTGTTTACATGCCTATCTTCCCATAAGGGCAAGATAGAAAATCCAAGTTTGGTATCTCTGTGTTCAGAATTTAATTATACATCTTTTTAGCAAGATGGTTTTTAAATTCACTGTGTGAGAATAGCACTTTTTAGAAAGTAGCTATTCTCCTGTTTAACCTTCCTGTGTGCCTGTGTGCTGGTTGGCTGAAGGGTGTCATGTGATGGGCCAGGTGGCTCCAGGAGCCTGGATGAGTCAGCAGCAGGGTGAATATGGAGATCTGCTTTAGATGGGTGGGAGGAGTAGTCCCTGGGTTTGAATAGGGCTGTCCCTGCCAAACACAAAGCTGGCTCCACCCCCTGCTGGCCAGGCTGAGGACTCTGCCTCTGCTGGCACAAAGAAGGCTCCACCTCCTGCTGAGCGTCTAACGACCCTGCCCCTCACTCTGAAAGGAACCAGGTGCTCCAGAGCAGAGCACACCCAGGAACCGGTTTGAGCAGGGGAATCCCCCCACTGGAACAAAGAGAGACAAAGGCTTGGAGGGGTATAAGAAGAGGACCCCAGACACCTAAAACTTTAGATCACTTTGGAACTAAGAAGAAACCTCTGCCAAGGAGAAAGCTGAAAGGACTGAAGAGGAGAAGACTGCCTGCTTGCTGTTTTGCTTTGCTGCCAAGGAGAGGGGAAGGACTTTGCTGTGTCCCCTTCTTTTGATTCTGATCTCCAAGGGCCTGAGAAGAGCTGGCTCCCTGTTAAGAAGTCCCAGGAACAAAAGGACTTCACCACCAGCTCCCCTGGAACTCTGCTGAGAGAGTTCTGACCTGCCTTGGAGTGCTTGCCCAGTCTTGGGGCCTCAGGAGGTCGTTTTGCTGTGTTTGGGAGCTGGGAAGCAGAAGCGTGAACAAGAGTGACTGGTACCCAACGCATCATCCGATTGCGTGTCGCAAGACGAGAGTGCGAGGAAAGTTTCATCGCGGCACCATCGCAACACGCAGGGTCCCCGCATCGCCGAGTGCATCGAGCATCGTCCCGGTGCGAGAAGATTCCTGACGCTGCGAGGGTCGTCGCAGAACCAGTTTGCGGGCCGCACCACTGCCGGTGCGTGAAAAGTCTCCAATCGCTGCGTGCGTCGACGCAGAGTCCCGTTCCGTGGCGCATCGAGAGTTGCGGCACCGGAAGGCAACGCTGCGCCACGCATCGCACCACATCGAAGAGTGTCGCATCGAACCTGTGCGTGAAGCTTCCCCCAAAGAAACCTACGCAACGAAGGCCAAAGTCATCGCATCCTCCCCTTACAGATCGGAGCCGGCGCATCCACCCCTGCTGCGTGAAGCAGGGCTGCTGCAAAGCCTCCCCAGGATCTCAGGAGTATCGCATCGCCTTTGCAAGCTTCCTTGTTATAGCTTTTGGGAACCTTATCGCAACTACAGGTACTGTTGGGCACGAAAGTGTCGCATTTTGTGCATTGAGAGTCGCATTGTGCAGGACACTGACTTTTACATCCTGGAGTACTTTCTGCAAACTCTTGAACTATCTTTAAAGTAACCTTTTTGAATTATATGTTGGTTTGTCTGTAGTATTTGGTCTTGTGAAGTTTTTAGTAAAGATACCTTATTTTTCTAAAACTGGTGTGGAGTAAATCTGTGGTGTTTTCACTGTGTTACTGTGAGTGTTGGTACAAATACTTTACACATTGCCTTTGATAGCCTAGACTGCTCAGGCCAAGCTACCTAGAGGGTGAGCAGGGGTTATCTTAACAGTGTATCCCCCTTTCCCTGACTAGAAGCAAGGGTCCCTACTTGGACAGTGGTACCTACCCTGCCAACTAGAGACCCCCAGATCTAACACCCAGTGAATGTTGAAGTCTCGAAGGACTATCGTGTTGTCTGAGCTGGTCAGTTGAGCGGTGAAGAGATCTACACATTCCTTGAGGAAGGAACTGTTATGACCCAGTGAATGGTAAATTACATTCATTCTGATGTTGGAGTAGTGGATGTGGGCATTTCCACCAACATGCATTCGAAAGACTGAAACTGAGTCGTTTGGAGGATCCTGCATCTCAGTGAGTTTCTGTGAAAGAGTGCGAGACCTCCACCTCGTCCTTGTGTGGCAGCAGGAGGTGAGAAGGAAATAGGAGGGGAACGAAGAGGGCAAATGGGGTGTAAAATTGTATCTGCAGCAAGTAAATACAAAAATGATAAGCAATTTAATCAAATCATTGGAGACAAATGAGAGGGACACTGGTGTCTGCAGATACACAATGCACAAGCCCGGGGGCGGTTGATGACACTTGAAAGTGGTGGACCATAAAAGTTAGGGATGACTCATAAGTAGCAAGTGAGCACTACATTTTCTTTTACTTTTGCCATGTCAGCATTATTTTGAAAAAAGTGTACCCCCCAACAAACCCATATGCACTGAATCCCAATTACAACTGTAACACATGACCACTGCCCTGTGCAGTGTGTGTATCTGCAGAGAGACCCAAGATTGGATGGCCATCAAGATTTCTGAGCACCTTTTTCACTCACTAACGGGCACTGTGAGAAACTTGCTGTACCCTAAGCTCCAGAGCTCTCAAGTGGTGAGACTCAGCTCAAAGTATACACTGTCAACAGTAATGCGATACATGAAAAAAATACAGGAACAACATAGTTAAAATAGCTAACACTTTTAGGGAATGCAACTATGCAAGGTTAACACATGCAATGTAAACAGGAACTAAATCACTCACCTGAACGTTTTCAAGTTACAATTAAATGTTAAAACTGTTGACATTTACTTCTCTCAATGCAGCTGCAAGCGGCGCATCCTCGGTTTGCCATCTCTTCCTTTGGTACTCTCACTCAAGTACCACTGCACTCTCTGTCCATTTGGCTCATCGCATAGCGTGGACTGTGTCACACAGGTCACTTAAGTTCCAGCCTGCATCTCTTTTCTGTTATGTGCTGGTGTGATTTTAAACTTACATAGGGGCTTATTACGATGTTGGCGCAGATACGGGTCTGACCGACCTCTGGTCGGCAGTCCCGACCACCTAATCACGATGCGATCGCACATGGTGCGGTCACATTACCCTATGGGAGCATGTTTTACGGCCATAAACCGGCCATAGCAAGGGTGTCTGCCACACGGTGCAGGGATCAACAAGAGGCCAACTGGAGGCCGCAAACAGAAGAAGGCCCTGCTAGGGGCCCCCAAACACACGTTCTGACAGGCTTTCCATGCCAGAAAGCCCGGCATGGAAAGCCTGCTGGAAACCGTGCATCATAATCCGGTCTGCATTAAACAGCGTCCATATGGATTACGGGCTCCTTTAGCCCTTCAGAAGCCAGCTGGAATGACCGGCCGGTTTCACTTCCGACTGCCTAACTTGTAATTAGGCAGTTGGAAGTGAAACCGATGATCTCGGTTGGAAAGCTTCGACCTAAGGTCAGAGCCTTTTTGACCAAGATCGTAATCTGCCCCATATTGTTTTCTTCCGAGTGCCACTGCCACTTCCCATTTATGCATCGTGTTCAGTAGGATTGTTCCACAAACAAGCTTCAGATGCTTCTGAACAAAATTAGGAGCGTGCTGCTCAGCTGGATGCAAGGACACGATTCAGAGCGCTTGAAGGGATTTCTACAGCATGTCAGACTGTCCTGGTTTCCATTATTCTTGCCTTTCTACTGAGTTTTACCTGAGCCAGAAGCTAAGAAGTGACAAAGCCTGTTGCCCACAGCCAGGACCACAGGGTAAAAACGAGCAACTAAAACGTTTGAGGATGTCAGAGCATGGCTCCAAGTGACCCAGAACAGAACCCCATTCCCAAACTAACCAATCCAAGAGCTTACATCATGCTGCTTAAAATAGTAGCCAGCATGAGTGAAGAGTCTGGATTGGCGGGAGCAGGCTGGCTCAACACACAACAAAAGGCACTGGAGGCCTGTGCGTTCTTCGACAGCTGAGTTGGTGAGTTTTGATTTGCGCATGTTGGGCTGGCCGTTGCAAGATAGCCGGTCAAACCGGCACGCACACTTCAAACTGAAGTGGCCACTCCTCATTGCTGCCAATCAGCAGCAATGATGCGTTAGCCCTGCCCTGCCATCACACTCCGTTCGGCACAGAGTAAATTATAAAATGGATAAAATCATTTTATTTTTCAAGCTTTCTGCAGCAGTGTGGGGGAAAACGCTCCTCCGCTCCTGTGTAGGAACCACGGCTGCAGATACCTCTTTGCGCCCTCTGAAGACTAGCGCCTTAGGCTTGGGCCGAGCTCACTAATTCTGAAAGCCAGCCCTGGCCATGTCATGAAAATACTTGGCATGTAACTCTTATAACAAACTTGATGTAAAACAGTGATTGGCAAACAAATAGGTCTCGCTTTTTGAACCTACGTGCTTTTCAAATTGGTTTTGGTGAAGCTATACAGCGTTGGGATGCTGTGCAGCATCATCAACAAAAATAAAAGGAGGTAACATGACATGACCGCCCTTCCACTGATGCGTGAAAGGGTGATGTATTTGAGCAGCATCAAACTACATGTGCGCAAAAGCAGAATGACATGCCATTTGCTTTATTTTTTCAGTTTTTGGTCCAAAGTGGCCGGTGGAACTTGGTTGAATAAATTTCATAAAGAAATTTATTTTGTCCCGAAAGTTATTTAAAAAAAAAAAAAAAGGACCCCCAGGTGTTTGAGCGCCATGTGGTTAGCGGAGAAGCAGGTTGGGAGGATGTGAAAAGCAGCACTCGAGTAAGACAGCAACATGGGGGGGGTGGGGTGGAGTTACCGGGGACCAAAAACAAAGCACAAGAGGATCATGGGAAAGGATCACATGATAGATTGAAGGCGAGGAACACATGGGTAGGGGGAGAGCATACAAAGGACACAGCAATACAGGACAGGGGAAGAAGTACACTAGAGCGAGCAGCACATGTGAGAGAGCAACAAAGTGCAGGGAGAGGCATTTGAGTGGGGGAGCAGATGAGGGAGAAAGCAGGAAAATACATCCACTCTAATGGAGTACTTAACCAAAAAGAAAAAAAGTATCTCCCTCAAAGTGAGTGGCTGAAGAACAAAGGTAAAGCAGCGATGCTCCGGGGGAGGGGCAAACACAGGATGCCATTAAATATAAAGCAAGGGAATGAGACTCATTAAAGCCAACCAAAGGTAAGCAATGGGCTGGTTTTAAGGCTGGTTGTGATAGGAGAGATTTAAGTGTCCCTTCACCCCTCCTTACTGCCAAAGAGTCGACATTTTTCAGTCGTGCTAAAAGTGCCCACAGTGTTGGGTCACACAGCCATTCTTCAGGACCAGTCGGATCCCAAGTTTTATAACCACCATCCTTCACTTTTTTAGACCTAGACGGTGGGTCCAGGAATAAATTGTTGCACAGAGACACCACCGAGCTAGTTTTATACCTTTGCTGCACTCTTCTTTTGGTGATTCCTATGCATATTGAGATATGTATTTTTTATGTGTGTATTGTCTTCCCCTCCCTTTTGCTCCACCCCAGGCATTGGTCTGTGCAGGGGTGTATTATAAGCAAGCCCAATGATGAAGCATGTCACAATTTTGTGAGTGAGGGCAGTATTTCTACACATAGCATGTGCCACCTTTAAATCACTTTTCGCTACTCCTCTTTGTATGCTTTAAACTCATCTGTTCTGTTTTCTTTTTTTTAACCTAATAGCTGAGCACGTACCTCTGCGAGTTTTACTTCAAAATGTATATTTCTTGTATGGTGGTTTAACACTTTTTATGAAATCAAATAAAAGTATTTATCTCTCTCGCTCTACTCCTCTATGTGTGTTATAAGATCAATCAACACCTGGTGGCTGCCCCTAATATTCCATTAACATATCATCCAAATAAGGGGATCCCACCTAGGTGGTTTAGGAAGGTAGGATCTTTCTGCATGGTTACCCCCACTTTTTGCCTGGTGCTATGCTGGTTTTTGACTAGTCTGACTGGGATCCTGCTAATCAGGACCCCAGTCTATCCGCTTTCTCCCTAAATTGATGTGTTGAGTACTGGGGTACATTCCAGATTGGATACTGGGGGACCCTTATCAGTCCCTAGTATATAGTACTAAGGTACCCAGGGCATAGGTACCCCAGAAGTCTCTCATGGGCTGAAGCATGCATTATGCCACCCATGAGAGACCATGCAAAATGGAACTACCGGCCTGCCATTGCAGCCTGTGTCAGTTGGTGCTTGCACCACTTACTTAAGATATAGGTTCCCTATATCTAAGGGTCACTGCACTTAAAACGTATAAGTTACCCCTATAGCAGGCATTTGCAATCCTAAAGCCAGGGTGCTTGGTTCTAAGTGAGAGGGTGCCCTGCATGAGCAGGACACCCCTGCAGTCTACGGAGTCCATTCTCCCGGGTTGTCAGTGAAGCATCCATATACTATATAGAGGGGCACCGCGTAATTACACGATGACCATCTCGAAAACGGCTGCAACAAATCTTATAATTTCCAAGCATTGAAAGAGCCCTCCGTTAGGCTCTCAGTGTTCCCGGTGAAAACATTCTAGACCCGGTCAGCACAAAATGGTTGCTGCCGACCAGAGACACATTTCTGCCCTTCTGCTGCTGAGCCAAGCTCGAGCAGAGGAAGGTGAAACAATAGGCATCCTGTCACAGGGAGGTGTGACCACCTCCCAGACAGGATTTAGTGTATTGGGATCGGGTGGGTGTGCTTTTCAGCGCCAGAAAGTCTGCATGAGGGGCACAATTGGTGTCCCCGTGCAGAGTCCAGATCAAACCAGTTCTGGTAGCCGTTGGCTCTCGCTCTGGCACAAAATTGGTCAAAGGACATGGGAGTAACCTCCCCCCTGTCCAGACCCTCCCCTGAATCTTCCCAACCCTTTCCCTAAGCTACTTAAGGGCTTACCTGGAAGTAGGTGCCTAGATTGGTCGAGGGATAAGGTTCAGATCAGACACCACTGCACTTCTACCGTCTGGGCACTCTGAACTTTGCTGGACTTCGTTTGGGCCTGACTTCATCTCCCTTACAGTCTGCTGCATCGTCTGTGCCTGTGCATCATACAGGGACCTTCCAAGCCCTGTGAAGCATCAAAGACACCTGAAGAAATCTCCCTTGTAGTGAAGGAGTCACTCCCCTGAATTCGCAGGCACCACAACTAAGTCGACCGGTCTGCAGATCCTGAGCTTCTCCGGACTCCGTGGGCTGTGCAACACCGGTGGTGATTTTCCACAGCTCCAGAGGCCTGCCCCCTCACCAAGTTTGAGGCCAGTATCCCTGGTGGCGGTTGCTATAACTGAACTCCTGTGCACCACGTCCAACTTGCAGTTCCAAAGGCTTGTGGGCTTCCTTCCAAGAAGAACTTCGGGCTCAAGTAACCCCAACCTCGAGCACCTACAGTGACCAGAATCTTCATCCACACCTCATTGTGTGCATCGTGGCCTTCATCTTTTGGTGAGCTGCTTGAGGTCCTCTCGCGACTCCAGTGCCTCTGGCCTGTGTGTCCACTTGAAGGTCACACTTGTTTCTTTTGGGCTTCCCTGAGTGCTCAGGGCCTGCCATGACTCCCCTGCTGTTGGTGAGTCCCCTGGACCTTGGTGGTCCTGACATTGCTCCGTCTTTGAATCTTGCGTTGATTGCATTTGCCGAGGCTGTTGGTCATCCCTCGGACACCAACCCCTCAGCATTCGACATCCTTTGCGGAACTGCTTGTGCACAGCTCATGGTCCTCCTCAGCGTCGCCTTCTCCTCAAAGCTGTAGAGTCAAGGTCCTCGTCATCCATCCTGCAACACCCGATATCGAGGGCATTCATCTTCCAAGTCTCCTGGTCACTCCCAAGTGACATAGACTCTGTCCCCTCTGATGGAAAGATACCTCTCATCAAGAATCCATCCTCGGATTCCATCTGACACTTCTTTTCCAGCGGCACTTTCCTATAGTCCTCTATTGGGTTCGATGGAGGTTTCCGACACCACTTCACTCGTTTGCACCTGGCTTTCCTGGTGTAGGTAACAAGGGTACTAGGGTATCCACGGGTGGGGTGGCTGTCTAACCTTCTGTCTTCCACAGGGTTTCTTCAGTGTCCACTGGAAAGGGTCCTTAATCTTTAAAAATCCATCCGCAACTTGCACATAGAGTTGTACGGAGCACGCAGTCATGTTTCTATACTGAACACGCTTGGGGGTCCCAGCTCTTCTACGTCCTCAACCCTGTCTTGATCCAAATTGTGGTTCTTACACCACTTTCTTAGTATATGGCCTGGTCCCCCCCGGGACTACTGTGTATTTTGTGTTACTTACTGTGTTTCTTTACTAAAGTATTGTGTGCATTGTGTTTATCATGTGTAGGCGATATTGGAACGGACTAGAGAGTATTATATAATAAATAGATATTTTTATAAATACGTGGTGTGGTTCTTTTTCATTTAATCTATACTATAAGATTGCATTCTGGTAAAACAAGCTGCTTTACACTCCTTCTGGGCTAAGCCAGAAGGCAACTACCACTTAGAGAGCTTTATAAGGTTGTCTAAGACCTCTTAAATCACCATAAATGTTGTCTGGACTTGTGCAAGGTGCCCATTTACATAAGTGGACATCATATACCAGGCCAGCTTCCCACAGTGGGCCACAATATATTCTCGTCATATTTTAGAGGAATTGTTCTAAATAAATGAGGATCAGGTACTAGCTTGTCTAAATTATGAGTTTAATACTAAAATTATGCTAAATGCATTTGAGGAAATCTGCCAGACAACCACTTTTCTCCTCACCACTCACAGAAGGAAGGAGAACACGAGGCTTCAGAGGTGGTTTGACAGAAATTGCTCTAAGCCACATAGAAACCTCATGCATGCTTTAAAACATGCTCCCCGAGATCGGGGGTTGGTGAGATTGGGCAGATATAAGTATAAACAGGACATTGATCAGAGGGAAAAAGATATCAGAGCTGGACCTTGGGGTAAATTACATGCAGCTAGCTTAAATAAGGATTCATATTTGTTTTAGAAGACTATAAAAGGCCCCCTTTTTAAAAATGACCTAAACACACATGTAGATGTCGTTATTCCTCTGCAAGATTGGGTTGATCACTTTACGAAGGTATGCAGTTACCGTGATGGGAACTGATAGTCAGTCTAAACAAGGTTTTCCCATAACAGCAGGTGATAGCATGGAGATAAATCCGCCCTGTTATAGGGAGGTGGTCTGTGCTCTGAATCGCACCCAGATAGTCAAGGCCCACGACCCTGATGGTGTACCTGTTGATCTCTTTTCAGATGTCCCTGATTTGTGATCCCGCTGCTGACAAATATCTTGAGGAGTATGACTATGGAGGGACCCCTGAAATCATGACTACGTTCAAATATAATACCCATTTTTTAAAAAGGCAATAGATCTGACCCCCAATGCTACTGCCCAATTTCTTTAATTGACACCACAAGTAAACTTATGGGCAGAATTTTTCTGGAACGATTGGAAGCGTGTATCAACGAAAAGGGGTGCTTTTCCGAAATATAACGTGTTTAGACAGGGACTAGGTACCTCGGAGCAGTGCCCCAATCTCCACTTGGTCATTTCCAAATATACCTTGGCCAAGAGTGGGTTATATCCACCTTGGTTTTATTGACTTAACATTTGCATTTGACTGGGTGGACAGAGGGAAATTGTGGTCCAAGATTTTGAATATGCACATTAATTCCGCTCTGGTCTACTTTCCGGCCTTTATGCATAATGGAGTGATGGGCCGTGTGAGTTACGGGAAGAAAGGAGAACTTAGTGCGCCAATTGAAATGAAATGTGGTGTAAAGCAAGGATGCGTATTGGCCTCATATGTATTCTGCCTACACATCAACGAGCTACAGGAATATCCTAACGTAGAAGAGGCTGATGTACCAAACATTGGCCTTAGGAAACTACCCGCTCTCTTGTTTGCAGATGATTGTGTCCTAATTGCAAGAACAGGAATAAGCTTACAAAAAGTATTGAATAGGTTCCACCTCTTCATAAATGAATTGGGTTTAAAGAGAAGCAGTACTAAATCCCATGTTATTATTGGGAAGACATGTACTGCTTTAAAGGCACAATACATCAATAGTGAGAAACTCTCATATGTACCCACCTTCTCATATTTAGGAGTACCTTTTGATTATAAATCTACATGGTCTCATTTAACCAACACCAGGAAGCAAAGGTTTGAACAATCTACTGAGGCCATTTTTAGGTCTCGGCTAGCGTAGCTGCGCACATGCGCAGCTCGCTCGGCGAGATTTAATGATTGAGGGAATTCTGTAAAGAGCTTCAAGCCCCGCCCCCTTTCCCATTAGCTGGCGTCACCGTTATGGTGGCCAGCCATTGGGAAAGAGCACTTTGTGACGTAGACTTTTCCATTTTTAAGACAGCCCACTTGGACGGGCTTGTCTGACTTCCTCCCGTCGCAAAAGGTTTCTTATCTTTATGGGGCCATGTGTTTCAAACACATAGTGCCAATATCGGCAACTGTAGTCACATAATACATTAATAAACCACACAACACTTTTGTAAGTGTTGAAATATTGCTGCAGGTTTATTAGCATAACCAATATGCAAACATGGTGGGTTATCTTACGGGCGAACCCAGGGCAGGCCAACCCCTATGCCGCCTGCCCGTCTGATAAGCCTAAATTACACCGTGGCAGTCGCCAATTGGTGCATACCAAATCTTGGGAGGGGCCACCCCTCCCATCCGTGGACCACCAGTCCCCTTGCTTACTCACGCCCCCCCCCCGAAAGAGGTGGGCGGAGCTTCTTCTGACAGCCCCCGGTTGCTCAGACCCACAACCGCCCGCAGGACTAACGGGGCGCCGTAGTACTTCCAGGGGACAACGCTAAGACATCCCTGGGTATCCTGGCTTAGCACCACGCTGTGCTGCTGCATGAAGTACTCCTTGGTATCTGCAGACTCTGGATCGCCCTGTAACTCATCCTGCAACACAAAATGACATGTTAGAAAAACCTAACCCCCCCACACATCTTGTACCTCCGGCTGCCGGGTAAGCGGAGGGGCGGGCAAGGCGAGACGGCGAGGGACAAAGAGGAGGAAGGATGGGAGGGGACAGCCTAAATACCCCCTGTCCCCTCCCCGGAAATGGGTTGACCGGACATCTTCCCTGGCCGTGGCCCAGGGACTAGACCGGCGACCCCAGTGCCTTCCTCTGGCACTAAGGCGGACGCCCTTTTAGGATGGTTGCTACGCAACCCCCCCGGGCAGCCTTGCATAGTGCCAATATCGGCAACTGTAGTCACATAACACATTAATAAACCACACAACACTTTTGTAAGTGGAGAAATATTGCTGCAGGTTTATTAGCATAACCAATATGCAAACATGGTGGGTTATCTTACGGGCGATCCCAGGGCAGGCCAACCCCTATGCCACCTGCCCGTCTGATAAGCCTAAATTACACCGTGGCAGTCGCCAATTGGTGCATACCAAATCTTGGGAGGGGCCACCCCTCCCATCCGTGGCCCACCAGTCCACTTGCTTACTCACGCCCCCCCGAAAGAGGTGGGCGGAGCTTCTTCTGGCAGCCCCCGGTTGCTCAGACCCACAACCGCCCGTAGGACTAACGGTGCGCCGTAGTACTTCCAGAGGACAACGCTAAGACATCCCTGGGTATCCTGGCTTAGCACCACGCTGTGCTGCTGCATGAAGTACCCCTTGGTATCTGCAGACTCTGGATCGCCCTGTAACTGCTCCACAGCCCTGGGAGTGGCCACCGTCACTACCAGGGCCCCCCACCAAGGTAGGCCTTTTTACTCACAACATGCTGCATACCGGGCTTCTCCCAGGTCCAGCCAAAATAAGACTTAGCTCATACTGGACCGGAGGCCAGCATGCCCCTTCAGGACAAGTGCCCCCCATCCTTACAAAACTCCCCGTGGATTTATGACTGAGATGACCTGACCTATAAATAGGCGTAGGTCCAATGGTACCTTTGCATGGCTGAAGAACAATACCTAGACAAGCGACTCTTGCCAGGAAGTGCCAGTGCGGGAGGAGCTAAGAGTTGACAAGCCCGCCTTACTTCCTCTTTCACTCAGACATCTGAGTCTAGCACTAGTCGGCGTATGTCCATCGCATTTCGACAGTCACCACCCCAATGTGAAGCCTTGCCCTCCCAAACTTCTGCTAGTATCCCAGGGAGCAGGCAGGACAGTGAGACCCAGAGGGGAACCAACGTATAAATTACCTCTAAATTTTGAATAGTGGGAAAGCCAATTGTTCTCCTGATACTTTGTAGCCCAGATGAGTTTCCCAGGGGTTTCCCCCAATCAATGGACCAAATCGCCCCCTGGAAGGCCACTTCCACAACCTGCATAGCTGCCAGCCAGTGCTGGAGGGAGGGAGAAAATACCTGTTACCGTTACTCAAATCAATGGTACCTGTTTCATCGAACTCCAGGACGAGAAACCAAGAGAACCTACCAGGATCTGCATCTTGCGTTTCCCCCCATAAACCTATGTCCCATGTCGCCCTGGTTGGAAGGCAACTTCAACCACCTGCCAGCACACAATATCGTCACTCTAATCAAAGGATCCTGTGTCAACGAACTCGAGGACGGGATACTAAGTGGACCTGCCAAGATCTGCACCTGAACCAGAGGTCGGACCCAGGCCCCTCTAAGTTCTGCCGCTCCACCTGCCTGTGAACATGTATCCCGGGGCATACCTCGGGAATCTAACCCATGCCTGACTTAAAACACATCTGAAAGGCATGACAGCAGGCTAACCACCAACATTGTATTCTGAATGTTCGCTGACAAATGCCAAGGAAATTGCGCATAACTGAGAAAACTGCTTATATGCCATCCAGTTATTAATTTAACCTTCTATGACTGCAAAAAGTGCTCTTGTGGTTGTCCGTGCTAGTGCTCCCTCCCACCATGTCAGCCCTAACCAGGCAACCCACACCCTCTTGGCACTGGCACACTCCCGCCCACGCAGACAGCAGGTGCCTGTAAGGGTGTATCCACTAACCTTACAATCACTGACGGTAAACCAGGGTATGATGACACCCAGCTAACTCTGCTGCTGAGTGCACGTTGCACCATCACAGGTATGTCTTTGCCTATTCCGTGTCTGGCTGCAAGTTAGATGGCATTGCCAGCCCCAAACCTTGGCAAAAAGAAGCTATACAGCTGCTGGTGCTGTTGAAGGTGCACATAGTCTGTTAACTGAGTGAAAATCCCTTACTACTGTTGTGCATGACCCACAACCCGTGGCACTCCCTGGTTCGATACCTTCCTGCTAATAATGGTTTCCTTGAAGAATGTAGACCAATCTTATGATCAACAATGGCGGAACTGCCAGATCTAATGAGTTTCTTGAAGGACACCAAGTTCACCCCACAAAACTACCACCTATCGCCGGGTTGCATGCGCAAGGGCAACCTATCAAAGTATCCAGCCGCAACCAAGAAGTCTAACCTTACCCTGAACCGTAACCCCAACTGGCCCTGAAGCGAGAAAAACCATGCTAGGGCAATTCAGCAGCCTCCCTCCGACGTATGACTTCCTCGCTGAGAAGGAGGAGCCATGCCCATAGTCGGTGTGAGTACATGAAGACAATCATTCATGCTCCCAAGGACAGAAATTCTGCCCCCCCCAAGTGGCCTTCCCACTTTATGGCACCCAGGCAGTACAAATTGAAATAACGCCCAATCGTCAACCCCAGACTGATATACTGTTTTACCCCCACCCTGGGTACCCTGTCCGGGTACCGCCCCGCCAGTGAAGCGCGGAACTGGGTTCAGCCTACGCCGAGAACAGCAGGGGTGGCTCGCACTGGCCTACTGGCTCGCATACCCTCCACCCCCAACTATTGCTTCATAGAAATAAGGGCATGCCACCAGCCCCGCAGCTCTTTGCAAAGTTCCTTTAACTTTCCTCCCAGACTGAATGTAAATATGTTACCCCGCTGGATAACTTAGCGCAGGGTAACGAGGCCACCCAAATGAATGGCACTTGAATAGGCGACTTCTGAAGGATGAGTTGCTGAATGAACCTACCAGGTTCTGGGCCTGCTACCAGGACCCCCTACAGGGTAGTATGCCCGACTAATCTGTGTAAATAGCCTTCACTCGTGGGATGTGGCCTAAGTCGTACATAAACTGTGGAATGCAGGCAAACCAATCGAAGGGTGACAAGCAGACTTCCCTATTTGCACAATCAGCGTTAGAAAGCACACCGCAGAAAAGCAGGTCCCTGCAATCAAGATGGTACCCTGGTCCCCCCCGAGCTGTATGCCTTGTGCACATTACTGACTGTTAGAATTGGGCCCCAGGTAATAATGCTATCAAGAATTGACTGGGTATTCCACCGCTTCAGCAAGATATGCACCGTCGCACAGCCAAGTAGGGGTATGAGAAACCATACCCAACCTGCGAGCGAGGTTGGATAGTGCACTACCCCTGATCGGACTTAGTGACTGAACATGCTCCATACAATGCCCCCCGCGAGCGCCGCCAATGACAGCAACAACATAACTGCTAACCATCGCACTCCTACAAGCGTGTCAATTCATACCATACCAGACAAATTGGCCTGGGTGGCCTGCGCTAGTGGTGCTCCAGGTATATCAAACCAATCAACAGCTGTTGTGGCGCTCACGTCCCAAACCTGGCAGACAGGGCCACAGCGCGGCAGGCCGTCACAGTGACCATCTTTTAAGCACTGTTGAGCACCCAAAACAGGCACTGGATGCACACCCCCTCTGTTCCCGTCACCAAGCGCCTCGCAATCATTACTCTTAAAATTGTGTATGGTCCCAAAGCAGGCCGGGTGTGTCCCCACTGGAAACAGAGCACACTGTGTAACAAAGCCCTTCTGACTCAAGGTTAGGGGTCCTGGCCTAGATGCAGAACGGAAACATGCAGGGACAGTCTCCGCAAGGCCGTATGACATTCCTAGCCAGAGATGCCCTCTAGGCGTCTGGCTATCCATTTCCATTCACCGCGATAAGTAACCTGCGATGACAACGGCTTGTGTCCTAAGAAACTCTGTGTATATCGTGTCCTCGCAAGACATCCACTGTATCTGCAGACCAGGGCTCTCAATATTCAAATGCCAAAAACTCCCCATGCTCCGAAGGCTCATGTGACGGCCAGAGCGACTAGCTGATTTCCCCACAGCGGGCACATTCGCCCAAAACGGCATAGAGGCGCCAAAGCCAAACAGCTCATTGCAACTACAAACCGGCTCCCGACAACATTCCCAACGAAGGAGAGTAGACCAAGAACACTACTAATGCAAACCTCTTCAGACGCAAAGTGGACCGAAAGGTCCGAGGAACAGTGGCATCTTGTTTCCTGGAGGGGACCGAGCAGGGCAAGAGAGCGTCTACCCGAGTATCCTGCAACTGCCGCCACACCCTTACCAGGTGGATGGCTACAACTGGCCTGGTAGTGTCCTGTGATGGGGTGAATGTGCCATTTGTAAAATGCATCAACCACTGCTACATCTGTACGATCGATCTCTGAAAGTACTCCATAGTACGATCAACTCACTCCCCTCTTTACTATCAGACTTTGCAACTGATGAAAATTAAGTGACGGAGCGGCACTTCTAAAAGTTCAAGGTTGACTTTCGCACATTTGTGGATTTAAGCGAAAAGATGCAGAAATGAATGGCAGTTCAATGCAGAAAGTTTGTGCTAAGTAACTGCTAATAAAACCCAAATAACAAGAGCGCAGGCAGGCCTAACTCGCCCCCTCTGACGAGAACCTCAGCAACACCAGAATGCGCGGAAGTTGGAGGTATCCACATCGCCTGGGTTGGGCGCCCATGGAAGCGGTAAACCTAACCCGATATCAACTAGTCCGCTGGCCCTGAACCTGCGTCGCCCCGGCCACTTGATTCGCGCCTACATGCTCGGCTACCGAACATAGTGTCCGGCCAATAAGCTCATCCAATGAGGTCGGTGAACACAACTACGGCGAGGCTCTTGGCTTCAATTCATGCAAGGGGAGGAAGTAAAACAAGCACAACACTGCATCGTAGGAGTACGTTTCTGCAGACAAATATAATAATCTCTGCCGAACACATCCTTTGTCACCACTGTGGTGGTTACAAGGTATAACGGTTATTATATTACACCTGTTGCTTTTCCCTTAAATGAAGCGCAAGATTACTAGCCCTAATAAAACTATCTGAAAAGCACCCTCCTACAGGCCTAAACATCGAACTGGTAATGGGATACAAGGTATAAATGTAATTAACGGGCTTTATGCACCCTGCCAGCCCAGTCCAGCTAAGCAGTGCAGGTAGCCGTGGGAAATCGCGCCGCCACTCGCCTGTGATCTGCCCTTGCTGACCACCACTCCGGTGCAGCAACAAGGCTTTCCCGCTGCTGGAAGTCACGATGCTCCACTAAGCCCTCCGCTGCGATAGCGCCCGGAATGCAGCTATTCACTGCCCGACAGTCAGTGGCTCCGTCCGCTGAGGGTGAACACATTCATAGACACTCCTGTACATTCGCCTCTATATGGCTGCATTGTAGGTGCAAGAGGGCAGAACCTGCCCCCATGAGTCTCAAATAACCACCGGCACCCCACTAGAGACAGATGCGCGCCACACACGACGGGCCAACATGCGTCCCCCCAGCACCTCAAAAGACCTCACCTAATGCCAGCGGGGGGCCGAATCCCCATCATCGCTGAAAGTCGATGTGAGCTGGTCAACGACGCACCTTGAATGCCGGCTGTCCCCCTGTGGCCATGAAGACCCAACCAATGCACAAGCGAGGTGGACACCACGAAACCCACTGTCCTCGGTTACTCTCACACCATAAGTCGTATCTCACTAATAACCACATCGTCAAATGCCGCCATTCGGCAATTTAAAGTCTGCATTCCCGCCGCACAACACTTATAGCGCACAACATCCACCATATAAAGCCCCATTAGCGTAAGTTACTTCCCGCGAGGGATGGGGCCCAATCCAGTGTTGCCTCATCCAAGTGTGCCAGCTACAGGAGCACCCGCGCCCCCCGGCACAGCAGGCCCCAACAGGAGTTAATGAAGAATTATTCTTAGGCAATAAATCTCAAGGCCAATTATCGAAATGTGTTGGCAACAAATAAGGCGGCGTAAACAAATTATTTCCGCTGTGGGACAGGTCCACCAACTCTTCCAGACCCACTAGTGCCACTCAAAGCCCAGCCCGATTGGTCTGACAGGCATCGCATGCAGTCGGGGCGCCAGGCCCCGGCATGTCCAAAGCATTGATGGTCTCGGACTCAGAGGTGCGGACCCGCGACCAGCCCGCCATAATACTCAACCCGAATGATAACTGCCACTCCAGCCCGGAAGTGACGTGGACGCGCGTGTCCCGCCAGACCACATGGAACACCAGGGACCTCGCACACTCTGCCTCTCATCCCCCAACTACGCAGGTATGGCTGCCCTGCCAATGGCCCCTCCCGGCCTCGCACCAACACTCGGCGCCCTCTGTACGCCATCCCACTGCTCAGCACAACTCGCTGCCAACGGTGCCACTCCCAGGTGTAATAACGGGACAGGCCAGGCTGAGGTCCGAATTGAGCATCCCCACTCCACAAGAGGACCCAAAACCAACCCCCGCAACACAGCTCACTCTCAAAGGTAACAACATGAGGACCCAAACTTTGGGCGCACCTCCTTGACGGACTCAGACTGCAGCAGCCCCGCTGCACAGTCTGGTATGCAGGTCCGCTTGGATGGCCCCAAACGGTTCGCACTGCAAAAGAACCATAGCCAGGACAGGCATGCATGCGCCAACCTGTCCGCCCCTTCAGTGGCACCAACTCCATGCCAGGCTGGGGGACCACGTGACCTGCCAGGATAACAGGGTGTTGCGGACGGCGCAAGTGGGGCCTGGATCATCGGCGATGGGACTGGCACTCAGGCCGAGATTACAGGATGTGGTCGCGACCCCCCGGCTCGAACCCTGGATTCCTACCTTCGAAACCCGGAGAGGTAACCCGCAGCAGCTGGTCCGCATGCCACCCCCGCACAGCGCCGCCACACCGAGCATCCACCCCGCAAGGGGAAATGAAACAACTCCCACAACGCTCAATGCCCACGCGATCGCCACACACCAAAAACCAACGCAAAGAAAAGCAGGGGTCAACAGTGCACGCAACTGAACCGGTGCCAGCTCAGGCGCCCCACCGCATGCCCCGAGGGAACAAAGGGAATCAATCGATTTAGCGACAAACACTGAATTCTGGGAGCTTAACATTCCCGAAAATGTAAAATAGAAATTCATTTCTCGTGATATCCACAGGAGGGGGCTGGCAGTCAATGAATTCAGCCTCGTGGCTCCAGACGCGAGCCTGCCCAGGGTGACACACTGGGATCGAGAAATACTCTGAGTAAATAAATGAGCCTACGCGAGTATGATCCACTAACATGTAACGGCCTGTGATGAAGCATGAGTGAACCTCCAGAGTGTGGCAAGGAACCTGAGGACATCGTAACAATCTATAGCCCCCTAACAACAAAATTAACTACCGTAGCAGGACCTGAGCAGAGGCTCCCATAGACCCAACCCCTAGGTCAAACCTCAGCTCCGCAAAACGGAGGGAGAGAGACATTCCCGGAGGAGCTCCTCATTCCCCGCCCCGCCCCCAGGCCTCAAAAGTCCAGCCATGGCTGGGCAGTGCCTACCCGAAGAGGCGGGGGGGGGCAGCCGACTCACCCTCACTTTCAGCTCGATCAAACAAACGACGGCATATCCCGACCAACGACCCTCCCGACGACGGTCACGGCGAGGGACCAAAGGCGAGACGGCGAGGGACAAAGAGGAGGAAGTCAGTGTGTCTTGTTTTCGCCTGTCAGATTCCATCTGACAGCGTTGAGTTTTTGGATACCGAGGCGATAGCCTCATTACTCCACATTCATTTTTGAGTTTTTTAGTCGCTGTTTCGGTTGTCTTATTGATGTGACGCTTTGTCACAGTTGAGGTTGGATCACAAGGTCAGCGCTGTGAAAGGCCGCAGGTTGCGGTCAATATGGTTTGCGGAAGTGTCAGCAAGTTTTATCGCAGAGTCTTGTATTCGTCTGCCAAATGTCTTCTGGCGGTGATGAGCTTTTGATGTCTACCGCGGCGGTTGCCTTCTGACAGTGATGAGTTTTGGGTACCTGCCGGGGCGATTTGCCCTCAGGCAGTGATGGGTTTTTTGGATGCTGTGTTGTTTTTTCAGTTTCACAAGTTTAGCGCTTCGATGGGCCTCGGGTAGCGGTCAAATGGGTTCGTAGAAATGTCTGCAAGTTTCCTGATCAGTGGGTTATCTTTTTGATCCAGTCCTTTGTAGAATGTCCTGTTGAGTTTGCGGAGATGGTCGTCCAACATCTCAACGCCTAGGTCTCTGTGGAGGTCTGCTGTTCTTGTGAAGAGTGGAGCACCTGCTGCAATCCGTAAGGCATTGCTCTGTAGTCTCTGCAGGTCTTGCCGATGTTGCGGGCGGCAGCCACTCCAAACTGGTGCAGCGTACGTCATGGTTGGTCGAATTATTGCGGTGATTACTCGCACCTTGCTCTGCAAGGGCATCGACTTGGTCTTCAGGAGTGGGTATAATGCAGTCAGTTTTGTTGCTGCTTTCTGGCAGGTCTTCTCTATGTGGTTTCTCCATGTGAGTTTAGAGTCCAGAGTCACCCCCAGGTAGGAGCTGCTGTTTTCCCATTTGATCTCGTCCCCGTTGAGGAGGATCGCTGGGTGTTTTCTGTTCAGCTTCCTGGTGAATAGTGTTGCTGTGGTTTTGCTAGTGTTCAGGGTGATCTGCCAGTCGCTGTACCATTCGGAGAGTCTGCTGAGTGATGCCTCAAGGTTCTTGGCCACTTCCTGTTCGCTGAAGGATTGGGAGATGACTGCTGCATCATCGGCGTAGAGAGCCAGATCTGTCTTCTTTAGGTCCGTGGGGATGTCGTTTGTGAATATGTTAAAGAGGAATGGTCCTAGGATTGATCCCTGGGGCACTCCAGCGAGGATTGGGCGTGGCGTTGAGCATTCGTCTCGTACCGCCACGTGAAAGGTCCGTTTTGACAGGTAGCTAGACAGCAGTTTAATCAGATAGCTTGGAAACTTGAGCTTGATAAGTTTGCAAAGCAGTCCCTCATGCCATACTCGGTCGAATGCTTTGGCTACATCCAGAAAGACTATTCCAGTGGACTTGTTGATGTTGAATCCATGGCTGATGTCCACAACTCTGAGGAGCTGGTGATTTGTCGAGTGGTCTTTCCGGAACCCAAACTGTTCTTTGGCGAGTAGGTTTTCACTTGTCGCAAAGTCCACAAGGCGGGCAAGGATAACTTTTTCGAAGAGCTTTGATAGGCCAGATAGCAGACTTATAGGGCGGTAATTTGCTGGATCTCGTAGTGGTTTCCCAGCCTTGGGGAATACGATGACTCTTGCTTCTTTCCAGGCATTAGGGAAATACTGGTGCTGCATACAGGCGTTGAATATCTCAGCAAGGTGATCCACTGCAGCGTCTGGGAGCATCTTGATGGCTTGGTTGACTATTCTGTCCTTTCCTGGTGCCTTGCCGTTTTTTTGTGTCTTTACCAGGGCCGATAACTCGCCTGTGGAGCATTCCTCAATGTTTGCAGCTTCGGTTTCTGGTGTGTGCTCCCGGTGGTGATTAGCGACCTCTTGCTCAACTTCTGCTGCCAGTTTGCTAGCCTGGTTAGGCCTGAAGGATGCCTCCAACGTGTCAGCAAAGACCTCAGCCTTGTCCCTGTTGCTGCATGCCAGGTGAGTCTTCCCTTGTATCGGTGGGTTTGGTTCCTTCTTCCCGGTCAAGCGTTGGGTCATTTTCCAGAGAGAGTTGTCCGAGTCCTTTAAGTTAGCCATAGCTGCTTCCCACTTTTCACCTCTGTGCTGGCTTATTTGCATCTTCAGCTGTCTTGTCAGCTCGTTGTATTTCTTCAGCAGGTCGGGGGTGCGATTCCTTTGCCACTCTCTCCGGGCTCTGTTCTTGTCAGCAATCGACTGCTTGATGCCCTTCGGGAGGTCGTAGATAGAACAGCGTTGGAGTTTCTGCTCAGGAACGCTGCGCTCGATGGCAGTGTGGACTGCAGCTGTGAAGTGGTGGACCGCCTGGTCAATGTCTTCAATGCAGCGTAGAGGGCCAGGGGCCAGTGTCTCCTCCAGGCTTCTCTTGTATAAGCTCCAGTCTGCTTTCTTGTAGTTGTGTCTGGTGCCCTGTTGTTGGTCTTCAAGCACGTCGCCAACTGTGATCAACACTGGGTTGTGGTCGGACGTCAGTGCAGTTAAGGTTTCCAGCTCCATAGACTGGGAGAGATTCTTCATGACGACGATGTCCAGAACGTCCGGTTTATGCAGTGCAGAGCCTGGGTAGTGTGTTGGTTGAGTTGGGCCAGCCACTACAAAGTCCTCCTTCTTTCAGTGGGCAAGTAGAGCGTGTCCTTTGCTGTTTACCACGCGAGAGTTCCAGCACTGGTGCTTGGCATTTAGGTCTCCGCCAATTAATGTTGGGATGCGGGGGTCCAATAAAGCATCCAAGTCCTTCGGGCTTAGCTTGCCTGGGGGTGAGTAGGCGGCAATCAGCCGTAGGGGGCCTGCAGATGTCTGGATCTGTATGCCAGTTGCTTCAATTCTCCCCACTGGTGGTAGTGAGATCTCGTGGTGCTTCACTTTTGTGCTGACAATCACCGCTGTTCCTCCGCCCTTGGCTCCGGTGGTGCGATCTGTGCGGTACACCCTGTGGTTTGCTAGGTTGAGCTTCTGGCTTCCTTGGAGATGGGTCTCGGAGATAAGCGCTATGCTCACATCCATGGTTTCCATCAGGTGCAGGAGTTCTGCAGTTTTCTTGTGAATGCTGTTAGCATTCCACATCAAGAAGAGGGAGTTTCCTTTAGATTTTGCTGCCATTGTGTGTGTTTTCTTCACCGTGGAAAAGTCCGGCGATGAGATTCGCCACCATTGCCACCAAAGGGTGGATGTTCATGTCTGCGACTGTTTTCGCAATCTTCGTGATGAGTTCCTGCCAGTTGATGGCTGAGCCTATTTCACAGGATGGTGCTGGGGCAGGTGGTCGTGGTGGCGTTGGTGTTGGTGGTGGTGGTGGTGGGCTGTTCTGTTTGGGTCCTGTTACTTCTGCGTATGTTCTTCCATCCACACGCGCGTCGCTATGGCTGTTGGTTGGATTGCCAGTTGGGGTCCTGTGAGCCAATGCAGGTTTGGAACTCTTCCTTTGTCCCTGGTCTGTCGCAGTTGAGTGTGGGGAAGTCTTTTGTGGTTGGGGTGGTTTGCTCGGTCCATCCTTCTTTGCCTTCTGCAGGTAGGGACAGCCGCGGTAGCTTGCTGGGTGGGGTCCTGTGCAGTTAGCACATATTGCTGGTTCGGTTTCACGGTTCCTAGTGCATTGGTTAGAGGTGTGCTCGCCTCCACAGCGTACGCACTTTGGCTTCTGGTGGCAGAAAGCAGAGTTGTGCCCCAAGCGCTGGCAGTTGTAGCACATGACCGGTCCTCGTTTCCCTCTAGGTGCTTCTGTGGTGACAGTGCAACTGCAGAGCCGTGTGACTGATGAGAGGTCTGCTGGCAATCAGCCGTAGGGGGCCTGCAGATGTCTGGATCTGTATTCCAGTTGCTTCAATTCTCCCCACTGGTGGTAGTGAGATCTCGTGGTGCTTGACTTTTGTGCTGACAATCACCGCTGTTCCTCCGCCCTTGGCTCCGGTGGTGCGATCTGTGCGGTACACCCTGTGGTTTGCTAGGTTGAGCTTCTGGCTTCCTTGGAGATGGGTCTCGGAGATAAGCGCTATGCTCACATCCATGGTTTCCATCAGGTGCAGGAGCTCTGCAGTTTTCTTCTGAATGCTGTTAGCATTCCACATCAAGAAGAGGGAGTTTCCTTTAGATTTTGCTGCCATTGTGTGTGTTTTCTTCACCGTGGAAAAGTCCGGCGATGAGATTCGCCACCATTGCCACCAAAGGGTGGATGTTCATGTCTGCGACTGTTTTCGCAATCTTCGTGATGAGTTCCTGCCAGTTGATGGCTGAGCCTATTTCACAGGATGGTGCTGGTGCAGAAGGTCATGGTGACGTTGGTGTTGGTGGTGGTGGTGGTGGTGGGCTGTTCTGTTTGGGTCCTGTTACTTCTGCGTATGTTCTTCCATCCACACGCGCGTCGCTATGGCTGTTGGTTGGATTGCCAGTTGGGGTCCTGTGAGCCAATGCAGGTTTGGAACTCTTCCTTTGTCCCTGGTCTGTCGCAGTTGAGTGTGGGGAAGTCTTTTGTGGTTGGGGTGGTTTGCTCGGTCTATCCTTCTTTGCCTTCTGCAGGTAGGGACAGCCGCGGTAGCTTGCTGGGTGGGGTCCTGTGCAGTTAGCACATATTGCTGGTTCGGTTTCACGGTTCCTAGTGCATTGGTTAGAGGTGTGCTCGCCTCCACAGCGTACGCACTTTGGCTTCTGGTGGCAGAAAGCAGAGGTGTGCCCCAAGCGCTGGCAGTTGTAGCACATGACCGGTCCTCGTTTCCCTCTAGGTGCTTCTGTGGTGACAGTGCAACTGCAGAGCCGTGTGACTGATGAGAGGTCTGCTGGCTTCCCATCCTTGCTTGCCGACAGGGTTACCACAAAGAGGGGAAACTTCTTGTTCTTGTCCGCTGGAGAGATGATCTGCGTTATATTTTTGACTGGGAGTCCAAGTTCCGCTAAGTCCTCAGTGATGTGCCCAAGGGATGCGTTTGTCGGGAGCCTGCGTATTACAAAGCGCTGAGCTTTTGCAGTGGTCAGTGAGAAGGTGTGGTACTCCATTTTCTGGTCTGTAAGCATGCTGGTCACGCTCCTGTAGTCGCCCGGTGTGGTGAGCATGATCTTGGCGTGGTCCTGCCGGGGCTTGATTGTGAAGGGCGAGATGCAGTGTTCGTCCAGTAGCTCCACGAGGTCCTTGTGGGTGGCTAAGTTCTTCAGGATGATGGGAGGGATCCGTTGTCGCTTTGGCGGACCTGAAGAGGTCCCGGGTTCAGATGCCGTGTTGTCCTGGGCGTCATTGTCCTGGGCGCTCTGGAGGACCAGGTAGCGGTTTGAGGTTGGAATCGTGTTGTGTGTGGGGGGTGCGCGGGCAAGCTTTGATGCTTTTTCTGGCGAGTTAGGGCACGATTCACGTCCTCTCTTTGCCTTGATCTTCCATTCCATGTCGTCTTCGGTGTTGTCAGGTTGAGCCGTGACGTCGGACTCCATGGTTGGTGCTGCTTGGTGGGGGGAGGTAGAGGGCAAGGGCCGAGCTTTTGGGGTTCAGCCGCACAGGGTATGGACTCTCAGTCCTGGGAGAGAGGGCGGAGCGGGTCGGACCGCGAGTCTCCCGCCGAGAATCGGGGCGCGAAAGGGTTTCAAGCAATCACGCAGGGTGCATTAATGATGAGTCTCAGTACAAAATTAATTAATCAAGCAGAGCGCATAGCTGGTAAAATGCAATCTGAGTAAAAATCAATCAAGCAGGGCACATAGATGTTAAATTGCAATCTGAATATGAATCAATCAGACAGAGCACGTAAATTGCAATGTGAATGTAAAATCAGTCAAGCAGAGCGCATAAATGATAAAATGCAATCAGGGTAAAAATCAATCAAGCAGAGCGCATAGGTGATAAATACAATCTGAATAAAAGTCAATCAGGCAGAGCACATAAATTGCAGTCTGAAAGTAAAATCAGTCAAGCAGAGCGCATAAATGAGAACTTGCAATCTGAAGAAATCTGAATAAAAATAAGTCAAACAGAGAGCATCAATAATGCATTGTAATCAGATTATAAAAAAAGAAAATCAAGCTGCAGCAGTTTAAGCAAGCAATTAAGCAAAAAACGACATACAGGATAAGTAAATCAAGAAAGCAGGGCCCATCTATCACTAAGGATAGAAAATGGCGCTTACCAGGTCGACTTGCTGGCTGGCTGCTAAGCAGGAATCACAGGGGTCAGTCCTCAGGCCTTCTCTGCTTCTGGGAGCGTCGCTGGTGCAGAAATCACCACCACCGGAGATCCGATCCACCGATTCCACCGATGCAGGAAGGTCCGCGGTCCGATCGTCACTGCGCTGGCAAGATGACCTCGAGGAGCGTCGGATCATCGTCGTCGCAGGCACAGGGAACATCCGGTCATAGTCATCGCCCGTCGTCGTGTCGTCGGAGGGAGAGAGACATTCCCGGAGGAGCTCCTCATTCCCCGCCCCGCCCCCAGGCCTCAAAAGTCCAGCCATGGCTGGGCAGCGCCTACCCGAAGAGGCGGGGGGGTGGCAGCCGACTCACCCTAACTTTCAGCTCGATCAAACAAACGACGGCATATCCCGACCAACGACCCTCCTGACGACGGTCACAGCGAGGGACCAAAGGCGAGACAGCGAGGGACAAAGAGGAGGAAGGATGGGGGGGACAGCCTAAATACCCCTGTCTCCTCCCCCCTCCCCGGAAATGGGTTGACCGGACATCTTCCTTGGCCGTGGCCCAGGGACTAGACCGGCGACCCCAGTGCCTTCCTGTGGCACTAAGGCGGCTGCCTTGCATGGCCCCATAAAGACAAGCTCCGGCGGGATCCTTTTTCGCTTTCGGAGCTCTTGTTTGTTTGTTTCAACAGTATTGCGAGTAATTATTGTTTTCCCTCTTTAATGTGTCGTGTGGCTGGAAATGGCTAATATTTTCAGGCATTTTGTTTCATGTTGTATTATTCAGTTCTTTGAACGGATCATGACGTAGCATCCTCCACTGAGAAGTTAAAAACGCACTTCAGTTAGGTATTATTTCGCTGAAAACGGCGTCGGGATTCTGTTTGAATTTCGCCTCACATTTTGATTGACTCCGGGAATATTGATCGCAGCATCCAGATATGCCTTCTCCCTCGTATTAAAGGTTTGCTTCCTTCGCTTACTTGGATTTATTGTGGTTTGTTCAGAGGGAGCGTTTCAAAGTGACTCTGTGTACATGATGTTAAAAACATCAGTATGGCTTCATTAAAATTGCGTGTGTTAACAGTGTTAGCATAAGTAATATTTAAATTCATTACAACGCTTCTGGGAAGTATCAAAAGTGTACCTGGTGCCCTTTTCAAACCTGCGTCCGAATGGGAAGATGGGGGGACCCAGGGGGTGCAGGGCGCGAGCCAGGTCTCCCCCTGGGTGGCTTCGCACAATGGAGCGGCCACCCAGGTGCCAGGGTAGAGGGCTGATTAGGGGCGCGAGGCGCGCCGAAGGTAATAAGTAGGGGGAGGCAGGGGCGGGAAAATCACTGGGCCCTCGGGAGCGGGGAGGAGGGGCTGGTTCACTCTTTTTGTCCAGCGTAGCATTCCGTAGGCCTACCTAGGCAGCATGACGTCACAGGAGGCGGTGCGGGAAGCGGTCCGGGTGCTCTGCGAGGCAGGCAGAAGCGACCTGTTGAAGCCGGGAGTCGCTGGCCAGGCGTGGGTGGGCCTGACACGGGCGCCGCGGAAGGCCAGCAGCGGGGTCGCGAAGGCGGTGGCGGCCTGTTTATCCCCGGGGCAGGCAGCAGCTATGGAGGTCCCGCATGGTCTGGAGGTGGGTCTGGAACCGGCCCGTGTTGAAGGGGAGGAGGCGCAGGCTGGCCCTTCCGATGAGGTGTCCGCGTTGTCCCAGGTACGTGCGCCTGCCTGCTTTACTGTGGCTGGGAGGCGTGCTACAGTGCGAGGAAGGCGGGGGAGGTCCCTGGCATCGACCGGGCTTCGTGGGAGGAGCGCTGGGGGCAGGGCCGGCGGGCTGCCTAGGCGTGCTACACGCGGACGAAGGGCGAAGAGTTGTATTGGGCTGGAGTCCCCCGGGCCTGTGCAGGAGCAAGTTACCCCACCGCTGGCTGGGTCTGAGAGTGCGGGGTGGCAGTGCAGCACGCAATTGGTGCAGCTAAATGGGCAGAATTTTCTGTTGAGCCCGGCACCTGCCATGCCTGTGTTGGTGAATACGGACCTCCACTCTGAGGGCCCCTCTGGGGGGACATCAGGGATATGGTCCCTGCAAAGTGTGGAGGGAGCCTCGGGTGTGGTGGGCACGAGGGCAGGCCAAGCTGGAGGAGGCGCGCTGGGGCTGAGGAGTACACATGGAGGGGTGGATTATCAGCAGTTGCCGGGCCGATCGCCCGCATTAGTGGGCGCATGCCCCCTGGCTTCGCCGGTTGATTTCAGCGGCCAGACTACGGAGAGGGGATCTGTCGGGGTGTCTGGGCTCAAGCCAGGCGTTCTTCCTTTGTCAGGGGGTACCACACCCAGGGTACCGGATTCTCAGGTGGGCCAGTGGGTCTGGGTGGGCAGTGGGGGTGCCCCGGGAGTTGGTAGGAGTGGGTTGTTGGGAAATGGGGAGTTTGCTGAGGGCGCACAGGAACCACAGGGTTTGAGCGGCTTCCAGGAAGATATACCGGTTTTAGCCACACGGCTTGCGGCCGGCCAGCGTTCCAGACGGATGGAGCACACTGCGGCTCTGTCTGGGGGGCCTACTACAGGAGGGCGATCTGGAGCGGATCTCCTTTCTCAGTTGGGTCACCCTTTGGCTCACACGGATGCACAGTGGCATTTAGGTGCGGGGAGTGGGAGCTTTTTGGGCAAGATGGGGAACAGTGGGGCGCCTTCGGGTGTGTTGGAGACATTGGGAAATATGGAAGTGGACAAGGAGGAATTGGAGGATGGGGAAGTGAGAGATGGGGATGGTGCCGGGGGGAAAAAAAGTGGGGAAAGCGGTGAAGGGGCAGAGGGGTTTTGTGGGGCAACCAAATGTGCTTAGTTTTTTGCAGACGTCTAGTGCGGACAATGCAACGGACCAGGCTCTGGAAGATACCAGTCGCAAGCAAGCAGCATGGCCCGTCAACACTCTTCGACCAGCTCCTTTGCCTTCAGGTACTACGGGGTGGTGGTCGGTTTGGCAACAAGGGGGTCAACCACCAAAAGCGACCAGGTCTATTGGTACTGGGGGAGATACTTTGGGGGACAAGACAGTGTCTGCGCAGCAAGGTTCCTCCTTGGGTGTGGGGAAGGGGGGGGTTGCCCCCGTCCCTGGGTCTCAGCCTCTTCCGGAGCAAGGTAAAGGGGTCCCGGAGGTAGTGGAGGAAGATAAAAATATCCACAAGAAATTGCCGTATATGGGGATTGCCATGCCGTTGGGCTCACATCTATCTGATAAGACAAAAAACAGGATTTGGAGACATGAGTTTGTGGATGTTTTTAAACTGTTGCACCGTGATATTCAGGCAAAGGAGGGCTCCAAGGAGGAGGAGTGGGAGCTGGCGAGGCGTCCCAGGGTGCCTAAGAATATTGAGAACTGGTCGTCTGCTTTCCTGATATATGCCAGTGTATATTGTGAAAAATACCCAGATAGGGCGGTAGCGATTTTCAAATACATGGATATTATTCGGAAGGCTCAGAGTTACTTTGGGGGTTTTGCGTGGCTGTCTTATGACGAGGAGTTTAGAGCCCGTCTAAGTGTGTCTCAGGACAGACCTTGGGGTGATGTGGATTCCGAACTGTGGCTTCAATGGATGGCGTCTTCTCAGCCGCCTGCTACTACGCACACGGCTAGTGGTTTACCTATATCCTATCGGCCCTTTCCCGCTCGTCCCGCCCAGCCTGGGGCGGGGTTTGGAGGCAGAGGTCAGACCCCTATTTTTGGAGCCTGTTGGAATTTCAACAGGGGTTTCTGCAATAGGCAGTTTTGCCGCTATAAACATGAATGTTCCCAGTGTGGTGGAAGGCATCCCCTTACGCAATGCTTCGCCGGCCAGAGGTTCAGTGACATGGGGAGGGGACAGAGGGGAAGGGGCAATGCTGTCCAGTTTGCAGGAAAGGGGTCCTACTCCGGTTAAGGTGGAGGTTCTGGGGCAATGGTTGCAGGAGTATCCTGATGTTGAGGCCGCCAGTAGGCTTTTTTGGGGTTTCAAGGAAGGTTTCAAGATAGGTTACCAGGGGCCTAGACTGGGTAGGTGGTCTGATAATCTGAAGTCAGCTAAGGAGTTGCCACAGGTGGTTCAGCTGAAGTTGCAGGGTGAAGTAGACGCCGGAAGAGTTGTTGGTCCTTTTTCCAACTGTCCAATGCCCAATTTGATTGTATCTCCACTGGGGGTGGTCCCTAAAAAGAAAGCGGGGGAATTCCGTATGATACACCACCTGTCATGGCCTGAGGGCTCCTCCATTAATGATTTCATCTCGCCCGACGATGCATGTGTGTCATACGCTTCGGTGGATGATGCCTTGCGTTTGGTTAGATCGGCAGGGAGGGAGGCGCAATTGGCCAAGAGTGATATCCAGTCTGCTTTTAGGCTGTTACCCATTCATCCTTCTGATTTTGAATTGTTGGGGATGCAGATGCAGGGAGCCTTTTATGTAGATCGAATGCTTCCTATGGGCTGCTCTATCTCTTGTGCCCTCTTTGAGCTTTTCAGCTCATTTCTGCAGTGGCGATTCACTCAGGTTACTGGCCATGCCCTCATTTGTCATTATTTGGATGATTTTCTTTTCATTGGAGTTGAGGGTACAGGTCAGTGCCAGGGAGCTCTGCGGGCTTTTCAGACGCTGGCGCAGGAGCTGGGTGTGCCATTGGCCCCGGATAAGACAGAGGGTCCCAACACGACGATGGTTTTTCTGGGTATTGAAATAGACACCATTGCAATGGTAGCAAGGTTACCAGCGGAGAAAGTTCAAGAAATCTCTGCATTTTTGTCATCTGTGATTGACGAGCGCAAGTTGGAGCTCAGGAAGGTGCAGAAGCTGTTGGGTTATCTAAACTTTGCGTGCAGGGTTGTCCGGGCTGGGAGGACATTTTGCAGGAGGTTGGGCATGGCTATGTCTGGGGCTTTTCTTCCTCACCACAGAGTGCGTATTTCAGCGGCTACGAGGGCTGATCTGGCTATATGGTTGACATTTCTAGCAGAGTTTAATGGGGTGTCTTTGTTTTTTGCGGATGAAGACATGATTTGGCAAGTGCAGATCTACTCGGATGCCTCTGGTGCGCATGGATTTGGCGTATTTTGGGAAGGCCGCTGGTGCGCTGAGAGTTGGCCACGGCATTGGATGTCACAAGGGCGCAGTATTGCTTTTCTTGAGTTTTTTCCACTTTTGGTTGCTCTATATGTCTGGGGCGATGAGTTTCAGAATCGTTCAGTGCTTTTCCACGTTGACAATTTAACGGTGGTTCAGTTGATTAACCAGCAGAAAGCCAGGGATTTGAGAGTTTTACGCTTGCTGCGCGCTTTTATGCTCAAATGTTTACAGCTCAATGTTGTGTTTAAGGCGCGTCATATCCCGGGTGTGCATAACAGTATAGCAGACTCTCTGTCTCGTTTACAGTGGGCGAGATTTCGCAGGCTGGCTCCTGGGGCGGAACACAACAAGACGCCAATCCCACAGTGTGTCTGGGAGTGGGGGGATTGAGACTTGCCGCTTTTGTGGAAAACTCCATAGCGGTTTCTACACGACGGAGTTATCAGCAGGCGTGGAGAGAGTTCTTGCACTATGGTAAACTGTGTGCTGAGAATAGGGGGAGTTGGACCGATGCTCAGTTGGTGCTAGGTTTTGTGTTACACTTGATTGACAAAGGCCTCTCGCATACTACCATTTCCGGCAAGTTGGCGGGGGTTTCTTTTTACGGGCAATTGTGGTGGGGGAGGGATTTGGTTCAGGGGGTTTTGGTGAAAAGGGTCCTCAAAGGCTTAAGCAGGGTGCAGGCGGGGACAAAACAGTTACGCAGGGCGATAACTTATGATTTGCTGCAAGGAATGCTGCGGCAGTTACCTTTGGTATGTTACGATGAGTCTGAGTGCAGGCTGTTTAGATTATGTTTTTTATGGTTGTTTTTTGGGGCTTTCAGAGCCTCTGAACTGCTTGGGCTGCGTAATAGGACAGGTATCCGCAGTGATGAGGTATTTATTGAGGGGCACAGGTTGAGCCTGTGGTTGAGAATGTCCAAGACGGATCAGCTGGGCAGGGGTAAATGGGTTTTCTTAAACAGAAGTGAGGATGGTTTGTGCTGCCCGGTAGGGGAATGGGAAAATTTCAAGACTTCTAGTGGTTTGGCCATGGGGCTTGTGTTTTGCCACGCCTCAGGGCAGCCTATTTTGGTGGCTCAGTTGCTAGCGGTCATGAGAAAGGTACTTCTTCTTTTAGGGGAAAACCCGTTATGTTTTGGGACACACTCTTTTCGGATCGGGGCGGCTACAGAGGCGGCCAGGTTGGGGTGGTCCTGGGCAGACATACGCCGTATTGGGAGGTGGAAGTCCAAATGTTGTGAGAAATATGTGCGGAAAGTCTCTGCATAGCTTCTCGTTTTCTTTGGTTAATCATTGTTTTTCTGTCTAGGTCTGGCTCCGGGGCCCGTAAGTTTGAAAAAATCGACATGGATAGTAGGACACTCCTTCGTTAAATGGGCTGCAATCTATGCCGAACAGCAGATGTGTGGGCGTTCCCTTGGACTGTGCAGTGCCAACCACGAGGTGGTATGGAAAGGAAAAGGGGGAATGCGTTGGGGGGGTTTGTTTCCGATGCTGGCCACGATGTGCTCTGGAAGGGGACCGCCACATTTGCTCATTCTTCATTTGGGGGAAAATGACCTCGTTGATTTGTCAGGGCTGTCATTAATAAAGTTGATGAAACATGATTTGGAAGTCCTCCGGGCTACCTGGGAGAGCACTCAGTTGATCTGGACGGAGTTCATTACGAGGTTGCACTGGAGAGGTGCACGGCATCATGCAGCAATGGAAAAAGCGAGAAGAAAGGTTAATCGTACTATGAGACATTTTTGTGAGGGTCATGGGGTGCAGGTCCTAGCTCACCCCAACATTAAATGCACGGAAGGGTATATGTTTCGGGAGGATGGGGTACATTTATCTACTATGGGGCAAGCATATTACCTGCTGGAGTTGCGGGATTTGATTGCAAAAATTTGGAAGGAACAAATATGGTGCGCTTGAAAAGGTTTTGTGCACGACCACTAAGTTGCGGGGTGGGGCAGGAAAACTCTGTGGGTTTTCCTGGATGGCGGATTTTTGCTGGGGGGGTGGGCAGCCTTGAGCGGGTTAGCCTATCCTCCAACGGGGGAGGGGGGGGAGCAGTCACGTGATCAGGAAATGAGAAGTAGGGGAAAATGCACACAGGGGTCGGGATTCTGTTTAGGGGTAGGGTTTTTACATTGGGGGTTAGGTTTGGGGTGATTTGTGGACAAACTGTGGAAAGTTATTGCATTGCAAAAATTATGATTTGGCACCTGTCTTAATAAAGTGGCCTTTTTTGCTAACAAGTAAGTGGTGGTTGGTGATTTATTGTGCGAGGGGGGACCCAGGGGGTGCAGGGCGCGAGCCAGGTCTCCCCCTGGGTGGCTTCGCACAATGGAGCGGCCACCCAGGTGCCAGGGTAGAGGGCTGATTAGGGGCGCGAGGCGCGCCGAAGGTAATAAGTAGGGGGAGGCAGGGGCGGGAAAATCACTGGGCCCTCGGGAGCGGGGAGGAGGGGCTGGTTCACTCTTTTTGTCCCACCCACCCACCCTCTGGTTTATTTAGCATTGTTTTTCTTCACTAATTTTTCCTGGTGTTGTCATTACATCGACGTTCTTTTTCCTTTTGCCACGCTAAGACAGGTTTTCTTGTGTTTTGTTTTTACGGCTGTATAGTGTCCTGGGTAGGCGGATTTTTGCTGGGGGGGTGGGCAGCCTTGAGCGGGTTAGCCTATCCTCCAACGGGGGAGGGGGGGGAGCAGTCACGTGATCAGGAAATGAGAAGTAGGGGAAAATGCACACAGGGGTCGGGATTCTGTTTAGGGGTAGGGTTTTTACATTGGGGGTTAGGTTTGGGGTGATTTGTGGACAAACTGTGGAAAGTTATTGCATTGCAAAAATTATGATTTGGCACCTGTCTTAATAAAGTGGCCTTTTTTGCTAACAAGTAAGTGGTGGTTGGTGATTTATTGTGCGATTTCCTTTTGTTGCTCTTTTCCTCCCGCACTCAGATTTTAAATATCAGTAGGAGGCCATTTACCTGCAGTTAAGACAGCTGAAAGAAGTTGGGACAGGGGATCACAAAAGACTTAGCCTCGATGGTGAATTTCAGTGTAGAAGTAAATATTGAAACTCAGTCTTCCGCAGCCGGAAGTGTTGAAGTGGTGGGTGGGAGTTGAATCAACGGAATAGGAGCTGGCGCTGCTTCACTTCCGGTGCTAAAAGTAGCCTCAGACGTGTCTCCTGCACCCACTACTCTGTCTCCAGGATGTGAAATGCCAATGCCCATCCTGCTGCATCATAGTCTAATACCTTTATAAACTTACAAAAGACAAAGGAAGGCGGGCAAAGCGAAGTGACACCATTGGGATTATTGTTTGGGTCCGAGCACTCTTCGTTTAAACCTCTTTCCGGTGCACAGTTTAGTCGCTTTGTATTTTCTGATTTAATGCACATTCAACTTGTGGCCTCTCTGCTGAGACTGCCTGGGAGATTTAGACTAGACACTTCCGGACGTGTCTAGTCTAAATCTCCCAACAGTGATAGTAAAAAGGCACATAATTGTGAATATCCAAAATCTGTAATTTAGACAAGACATTCATTGATCAGAACACACTTAAAGGAAACTGGAAGACCACAACGTCATACCCAAAGGATATGTCTTAAATCAACTATGATCTCAAAAATATTATACGGGAATTTATTAAACAACCATCCTGTTATTATCCAAAATAAGGTGCCAATGGACAAAAGACAAGTGGGATAGAGTAGACACATATAGTTCTCCTCACCAAATTTATGTCGTAGCTCACACTCTGTTGTTATGTAACTATTCAAGAGTAATTGTCTCCAAACGACATGTAGTCAGGAATTCAGTCAGCTACGAAGACAATGTAAATTAAAGCATTTTGTTAGCCAAAATATACCATGTGTATTTATATTGTTACATTGCAACATTTCTTGGATACAAGACCAATAGAAACCTATGAACATTCAAAAATGTTATGGAAATGATAGACTTGGTCCTCAATAATAACATCTTTCTACATAATGGAAGTTGGTTTCGCCAAACAAGAGGGGTGGCCATGGGGGCAAAATTTTCGCCATCGCTGGCCAACCTCTACATGGAATACTTTGAACTGATACATCTGTAGCGTAAAGGCCCAGTCAATTTGATTAATAACATCTTATATCTAGGAAGATATATAGATGACTTATTGATGTTCTGGTCTGGTACCATTGAAGAGCTGGAATTATTTTTTCTGCACATGAACGATAATCCCTTCAATCTGAGGTTTACTAAGGAACAAAGCACTAATAGTATACATTTTTTGAACATTACTATTTTGGCGACAAAAGGTAAATTGCTTTCGATACCTTTCAGAAAATCTACTGCATGCAATGCTCTTTTGCATGCAGAAAGCTCGCATCCAATCTCACAGATTAGATCTATCCCATTTGGTGAAATGGTAAGAACTAAAAGAAACTGCAGTGATGTCAACAAGTTAGATGAAGAATTATTACAGGTTGAAAAAAGATTCATGGCTAGAGGATATGATAGAGACTTAATTGGCAAAGCACGTGACAAAATCAACAAAATAGATAGAAACAATCTTTTGACAAATAGAAAAAATGGGAAAAAAACATCTAAGATGAATAAAATCAGACTGTTACACCTTACTCACTAGTGAGTACAGAATTGTACAAAATTCTCAAGAAGCATTGGCATCTGCTCTTGGAAGATCCAAGCTTGCATGAAAAAATAGGATTGAAACATTCAATAACCTTTAAAAAAGGTAAAATCTTAAGGCAAACATTATGTCTTAGTTATATCCCACCACTAAAGACTGCCACATGGTTACCCACTGCTCCAAAGCGTTAGGTGCGGGATGTGTAGTGTGTGTTGTTTTGCAATTAATAGAACAACGGAATTTGGATATAACACCTCCAGAAAATATACGCTAAGACATTTTATTAATGGCAACACGACACATGTTGTTTATTGAATCAAATGTATTTGTGGTAAAATCTGCATCGGGAGTACCATAAGACCCCTTAAAGAAAGAATACAGGAACATGTGAGGGCGATACGTAATAATAATACAGATTAGCCTCATGCAGTTCACTTTAACACCTGGCATAAAAATATGGAGAATGTGAACATAGGGTTCCATGGCATTGATGTTGCACAAAGGAGTCAAACAGGTGGACACAGGACACTTAGATTACGCCAGATTGAGAGCAAATGGATCATATCCCTTCGAGCAGTGGAACAGGGAATTAATGTAGATAAATAACTATTTGAGTTCCTATGAGGTAGAATGTGACCAAAGGGGACACTGGCATAATATACCTGGTGGCAGTAATGATTGAAGAGCTACAAGCACTTGGAATTGTCATTTATTGAGGGAATATAATTCATATTTAGAATGAGCAACCAATATTTTCAGAGTGATATGAAAATAGAATACACGTTAGGATGCTAAGAGATAGGGAGAATATGCAGACAATGAATTGAGCTAATATCATAAAAAAAGAAAAATTTCATATACAACAATAGTGTATTTAATTAGAATGTTTGTCGAATCAGGAGAGTATAAAACATGTATAGAAATCGCAACGTGCTTTGCTAATGATATCTAATGCCTAATATATTGACAAATATTGTTAAGCATAATTACGAGACGCTTGTTCATATGCAATAATAGACACACATTGGGGAAGGTGTAGGGCCACGAAACAGAGACCGGCTGGTTCCCATGCTATACCCAAAGGACCCTTTACTAATATGGCTGGGCATAAATGGTAATATTTTGATTGGGAATTCGTATGATGGTGAACGTACTTATGAAGAGACTTGAAATATAAGGTTGCCTTGTCCCATCCCTGTTTCAATTCTGAATGTTGAGACTTTTTGGATAAATAACTTTGGGATTTCTTGGGAAGACAGTTGGAATATGTACATGATAGCTCCACGCTCAGGAAGCTTAAGATGGCTGCCGCATGTACAATGAGAGGCTGCAGGCTTGGCAATATTGTCCGTGTTTTGTTTTCATTGCGGACGCGTCATGTCACTTAAAAGAGACGGTAAGCGTCGGGCGCGTTGAACGTTGACATTTTGAACATTGAGATGCTGTGAGATACATGACTCGGTAAGTTGTGACTATGATAAATGAAGTTTTGCCATAGAAAGCAATGAAATGCGTACTAAGACGATATGTAGACATTATAATATGCAACCAGTTTTTGGATATGGTGTAGTGGTACATGGACTGAGTGCAGATCGACTCACTATTGACCTATACCAGTGCATGTGTACTAAGAGTCGGGACTTGGAAATACATGGTGTACTGTTAGATTATCGGGCCTATAATATATTTTATAAATATAAAATAAATAGCAGAGCCTACCAATGACGAATTTTTAAACGTGCAACAGATTTGATATTTGTTTCGTTTAATACGCAGAAACTGCCCAAAAGGGAGGTTATCGCGTAAATTACGAGGGTGATGACTTGTGTATTTAAGGAGAGTGTTCCTTGCCGTTGGTTTTGTATAGAGACTCGTGGATAACTTGCCATCATCATTCCAGATTTGCAAATCTATAAAATTGATGGATTGCTCATCAAATTCCATTGTACATTTTAGATTGTCATTTTGCTCATTTAGCCACAAGTGAAATTCTTGCAATCTCGGAACATATGGGAGGGATCTGTTCCGAGATTGCAAGAATTTCACTTGTGGCTAAATGAGCAAAATGACAATCTAAAATTTACAATGGAATTTGATTCTATACAAAACCAACGGCAAGGAACACTCCTTAAATGCACAAGTCATCACCCTCGTAATTTACGCGATAACCTCCCTTTTGGGCAGTTTCTGCGTATTAAATGAAACTGTACCAGACGTGAGGATTATTTTAAAGAGGCGAAAGTCTTACAAACAAAGCTGGTCATGAGAGGTTATCCTTACAGGTTGGTCAAACGCTCTCTCAAGAGAGCCTGGTATTACGATCGTGAGGCGCTGCTACAAATTAAAGACGGCCATGAAAACAAACAGAAGTTAATTACTTGTGTAACTACTTTTGGAACTGAGTCCAATTCAATAAAACGGATAGTGACAAAAAACTGGCATCTAATACAGAAAGTCGAACCACAGATGGCATTACCCCGGTTTGCCTTTAAAAGGGCGAGGAATCTGAGGGACCATTTGGTAAAAGCATATAAAGAACCGATCCCAAATACATTATTAAATCTATGGGGGTTTTTGCCTATAACTGGTCACTACCCATGTGGACATTGTACTGCTTGCCCTACTACATCTATAGTGAAATCATGTGTGCTCAATGGTAAAGAATGGACATTGCGACAACATTCAAATTGTCTTACTAAAAATGTTATCTATTGTATAGAATGTCCTTGTGCATTGTACTATATTGGGAAAAAAACACGGAGTAAAAAAACGAATAATTCAACATCAATAACGTATCAGGTGTAAGATTGTAACTGCACCAATGGTGGAACATTATTTGGAAAAACAACATACTCTGTCAGATATGAAATGGTTTGTGTTGGAAACTGTGAAAAATACTAAACGAAGGCAGAATGTGGACCGTCTGCTTACATTGAAGGAAAACAGATGGATTTGGGCAGCTAAGACAGTTGAGATGGGATTGAATTCCTTCGTGGAATGGCAAACATTGGCTACTTTGTGAATTCCTGGGTTCCCTAGCTGAAAGTATCTGTGGAATATTTCAGGGTATCCTGATTTGTTGAATTGGGTTGTCTTGTTGGAATACTACACTTCCATGAGGGTTCATGTTGTTTCTTTATATTCGATCTGGAACATCGTAGTGGTTGGTGCTTTGAGTATCCTAGATGTATTGGTTTGTTCGAATTTGTTTTCCAAATGAGATTACTGGCTTGAATAATGCACAGTTCTAAGATGGCCGAACAGATTACGGGTACAAGATGACCGTTTGTAAACATCTCGGGATGTAATCACGCGAGAGCTGACATTTCCTGGCTCACATTATGAACCGGTTTTAATCATTTCTAAGAATATTGACGTTATACCCCTATATCCTTATGCCATTATGAATTATATAGGCGAGGATATACAAAGTAATACAGACTATAATCAATGTTTGACATGTTATGCCATTTGAGTTTGGGCAATGAGGTGTGGACAACATAGTTCTAAGATGGCCGACACGTTTTCGGTAACGTCGAATGTCAACATGGCAGTCTTTAAATATCACAGCTGCTGTGGGATGTTTGCTCGTTTTGTTTGTTGAGTGACCAAGGGGGCATGGAAGCCGTTGGAATAAATGATTAAAGTAAGTCATATGCGATGCATTACAGTATTTTTCATTCAGCCCCGATGATATAGTAGAACTGTGGCCTGAGTATATTTCATTATTAATTCACAGAATTGATTGATCCAGACAAGTGGTGCCGACTTTCATGTGAGTAACGCCCTGGTTCGGCGATGTGTTTGATTTGGATTTTGATTTTAACTCACTAGGTTAATTTATTGGGAGATAAACTTCGTTGAAAAATAAACTTTTTTGACCTGTACGTTTGTTTTGGTCTTTTGATCCTGATTTAGTGCTATCTGAATCGAAGGACGTTGTATTGTAAAAAACTTTTCGATATAGTGAGTCTTTTGGCCTTTTTTTGCGTGTAGAGTACTTTTCACAGCATGGTGTGTTGGTGGTTTCTTTGTGGTTATCACTTCATTGGTGATATGTTTTTTAAGTTGTTTTGGTCATTGGTATGGCACTTGGTATTGGGTAGATTAATCAAAATACATCTGTTTTCCTTTTGTGTACAGACGATACAGATTTTGAACTCAAATGATTTTTGAATATTTCTTTACATTTTGATTATGTAATGTATATATGTTGTTTTTATGATAGATTCATGGTGCAACATCTGTCCTGAGCATGGTCTTGGGGATTTGATTTTCCAATATTGAGACCGAAACGTTGACGCTACGACACTTCTTTTTGTACATATAATCATCATTTGACGACATTAGGAATCGCATTTGTTTGAGTTAATTGATTTCAATATATGTCCAATTGTGTATGGTTCATATGTTTGTATAAAAAGTGTCATATACTACTGCATATGGGATTTAGAATGAGACAGTAGTTCTTTTTGTTGCCATTCATGAAACGACATTTGGATCGATATTCATCGCTCTATTGAATGAAAAAAAACACCAATTATATTGAATGATTAAAAATGTTTTGATACAAAACGAAAAAAGAAATTTGGGTCATTATAGTCTTTTGAGTTCTTAAAAATTATGTTCACTACGGTGACTATCTAAATTAGAAATTTAAGGTGAATAAATCCTCAAGGTTTATTTTTGCTTTGTTACTTTATTTATTTTTAGGCATCAGAGAAAAATTATTCAAGTAAGTACGTTTTTAAATATAAATTCATTTTCTTTCAAAAAGTGGACACATTGCATTTTTTTGTTCTGCAACGTTATCCTATGGAAGGAAGAACAAGTTCTGCAAACAGGTGCAGTACATCGACTTACAGGACCAATCTCCAGAAGTTAAGGTGAGTGATGGGTAAGGTCCGAGGCAGCACCAACAGTACACCACCAGCGGCACGAGGGCGGACGGGTGCAGGCTGCAAAACCGCATCGGGAGCCAAATAGGTTTCAATATGGATTGGTCACTGTAAAAAGAGGAAGCCAGTCGGAGTGAACCAACATGGGTGTTCCAGGCTTGTGATTCTAGGGGACGTAGGGACACCCGGGGTCCCCTTCTCCATGGCCCAGGAGCGACGGATGCAGCGATGTCTTTAGACATCGGGTTTCTCTTACCGGGAGCAGTCACGGTCGGGGGATCCTGCTTGTAGAGGCTGCAGGCGACAGCAGGGAGTCCACAAGGGGTGAAATGATGATGGACTGGATCTCTGGTTGGCTTGGGAACCGTGTTGGCACCGTTGGCCCACTTCAAATCGGTCCGGAGGCGACAGGTGCAGTGGGGACTTTAGGTGCTGGATTTTGGCGGTTCCGGATGCCTCAGTCTTTTCTTTTGGAGTTTCTGCAGAATGCAGGTAAGCGTTTCGATGTTCTTCGGGAGGTTGTGGTCTTTATTGAAGGCAGGCAGTCCTCCCAGGTTTTGGAGGCACACCTGCAGGACGAGTAGTCTTTAGCTTAAGTTTGGCAGAGAACGGCAGAAAGGACAGCAGAGCTGGGGCCAAGTCAGGTGCTCTCTTCAATCTTCTGCTTTTGCAGCTTTTTGTGCCCTTTTTAGGTCCCGCCTGAGCCAGCGCGCATGCGCTGGCCTGCGAGGCTTCTAGTAATCACTTTCAACTCGGACCACACTCTCGTGCGTGTGCTTTCTGTTTTTGTTGCTCACACGCTATTGGCCTTTGTGTGAGTCTTTCTAAGAAAGACAACACACAATTGGCCAAAGGCGGGTGCATGTCCCACCTTCTCTCTCCCCTGGCCTAGAGAGCTCGTGAACGAGCAGCGGCCCCGCACTGTGCCTACTGCATTCCTGGCGCCATCTGTTTCCAATTATGACCACACTGTTGCGCTTTGATGTGGCTGCAATCTGCACTTGTTGTGATATTCATTATCCGAAGGAACAAGGTCGGCCGTTTGAATTTGAGTACTTGAGGAAAAGCTGTGAATAGGTTACTCTGCGCCCTGCTGCTACGTATACACTACCCAATGCCACGCATTCCTCCAGGGGCATCCATTGCAAATCCCCTTCAAGCGTGTATTCTGAACACCTCGCGGCTGTTAGTGGTATGACCCCATTGTCATTCACCGTCCCCCTACACTTCCCCAGTGGGTTACCAAACAAAGGCCCGGGCCCTCCCCTTTCACAGAACTGCGTGCCTATGGCCAAAATTGTACCGCCCGAGGTCTCACTGTAAGTGTGGTGCACGCAGACACACGTTCGCTACCAGTGCCGTAAAGACCCACGTCACGCGCCGTAGTAAGAGCAAGGAAACCCCGGGTCTCTGACTGCAGTCTGGGCAGCGAAATGCAGGAACAATCAGGGCCTGGTAGGGCTATAAGCCCACTACGCCTCTGTGTCACTGCTCCTGCTGCACTACTGGTCGCCACGCCCCTGCTTATGACCGCAGGAATAGATTACTTTAAAGAGGCGTCCTAAAGGGACCTTGTCAATGGATATTTACATTTTGAAACCCCCCTGGAAGGGCAGGGCATATGCAGGTCGATTGAGAGCTCTCTAGTTAAGTCAAACGAATAGGCATAACGGGATTTGATAACATAAATACAATTTAAGTGTTTTATCTCACAACGAATGACATTTGAGGACGCTGTTATCTGAACAGGTATTTCAGGCACACAGTACTGTGGATACGAATTCGCGCCAAGAGGCGCTTTAGTCTGTGCGCTGATGGTAAATATAGCCTCATGCTGTTTCTCATGCACTCTCTCATTTTGCTTTTCTCGTTCCAGCGTTTCTAATTAATTCTCTCTTCATCTTCCTTTCTGTCCCCTCTCACTGTCTCTTTCTCCTCGTTCTCTCCAGCTGCCTGTGCCTCCGTCTTGTCTCTCGCCTTCTGTTCGCTCTCTCTCCCTTCACTGTCTCTCTCTCTTTTTCGCCTCTCTCTCACTCCCTGTCTTTAGTGAGAAGAGACACCTGGTCATTCACTGGTTCATTATCGTCAATTAATGGCCTCGGAGCCAGGTTTTTTGTGACATAACAAATGCCAAAGATCACCAGAACATGGCAATGCCTTTATTGGACCATAAGACATGCGTTACTCGTGTTTTGTTTTTCTATATTTCATGGTTTATTTGGAATGTCATGAAACATCTTTTTTTCTGCAAAATAAGAAATATTTATTGACAGAACAAATTGAATACTGCAATGAACTGTTTTACCCAAAATAAACCTATGGTGTTTTAATGAATGTTTTTTGCTTTTGTTTTTTTAAAGAGAGTTGCTTGCAGGAGTGAGGGCTTTTACTCTTTCTATGGTCAGCTAACAAGACTCGCTGATTGTTCTGTTTTCATTGTTCAAAGACTTTGTCAAATGACTGAGAAGCATATTACACTGAGAACCTCATAGGCAGGGCCACTGGAATTATGCGGCAGGAGAGGGCCAAATTATGCAGCAGGGTTGAGTAAATTATGTGGCAAGAAAAGGCAAATTATGCGGCATAATGCAGCACATTCTGTGATAGTATTACTTTATTATTTTGCCATTTGTCATGGGGAAAAAAACTAGAGCACATTCTTTGTGTTAATTCTGTTTTTATTAGGGTAGTTCAGTTGTATATAATGTTTTATTGGTTATATATAGGGTGACAAAAAAGGTTATAACACTTTTTTTAATTATAACTTTTCAACATGCTGCACAACATTCACACAGCTTAAAGAAATTGACAAAGGCAATAGCTCTGTCTAAACACTTATAAGGTCCCAAAGGTGAGACCTATTGGCTATGCCAATGCTTGTTCTAAGTAGGTCGTCAGGATCTGCTTCTCTAGTGCCAGGGACTTCCCTAAATACTAAACCTATGGATGTTAGGGGAGTGTAGGGTTGGAGCCAATGGGCTACTGACCCTTGGGGTCACTACACTCCCTATATGACCACTTCCTGTAGGAAGGGAGCATAACCCCTTCCTAGAATTCCTAAGTATGCTATCACAAAGATGGCTGCTTTTGAAAAACCGTGTCCATCTCACACAAGCCCTCCTTAGGGGTGGTACTAGCCTGGAGGTGGCAAGCCTACCTGACTAGCTATATTTCCTGCCTGTCCAGGTGCCAAGGGGGCTGAGGACAGGGTGTGGCTTTGTCTCCTTTGAGAGGAGCCATATTCGCATTCCAAAGTGGCAGCCTTTTTGAAGCTTATTGGCCCAAGTAAGCTAATCAGCGGGTCATCCTGTGGGAGGGGATGTTACACCCTCTTCTCGGACAGACTTTTGTTCTGGGTCTCCTAAGAACAAAGGTTTTCACCCTAGGAGGTCAGAACAGCATTTCGGGTGGCAGGCTGGCAGAAATCAGTCAGCAAGCACACCAGAGGCTGATTTTCATGGGGCACCTCTGAGGTGCCCCTGGGTGCATGTATTGGTAAATTCAACACTGGCATCAGTGTGGGTTTACCAAAACAAGATGTTTGTTACCAAACATCCCTATTTTCAGTGAAGCCATCATGTAGCTGGGGAGCTCATTTCCACCAGTGTCCAGTGGATGTTTAAAAATGGCTTCTCTGGTCACTTGCACTGGCAGTAATGAAACTGATCAGCACAGGGGCATGTCTGCTCATGCAGGTATTGTTACGGCCATAAGAGAGGAACCCTCGGGTAAGGAGGTTAACGCTGCCATGGACGAATCGCCAGAGATTTGTGTATCCCTCCACGCTTACTTGCAAGTAGGAGAGAAGCTACACGGGTGGTGGATGCTGAGTACAGATCCGGACACGGACATGCTGTTCACCGCTACGTCCGATCTGGTTAACCAGAACCAGCGCCATCGCATCGTGATCCGGACGCGTATAAAAGAAGCTTCCGGGTTCACCACGACGCAGATTATTTAAAAAATACTCCGGATTGCGGCAAGACACGCTGAGGTAGACGCAGCTCTTTCTTTTTCTGGAGGAGATTGTTGCTCCTCCAGAGCGGAGCAAGCTCTACCAAGCATACCTGTTTATGCCCAAGACGGAAGGCATTGTTATTTTAAAAGCTGCATGTTGTGAAACCGATCGTCTTGTATTAACAGCTATATTAGAAGGGACCGTGGAAAGGGTGTCTATGAGTACACTCCAGGACAGTGATTAGTGTCAACACTTCTGCCTGCATAAACGTTTGAAGAGTGTCATACAACTCTCCCCCACTGGTGAATATTGATATGAATTCAAAGGGTTACAGAGTGCAAGGGTAACAAAGTTATCAAGACTTTATTCATGAGTGCTAGGAGTAACTCAACTCCACAGTGATTTGGTTTTTCTTTGAGTTTGGAGCACAATCTACAGATGGGGAAAATCCTTCACTTGTTCAAGATTCAAAGCAACAAGTGGTTGTACATATATTTTGATATTCTACTCACATATATTCTGTTGCTGTTTTCTAACGGGGTTATGAGATGTATTGGGATTCATTCCCTGTGACGCTTGGCAGCTCTTTCATTTTGGTGGGTATTTTGAAAACCTGTATATATGTGGGTGTAACCAGGAGTTTGGGGGTGGTGTAGAAACCAAAGCATTCCTAAATTGATACCAGTTGTTTTGTTACATCATATGTCTATACAGAAACCAAAGGTTCAGAAAAGGAATTAACCATCCCTTGTGTGTTCCATAGTGGTTCAGAACAATCCTTTTTTTCTTTTGCGGTAAAATAGAGAGTATACCACATACGTAGAAACCGTGAGAACCATATATAATCTGCTTATGGTGTTTTTTTCTATACATGTCTCCCTCCCAGCCGTTCCCTTCCTTTCCTTCCCTCACTTGATCACCTTAATCTTCTGTGCTGGTATAGCATTCAGAATTGAGGCTATCAATGGGTGGACCCACTTGAGCCATGAATTGATCCCGAGGATACAAAAGGTTACGTTGTGACAGAATAATCTGCCCATGGAAAAAAATGATCCTCCTGATCGGATCGGGGATAAGATGGCCATCTTAGAAGATGTGCTAGCGACTTTACCAGTGGTCCAACAAGAGGTAGTCACATCTAGAACAGAGACTGCCACCTTACAAGACAGATTTGATAGATTACAAAGAAATCCCTTTGATGTTTCCACATCTCGAATCAGGAGTGGGGGTAACTGGCCCAATGGATGAGGGGCTCAACCTATCCCACCTATTTCGGTAGAAATCGATACCCCTATACCTTTAGCTGCACCAGAACGTTACCATAGGGATGCTAACAAGGTACAAATATTTATCACACAGATAATGTTGCACTTTAACTGCCATCCTAGGGCATTCCCTACTAATCAGGCTCGGGTGGCATTTATGATATCCTACTTGGCTGGTGATGCAACACAATGAGCGGTGCCATTAGTAAAGATGGACTATCCGCTGTTGTATGATTGGGAGGAATTTCATATGGAGTTTGAGAAAGTATTCGATCATAGGGCTACCACATTCTCTGCAGACAGGGAGTTATTAGACTTAAAACAAGGGAATAGATAGTTAGTGGTGTACATTAATACCTTCCAAAGGTTAATTGCCCAAACTCAATGGCCGGAACAAAAAAGGGCAGCCCTTTTTAATCAGGGGTTGAGGGACAAATTAAAAGATGTTTTGGCTCAGATAGACCCCCAACCTTCCACTTGTACAGATTGAATTAATCTAACGTTACGATTGGCTCACCGATTAACTGATTGACGAGGGGAAAAACGTAGAACAGAAAGACCCTTCTTTCGGGGTGATGAAAGTAGGTTACCAGGAGGGAGCACAAACGCTACTGCAGAACCCTTGGATATAGGGTCTGTACGTGCCTCTTTATCCACAGAAAAAAGAGAGCAAAGAAGGAGAAATGGACTCTATTGCGGACGTAAGGGCCATTTCCTTAACAATTGTATGGTCAAACCTAAGTGTACACTTATTAGGTGTTACTGAGAAAAAGGCGGGAAACTGAAGGGCCCAAGAATAGAAAAAGGGGAATTCTTGGGCAGAGCTGCAATCCCTTCTATTTGTGAGCTAAAGCTATCCACCAACGATCATTTCTTTATACCGATAATTTTACATACTACTGAAGGGTGAAAAGAGGTTCAGGCAATGATTGATTCCAGGGTTACAGGCCTTTTTATGGATAAAAAAGGCTCTAGACTTGCATATTAACCTAGAAAGAAAGGAGAAACCAGAAAAGGTGTTTACAGTACACGGGAGGGATCTGGTTTCGGGCCCGATTTGTTGTCATACCCAAAACCTAGAGGTGGTGTGTGATGGGATTCAAGGGGAAGAGATCAGATCCAATGTTATAAAAGCACCCCAATATGAAATCATCCTAGGGTTACCATGATTAGGCAAACATAATCCTACTGTGGATTGGGTTTCTAGAACCTTGAGATTCGAATCTCCCTGGTGTAGGGAGAATTGTGGAGTAGCACTGCCATTACCGGTTACCGCCATAGACACTACAAACGTCATAGCCACAGCAGCAGAACAGGACATCACACTACCGTCTTGTTATCATGAGTTTCAGGATGTCTTCTGTGAGAGGCAAGTATAGGTGTTACTCCTTCACAGACTATATGACTGCCAAATTGAACTAGTTCCTGGGGCTAGGGTTCCGTGCGGAAGGATTTATGCTCTGACAGAGCCTGAGAATAAACATTTCCGGCAGTACTGTCAAGAATTCCTGTCATACAAGGGAAACACGCCCTTATGTAAACAGGAGAGCTGTTACATAACTCAAGGGAAACACGCCCTTATGTAAACAGGAGAGCTGTTACATAACTCAAGGGAAACACGCCCTTATGTAAACAGGAGAGCTGTTACATAACTCAAGGGAAACACGCCCTTATGTAAACAGGAGAGCTGTTACATAACTCAAGGAAAACACGCCCTATAAAGGGAGGAACCGGGAGGTACAAGGCTGTCGGATATTGTGTTTACACCGACGTACCTGCTTCGTGAAGAGCAGTGTTCCGGAGTGGTGCTCCAGTAAGGCAAGAACGGAGGTAGGTCGAGTCGTTACTCCCTGGGCCGTGTCTTGCCCCATCGTCACCTGTGAAGGACCCGGAAGCTCTACCGGTCAACCATTGAGCTTCGCTTTTTGACTCGGCTGAGTCCAAGCGCAGTGGCGCTTTTGCTGGTTGGAGTCGTAACTCCCAGCCCGACCAGAGACACAGGGACTGCCAGCTGTAACGCACACCAGGAGGTGTTTGCCGCGTTACAGACTCGGAAGTCCACAGGATCGATCGAGCGGCTGCTCTCGGTTCAGTCTTCTTGCTTGTGATTGGGGTATCGGTGACGCATCACCAGGAGGTGACTCCGCGTCCCGGTGCAGTCTGAGGAAGAGGTTGAGCGGCTGCTTCCTTCAGGTAGAGACCCCGGCTGGGTGTTTCCCTGACTCCTCGATTCTCCCCAACACTCTTCGTGCCCCTCACAGCCTACCGATTGGCATTGTCGGCCATTTCATTTCTGCCCTCTGTTGGCATACGCCGGGATCGGCGTATATGCAGAGGACGGTTAGGACCATCCGTGCTGTGGGCTGGTAACGTACTTAGCCTGGAGGATTCCAGTGACTATAACTTTTGTTTGTTCTTTGTATTTTATTTGCCTTCATTAAAAGAACTAACCCTTCACAAGTGGTTGCGTCCTCATTGTCGTGTCTGTTAAACGATCCTGAGACGTTCAGGGCGTTACAAAATATCCGACCTTAATAACACTAACTGTCTCCCGGTCGATAACAGACATGGCAACACTTGATGATGTGCTGGCTGCTTTAGCGGCCATGCAAGTTGAAGTGGCTGCCTCTAGGCAAGAAACAGCCGATGTAAAAGCCAGACTGGATGCTATCCAATTGGACCCGCTCACGCCCAGCACCTCCCTCACGAACCAGACCCCTGCGGTAGTAGTGGAAATGCCGGTAGCCATCCCCTTGGCAACACCAGAGAGGTACAGTGGGGATCCTAACACAGTGCAGGTATTCCTCACACAAGTGGCGCTACATTTATCGTGCAAACCAAAGGCGTTCCCCACGAGTCAGGCTCGTGTGGCTTTCCTTATATCCTATTTGGCTGGAAACGCGGCACAATGGGCCGTACCTCTGGTGAGCAGGGACGACCCCCTCTTATGTGATTGGGGTGCTTTTCGCGAGGAATTCCTGAAGGTATTCGACAGAAGGGCTGACTCGTACACGGCGGACCGTGAAATGCTTGAGTTGAGACAGGGATCCAACGACCTGGTGCAGTATCTCAACGCGTTCCGAAGGCTGGTTGCGGAAACCAAGTGGCCTGTTGCTAAACAGACGGCGCTCTTCCATCAAGGGCTGTGCGATGAGCTCAAGGACGCCGTGGCTCATATTGACCCTCAACCCAAGACATGTGAGGGCCTTATCAACCTGGTATTACGGCTGGAACATAGGCTAAGTGAAAGAAAGGGGGATCATGGGAGAAAAGGAAAATCCCTTCCATACTATGTGACGGTGGGAAGTCCTGAAACTTCCACCGCATCCAAGGGAGAACCCATGGACATCAGCGCAATACGAGCGAGCCTCACAGCCACGGAGAAAGAGTCACGCCGTAAACAAGGATTGTGCCTATATTGTGGCAAAAAAGGCCACTACGTACGTGAATGCCCTGCCAAACCGAAGACGTCACGTTATCGGGCCAACCGGTCTGTAACAGCCGTGGTGGACATACCGGCGGAAAACTAGAGGACTCCAAGACCAGAGAAGGGGCATCTCGGAGTCACTCATCCATCCCTTCACTTTCCAACTCGGTCACTAAGGGACAACGACACCTGTTTATCACGGTGCACGTGGGAGTGCATGATCAGTGGATACCCGTTGTGGCCATGGTGGATTCAGGGGCCACTGGCATGTTTATGGACCACAACGAGGCATGCAGGCTAGGGCTAGTGCTTCTTCCCAAAGCAGTACCCGAAGACGTCTATGCGGTAGACGGAAGGCGATTGGTGACGGGGCCCATCGGACAGCACACGGGGGTCCTTCCGATGAGATATGGGAGGAACCATTTGGAACAAATCGATTTTAACATCATCCGAGCGCCCCAATATGGCGTCATATTGGGATTGCCGTGGCTACAGAAACACAACCCCTTTGTGGATTGGCCAACACATCGCATCGAAATGACGTCACCGTATTGCATCCTGCATTGTGGAATAAGAACGGAATCCCTTGACGCAGATGAGAGCGGGAGTCAGACGGTGGCTACAGCGGCAGAAAAAGATGTGGCTCTCCCCCAGGCTTATCACAGTTTTGAGGATGTATTTGATGAGGTGAAGGCGGAAGTGCTACCACCACATAGACAGTTTGACTGCCAGATCGACCTGGTGCCAGGGGCCAGCGTTCCCAGCGGCAGGCTGTATGCCCTGACGGAGCCTGAAAACGTGCATCTCCGGGGGTACCTGGATAAACTCCTCAGGCTAGGATTCATCCGCCCGTCCAAGTCTCCGGCCGCCTCGCCACTCTTCTTCATCCCGAAGGCTAATGGGGAGCTGAGAGCCTGTGTGGACTTTAGGGCATTGAATGCGATAACCATAAAAAATCGGTACCCCTTGCCTCTCATCAGTGTACTTCTGGAACAGGTCAAGAAAGCTCGTATCTACACCAAGTTGGATTTGAAAGGGGCATACCATCTGGTGCGCATGAGGGACGGAGACGAGTGGAAGACCGCCTTTAAGACCAGGTTCGGCCTTTTTGAGTACCTCGTCATGCCGTTCGGTTTGTGCAACGCCCCGGCAGCCTTTCAGTACTTTTTGAATGAGGTATTCAGAGAGGAGTTGGATATCTACGTGGTCGTATATATCGACGACATCCTCATCTATTCGTCCAGTGTGGAGGAGCACGTACACCACGTCAAAGCTGTGCTCCAAAAGCTGAGGGAAAACATGCTGTTTTGTAAACTCAGCAAGTGTGACTTCCACGTCACATCCGTGGAATTCCTCGGAGTGATGCTGAGTCCAGAGGGACAGGAGATGGCAGAACGAAAGATCAAGGCGGTGAAAGAATGGCCGGTGCCCCAAAGCGTGAAGGACGTCCAAAGTTTCATTGGCTTCGCCAACTTTTACAGGCGGTTTATAGATGGATTTTCAGGAGTGGTGGCCCCAATCACACAGCTACTGAGGAAGTCCAAGGAGTTTGTCTGGTCCCCTGAAGCGAACAAAGCCTTTGAGGCCCTGAAAAGCGCCTTTGGTAAGGCGCCGGTGTTGGCTCACCCCGATCCGGATCTCCCCTACGTGGTGGAAGCGGACGCGTCGGATGTGGCGCTGGGGGCTATCTTGTCCCAACGCAACCACGACACAGGGGTGCTTCATCCCGTTGCGTACATGTCCCGCAAACTCAACGACGCCGAACGCAACTACCATATTGCGGAGAAGGAGCTTCTCGCAATCAAGGACGCCTTCACCGAATGGAGGCATTGGTTGATGGGGGCAAGACATGTGGTATCGGTGTACACGGACCATCGGAACCTACAGTTCATGACGGCCACTAGACACCTTTCTCCCAGGCAGCTGCGGTGGATGATCTTCTTTGCGGGGTTCAACTTCCGCATCACATATCGGCCGGGGACTGAAAACCGGAAGGCGGACGCCCTGTCCCGTCAATCTGCAGTTAAGGAACCATTGCCTGCAACCGAGCGTTCCATCATTTCCCCGAGGATGGTATTGGGGGTTATCCAACCGGATACTTTCCTGAGGGGAATAAAGAGAGGGATCAGGTCATTCGCATGGCGGAGGTGGCTCCTCAGTCACAGAGAATGGCAGCTGAAGGACGGGATACCCCTGAAGGGCAGGTGCCTATTGATACCCACGCCTAGGCTAAGGAAACAAGCATTCATCTGGTGCCATGACTCTCCATGCGCAGGTCATTTAGGCTTTGAAAAAACGGTGGCTAGCATGGGACGGCATTTCTGGTGGCCAACCATGAGAGTGGATGTCAGGAGGTGGGGACAGGACTGTCCTACGTGTGCTACCATGAAGGCCGACCATGGCCGAACCCAAGGGCTCTTACATCCACTTCCGACCCCGGATAGACCATGGGATAGCATATCACTGGACTTCGTGGTGGGCCTACCGGTAGACCAGGGGATGACGGCAATACTGGTGGTGGTGGATTACTTGACGAAAATGGGGCACTTCATCCCCTGCAAGAGAGTCCCTACGGCCGGGGAATTGGCGTCACTACTCCTAAAGAATGTGGTACGACTGCATGGATTACCTGGGGTGATCGTGTCGGACCGGGGGTCGCAGTTTACTGCGCAATTCTGGAAGACTTGGTGCACTGCGCTGCATGTTAAGACCGCCCTGTCCACCAGCTACCACCCTAAAACGGACGGCCAAACCGAGCGCCTGAACCAAACGCTCAAACAGTATCTGCGATGTTTTGTGGACCAGGGCAGGGAAGAATGGGTCGACTTGCTATGGGTTGCAGAGATAGCCTATAACAACGCCACTCACAGCTCCACACAGTCATCTCCGTTCTATAGCAACTATGGCCAACATCCCAGGTTCTTGCCATTTCTACATCCGTTCAGAGAGGACAGGATTCCCGCCACAGCGGACAGGGTGGCACACATAAAAGACACGTTGATGCGCTCAAGGGCTGTCCTAATAGAGGCCAAGAGAAGATACAAGGCTGCGGCAGATAGGAAGAGAAGGCCCGGGCCACTGTACCGCACTGGAGACTACGTCTGGATATCCACAAGAAACATGAGGTTTCGAAAGAACAGTGTGTTCCATCCCAAGTACATGGGCCCCTATCGAATTACCAAGTGTATGGGTCCCGTGAACGTGAAGGTGTGCTTGCCCCAGTCATTGCGGATACACCCTGTCTTTCATGTATCATTGCTCAAACCAGCACCCTCCAAGCCGTCTGGGACACCTAGGCCGGTATGCGTGGAGTCGGAGGTGGAGTATGAAGTGTCGGGCATACGGGCGTCCAAATGGCGCAGGGGGAAGCTGTGGTACCTGGTTGCGTGGAAAGGCTATGGCCCGGAGGAGCATTCATGGGAACCGGCTGAAGGGGTTCATGCTCCGCGCTTGGTCTCCTTGTTCCATCGGCGTTTTCCTGCCAGCGCTGGACCCGTGGGGAGCCGCTGAGAGGGAGGATGTACTGTCAAGAATTCCTGTCATACAAGGGAAACACACCCTTATGTAAACAGGAGAGCTGTTACATAACTCAAGGGAAACACGCCCTTATGTAAACAGGAGAGCTGTTACATAACTCAAGGGAAACACGCCCTTATGTAAACAGGAGAGCTGTTACATAACTCAAGGGAAACACGCCCTTATGTAAACAGGAGAGCTGTTACATAACTCAAGGAAAACACGCCCTATAAAGGGAGGAACCGGGAGGTACAAGGCTGTCGGATATTGTGTTTACACCGACGTACCTGCTTCGTGAAGAGCAGTGTTCCGGAGTGGTGCTCCAGTAAGGCAAGAACGGAGGTAGGTCGAGTCGTTACTCCCTGGGCCGTGTCTTGTCCCATCGTCACCTGTGAAGGACCCGGAAGCTCTACCGGTCAACCATTGAGCTTCGCTTTTTGACTCGGCTGAGTCCAAGCGCAGTGGCGCTTTTGCTGGTTGGAGTCGTAACTCCCAGCCCGACCAGAGACACAGGGACTGCCAGCTGTAACGCACACCAGGAGGTGTTTGCCGCGTTACAGACTCGGAAGTCCACAGGATCGATCGAGCGGCTGCTCTCGGTTCAGTCTTCTTGCTTGTGATTGGGGTATCGGTGACGCATCACCAGGAGGTGACTCCGCGTCCCGGTGCAGTCTGAGGAAGAGGTTGAGCGGCTGCTTCCTTCAGGTAGAGACCCCGGCTGGGTGTTTCCCTGACTCCTCGATTCTCCCCAACACTCTTCGTGCCCCTCACAGCCTACCGATTGGCATTGTCGGCCATTTCATTTCTGCCCTCTGTTGGCATACGCCGGGATCGGCGTATATGCAGAGGACGGTTAGGACCATCCGTGCTGTGGGCTGGTAACGTACTTAGCCTGGAGGATTCCAGTGACTATAACTTTTGTTTGTTCTTTGTATTTTATTTGCCTTCATTAAAAGAACTAACCCTTCACAAGTGGTTGCGTCCTCATTGTCGTGTCTGTTAAACGATCCTGAGACGTTCAGGGCGTTACAAGTACTTGGATAAGTAGTTACTGAATGGGTACATAAGAACATCTAAATCACCGGCCGCCTCTCCTTTATTTTTTATATTTTCCCAAAAGTAATTTGCAAACTTAGAACGTGCATCAACTTTAGAGCCCTTAACACCTTTGCTATTGATCCCAGTTCTCCTAGATCAAATTAAAGACGCAAAAATATTTACCCAATTAGACCTTAAGGGAGCCTACCATCTGGTCCGAATGAGGGAGGGCGACGAGTGGAAGACGGCATTTCGTACACGTATGGTCGATTCAAATACACCGTCATGCCCATTGGGCTTTGCAATGTCCCCGCAGCTTTTCAGTTTTTTCTAAACGATCTTTTAAGAGTTCCTAGATGTTTTGGCAGTGGTATATATAGATGACATCTTGATTCATTCAACTGATGAAAACATACATTGCCAACACCTCATCTCTGTATCCGTGCCATACGCATCAATGGTTTATACTGCAAACTTAGCAAATGCGTATTTCATGTGAAAAAGGTAGAATTCCTGGGCGTCATGTTAACACCTAACAGCCAAGAAATGGCTGAGCACAAGATTAAAGCAATAAAAGAATGCCCCCCCCCCACGTCTGTACGTGAAGTGCAATGTTTCCTGGGATTCGCCAACTTTTAAAGGCCATTTATACACCAATTCTCATAGGTAGTGTCTCCCAAAACCAAGCTCCTAAGAAAGAACACTTCTTTTTATTGGTCAGAAGAGGCCCAGCAAGCCTTTGAGCTATTGAAGAAAGCATTTACTACAGCTCCTATTTTGACACATCCTGATCCCAATAGACCTTTCATTGTGGAAGCAGATGCTTCTGATGTAGCCATCGGGTTATCCTGTCCCAAAGGGACGAAACCGCTGGACAAATGCACCCAATAGCATACATGTCCCGTAAACTTAATGGAGCAGAAAGCAACTACACCATTGCAGAAAAGGAGTTATTGGCAATCAAAGGAGCGTTTGGGGAATGGAGACATTATTTGTTGGGACCACAACACATGGTAATGGTGTATTCAGACCATCACAACCTACAATTTATGAGAACTGCTCGTACGTTATCTCCTAGGCAACTTAGATGGATGTTGTTCTTCTCAGAATTTCACTTTGTGGTCTTGTATCGACCTGGATCAGAAAATAGAAAAGCCGATGCTTTATCAAGACAGGATTCAGATCTGGTAGAAAAAAGTCAAGAAATGCACTCCATTTTGAAACCTGCTCAAGTGATTGGAGTGGTACAAATGGAGCAATTTCTCCAAAAGACAGAGAAGCGATCGGGGGCGTGGCCAACTGCCGAGAATGGAGGACGTGAGCTGAGAGAGCTCCGTTCCGGACCCTGACACTTGGCAAATTATCCTGCCTTCCACCGGACCTTCAGCCTTCATAAGAACTGATTTTGGGAACGGAATGCTTCTACAGCCGATGGCTACGTCCCGGAAGACGTGGCTCGAGTGAAAGTTATATTTTGAGCAGCTGTTCTGGCCCACACGGAGAAATCGAGGAAACGGTGGGAGGAGCCGCTGTTGCCGAGGAGGGAGCTGATCAGCCTCAACGCTGCCGGTATGTGAGCTGCATCCCCCCACAATTCCTGGGTACTGGGAAGTGACTAGGACCCCAACAACTAACTGCGGAGTGCGAGCTCCAGGGCTTAGGGGTTGACTACCTGGCTCACTGAGATACGAAAGAACAAGGTGCTGTGGAAACAAGATGGCAGAGGGCGGCGACTGTCGAGAATACCCGGTCGCCTGATAGCGAGAGATAGACACCGAGCAGGGAGAATAATGGTGATCCCTGCCATCGCTGGCCCTACAATAACATTGAAACGTCTGGCGCCAGAGGAGACCGCGGAGTGTGATCGAGCGCGGAGGTCCTCAGCTGGAGTACAGTACTCAGCGGATACGTCACGGCACTGGAGGCCATAGTTTATACCAAAACTCTGCGCAGAGGAAACACGGGGCCCTGTGCCCAGTATTGCAGACGTCCCGGCGACCGTTGTCAGGAGAGATTGAGAGACGGGCCCCGTGGGGCTCCAGAGGGGCCGTGAACACCGGTCCTGCCTGATTCAGGGACTGCGGACATGGTCGTGGACAGGGCAGATACCGATGGTGCTATTGATGGAATGCAGCGAATGTGATACTTGCAGAGGGCGCTCCCGTGTTACAAGGGGCTCTCAGCTACCTGCTGAGCTGGCAGAGACAGGCACTGGATACCAGGTCACTGTCTGATGTCGGGCTGATAAAAGGAGGCGGAGACTGGAGCTGCGCAGCACTATAGTGAGATACAGGTGTTATCATATCTTAGCAAAGGTGTCGTTGTACCTTCAATACTACATCTGCATTGGGGATACTTGCATCTGTAGGGTACTTTGCGCCTGGGAGGCTGGAGCATTAATGGAGTGGGCGGCTAGTGGATACTAACGGAGGATCCTTCCTTGCTGGAGCTGGAGACTACACTGCCAGTGAGAGGTCCACACTGCAGAGGAGAGGTACGCTGCAGGGGTTCCCCCCACTGAACATACTGGAGCAGAGGAGCATACAAGGCCGTCAAGGCACTATGGGGCGCCCTAAAGCCAGGCAAACTGACGCAGCGTCTAACGAAGACACGCACCTCACACCTGGCGGTGAGCTCTCAAACATCCCTGATAATGACATGGTGCCTCCCACGGGGATTGATCAACATGCAGCGAAACTGGATCGAATTTTGAAAGACATAAGAGGTTCACATGTAGCGATTGAGAGACAGATGGGGACGCTATACACCAATTTAAACTTGTTGCAAGCGGACCATAAAAAACTAGCTGATAGAGTGAAGTCGAATAAACTGGCCCTGGATGATTTAATACCGCAACAAACCATGCATACCTCTCAGCTCGAACAATTCCAACATCAATTAAAGGGCTTACAAGACAGAGTGGATGACGCGGAAGGGTGATCCCGACGCAACAATGTTCGAATTCTTGGAATTCCGGAACGCAGCGAGGGGTCTAATCCCACCCAGTTCGTGGAAAAATGGATACAAAAACATGTGGCGAAGGAGGGGTTAACGGATCTCTACAGCGTGGAAAGAGCACACCGAGTACCGCCTAGACCACCTCAACTGGGAGCATCGCCATGTCCACTGATAGCGCACATCCTGAATTATAAAGACCGTGACACGATCTTACGGGCTGCTAGAGAGAACGCCCCTATAGGCTTCGAGAACAAAACAGTTTCCCTGTATCCAGATTTCACTCAGCAGCAGTACAGAAAGCCAGAGCCACCTTTCAGGAGGTTAAGCGGAACTTAAGAGCACATAATTTGAAATATGCCTTGCTTTTTCCGGCACCTGAAAGTTATTTACGGACAGAAATCAATTTTTTTCGACAACCCTGAAGAAGTGGCGGACTGGTTGGAGATAACATTCACACCGTCGGCCTCGCAGTCCTCACTTCCATCAAGCCAAATGCGACGACCTCTTCTGCAACGGGATGCCGGGGACAACGTGGTGAAGAACAGATGAATCATGGAAGTCACCGACACTGGTCCATCTCCGGAACAAATCACGAACAGTCAAAAAGACGCTCTTTTGACGGCGGCGGCACTGGCTGCACACGATGCCCAAACTGCAATGACTTTGACGCAATCCTCAGATGCGGCTACAGTTCGTTCTACCTCTGAGACTAGCTTAACATTGCTCCCATCGATCACTGCACAGGCTGCAAGCGAATTCTAGAACTGAAATTCAGGGATGGCCGGGAGTGGCAACGTATATGATACTATGCAACATGTTTTCAGCTGATTGACATTTCTAGAAGGTCTAGTCGCTAATAGCTGTAACGGGGAATGTAATGATATACTAAGTTCATTCTTATGACGGGCAGAGGAATGTCTGTTTGGAGCGGGGCAGTTGTCGCCTACCCCCCACTAGCGACTGCACTATGGCATTTCTTGTTTAAAGTTCAAGTTGAACTTTTCTTTCAAGTTTGGTCCTCTTTTGTTATCCGGGGGAACCTAGTATTGGGGAGTTTAGTTAGCTATGCATGCTTGGCCTTCCCACACAAGACACTTGATAGGGGTGGTAATTCACATGCTCTGCAAAGAATGTGTTTCCTGATTTCAGATGGCGTCACTTAACAAATATGCATACTGCACCTGGAATGTGCGGGGCATGGGAGCCGTCCATAAAAGGCACCATATACTGGCGCAACTGAACAGGAGAAAAATTAATATAGCTCTCCTACAGGAAACTCATCTGAATCACGATGAGGCGCTTAAATTACAGCGGAAATGGAGAGGACAATTGTTTTTCACGTCCTATTCAGCATTTGCACGAGGAGCAGCGGTCTGGGTTCGAAATAATACTCCCTTTAGGCTACTAGAGCAAAAAGTGGACCTAAATGGCAGATATGTATTGATTCATGGCTTATTGGATGAGGCACATATAGTTATTGAGAGTATATACGCCCCGAACACTGACCAAGATAGGTATTTGGAAACCCTTAGAGTGGCACTAACGGACTGAGCTGGTTATCATTGGGTGATAGGTGATGATTTCAACACGGTACGAGATCTCGATCTGGACAGGTCGCACTCTCCATTGCACGCAACTGAATGTAAAAAACAAGCAGAGGCGCTCAAGGGATGGGCGGAGGGATGGGAAATGAATGATACCTGGCGAGTGATGAACCCGAGCCATAAAGAATATCCTTTTATTCCCCACCACACCGACTACATACTCGCATAGATAGAATTTTCTGCTCCAGGGCTTTACTTGGTTTTGTTAGTGATGTGTTACACATAGGTAAGACATTATCGGATCACAACCCAGTAGAGTTAACGCTTCAATGGGGCAAAATCCCAACCCCGATACCGACCTGGAAATTACAACCCCTATTACTGGAAGACCAAGTCTTCCGTAGCACACTATCCGATGCTATTGTTAATTATTTCTCCGTAAACAAAGGGTCTGCTAATTCACGTCAGATAGCATGGGACGCCTTCAAAACAGTTATAAGAGGAGTAGTGATCAGCACAAAGGCGGGAGTCCGTATCGCCCTTATTGACCGGATCAAAGAGATCGAAAGTAGCCTGAATACATTAGAAAGGGAGGCTGCAAGGACAGACGTGCAACAGACGCAGTTACAGGAGGCCAATATACAATATGCGGAGCTCCTGGAGGAGCTGCGCATAGTTGGCTATCGGCTTTATATGCAGAAACAACACACCCAGGCGGATAGAGCAGGACCCCTATTGGCAAAACTGGTTAAAAATGCTCCCTCGCCATCCCCTATTCTAGAGATTCAGACTAGAGAGGGTAATATAGTTAGCACACAACTGGAAATCAACACTGCATTTAAGAACTACTATGAACACTTATACAGACAACCAGTAGGTCATAGCGATGCAGACTTTGAGCCCTTCTTTGACGGTTTGCAAATACCACAGCTAATAACAACACAGTAAGGAGCTAGCACATCCGGTGACCAATATGAAAATAAGACAGGCGATTAAAGCTCTACCGCGCATTAATCCCCTGGCAATGACAGCCTACCTATTGAATTTTATGCTGTATATGATGATTTGCTGGAACCTCATTAACAGTGCCTGTATCACGCGTCACTGGAAACAGGTATGCTCCCCTCCACTACATTGCAAGCGACTGTGGTTTCACTTCTGAAGCACGGACGAGACGACTCCGACATATCAGGATATAGGCCTTTATCGCTACTAAACTCGGACTATAAAATATTGAGCAAACTATTAGCCAACAGACTATGTCAGTTTACCCCGAAACTGATACATACCGACCAATGCGGATTTGTGCCAGGTAGGAGTACGGCGCTTAACATTAGACGATTACACCAAATCATGACCAGTACACTTGACACGGAAAAAAATGAGGGCTGCATTTCGCTTGTTTTACGACAAGCATTTGACTCGCTGCATTGGGATTACATGTTCTATGCCCTCTCTAGGTTTAGTATACCAGTAGAATATGTTAACTGGGTGCGATTACTATACATGAACCCCACAAAGCGAGCACGCACGGGACAGCATATTTCGCAGCAGTACAGCGTAGCTAGTGGTACAAGGCAGGGATGCCCATTATCGCCATTGTTGTTTATTTTGGTGCTGGAACCCCTTCTGCATAGACTCCGTTCCCTAATGGGATACAAGGGAATACTGAAGGGGTCACACGACACATCGTTTCTGCTTATGATGACGACCTCCTCCTATATATCAATGATATGGATTTTGAGCCTCTGCCCTCAACTTTTGCTCTCTTTCAGGAGTTAACTGGCCTCTCGATAAATGCCACCAAATCTTATGCCTATTTTTTTGCTGACCACACACGTACTGGACAGCTAACCTTCGGACAGTGGAAATTTAACATAGCGCCTGATACCTTCCAGTATTTGGGAATACAGATCTACCGGGATACAACAGATTTGCTAGACGGCAACCTGACCCATGCGATAACTGCTCTTAAGTCCCAAGACTGCTTTACTATTTCACCAATCTGCCTATACTTGTGCCAACAGGGGTCTTTCAATTGTTGAATTCCTTAATAATAGCGTTGATTTGGGGCATGGGACGCAGACGAATTGGACTAATGAAACTACAACTGAGTACAAAACAGGGGGGACTGGGGGTACCAGACTTGAGCGCGTACTGTTACGCTAGCCAGCTGCAATGGCTAGTGTATTGGTTGGCGGGTCGTAACCTACATGAACTAGATATGTCACGCCAGGAATGGGACTGCAGAGACATACATAGGCTCTTACTGCCCAGGGCCAAGATACCAACATCGACGCCCCATCTATTAAGAATAGCAATAATATATTGGAGGAGCGCGCTGAGATATACGAAACAGACGTTACCATATGTTCCTACCATTCCGCTGCTAGGTATACCCACACAATCGGGTGTAGTTACTACCCGAAACCTAATGGCCTGGACAGACACGGGGATTACTACAGTTGGGGAGTTCTTCTTGGAGGGTACCCTAATGTCACATGAGGCCTTTGTACGAGAGCATGCAGCATCAGATAGACTGTTCCTATTACACGCTAGCATCTCTAGATTTATTCGGGACACTTGGGCTCAGGGGGTAATGAACCAGATACACACGCGCTACTCACTATGCAATACCTAATGGGACATGGGGCACACCTGACAAAATGGCTATATCAGGGGATCCGTACAGTAGCAGCGATATCATTGCAGCCACTCCGTGAAAAATGGGATAGAGATGTGGGCCGTGCACTTACAAACAAGGAATGGAACATCATACTAGGGCATCCCAAAAAAGTGTCTTGTAATCCCAAACTTAAATTCATCCAATTGATGCTGGTACACAGAGCCTATCTGACCCCACGTAGACTGTGCACCATGTTTCCGGGTACGGGGGATACGTGCCCGTTCTGCCACGCCCCTGACGCGGGACTGATACACATGGTGTGGGATTGCCCGAGATTAGGGCATTACTGGGCATCTGTGTGTCAAATATTAAAGGACATAGCCCCAGTGCGCAACAATGATTCAATGGAATACTGTATACTGGGACTGGGGTCAAGAGGGAAGAAGGGTAACCCAATTCATAAGTTCGCTAATCTTGCGCTTCTGTTAGCCAAGAGGAACATTACAACACGATGGAAAGCCACTAGGGCGCCATCCTTGCAGGACTGGGATGCAGAAATGGTCAGGTGGGGTAAAGAAGAAGGGGCTGAATTACAAAGAGAAGAACACAGGGGTTTACGAAAAACACAGATATCTATGGCTTGGAATGCATTGATGGAGGAATATGTCGCGATTGACATACAATCATACTGAGGGGATATAGCTGTATCTACCCAAACCCCAGACTGAAGGCTGTGTTCACACATAAGTGCGATATCAGAAATACTTACTACAGAACGAGGGGTTGTGAGGACAGGATTGCTCACGGATAAACTATGTATACGGACACACGGTATGAGCATGTGAATATATAAATAATGGGAAGTGTTTGCCGGGCATGCGGGAGGAGGGAGAGGTGGGCGAGTTTGTTATAGTAAGTTAGATGTGAAAAATAAGACGTATTTACTCGACTTTACAAATTTAAAATGACATACGCTGGCTGATTTCTGAAGGCTGTGTACGAGTCATAATGTCGCACACTGGTTTGCACACATGAACCTTCACTTTTGAACACAAGAAGCAATGCACTGTTAATGAAGAAATGTAAGAGGTTCTCAAGGAGATTGCTGAGACTTGTTGTACAAGTGATGTAACCGCATACGATATATGACGTAAATATAATATGCTAATGTGTTGCCTCCTTCTACATATGATGTTGATATATAAAATCAATAAAATATGTTTAAAAAAAAAAAGTCATTCTGCGAAACTGGAAAGTGCCGAACGGTGAGTTGAATGCTGTGTAATGGCGGGACTTATCCTCCAACACCACCTGGTGATCAAATAACCCTGTTGGAAACAATGGTTGAAAAAACATACACAGTGGAAAATCGTTCAAGGGCTTCCCATCCTTAATAGCCAGTTATTGGTCTCTACTAGGATTATACAACAATAAGTACTCCAGTGGTGTCACCACTTACCCAGTGCTGGACACAACGGGGTAGAGAAAACCTTGGACAGAGTGCTAAGGCAATTCTGGTGGCCTTCAGTACAGAAGGATGTCCAAGGCGATGTAAAAACCTTTACGAAATGCAACCAAGCGAAAACAGATCATGGAAAACCCACGGTGTTGTTACCACCTCTGCCCACACCTGATGAACCATGGGAGACAATATTATTAGACTTAATAGTGGTAAAGATAAAGGATGTTCCGTTATTTTGATGGTTGTAGACAGCTTAACAAAGATGGGGCATTTTATTGCCTGCCCCAAAGTGCCGACTGTGGAATAATTGGCTCACTTGCTTTTGATACATATAGTGGGGTTACATGGTCTGCCTAGAACGGTCATATCTGATAGGGGATCGCAATTCACTGCACAGTTCTGGACTATATGGTGTAAAGCATTACACATGGCCTCAGCTAAATCCACTAGTTTTCACCTCCAAACTGACGGGCAAACCGAGCGTCTCAATCAGACGTTAAAACATTACATACATTGTTATGTGGAAGAGAACACCGATTCCTGGGTGGACATGTTGTGGGTCACAAAAATAGCCTACAACAGTGCAAAACACCAGTCTACAAAAATGGTTCCTTTTTTCAGCACTTATTGTTTTCACCCCAGGATCATTCCCATCTGCATCCAAGACAAAACACTAAATTCCCAGATGTAAATCAGAGGGTGGTTAACATACAAAAAAACCCATAAAAGAAACACGAAAACATCTCAAGGCAGCTAAGGTATAATACAAATTACATGCTGACAAACACCGTAGACCCTGTCCAAAACATAAACCAGGGAACATCATCTGGTTATCTACAAAAAACATAAGGTTCCGAAAACAGTGTTTTTAATCCCAGATACATAGGCCCATACAAAATCAAAAAATGCATCAATCCTGTTACTATGCTACTAGCCTTACCTAAGACACTGCGTATCCATCCAGTATTCCACGTTTCCTCGTTAAGGCTATCATACACGTCTATCCGAAAGAAAACTCCCCCCATTTGGGTTAATAATGAACCGGAATACGTGGTGAAAAGCATCCTTGACTCAAAGAAAAGATGTATGAAAATGTGGTATCTAGTATCATGGAAAGGATATGGGGCGGAAGAAAACTCATGGGAACTGGCCACAGGCATTCATGCTCCTCAGTGCATTAGGAGGTTCCATAGAACATATACGCTCATGTCAGTGTTCCTCGGGAGAGGGATGTGCTGTTACGGCCATAAGAGAGGAACCCTCTGGTAACAAGGGTAACGCTGCCATAGACGAATCACCAGAGATTTGTGCAGCCCTCCACGCTTACCTGCAAGTAGGAGAGACGCTCCGCAGGTGGTGGATGCCGAGTACAGATCCGGACACGGACGTGCGGTTCACTGCCGTGGTCCGATCAGGTGAACCAGAACCAGCATCATCGCGTTGTGATCTGAAAGCGTATGAAAGGGGTAAAACGCTCTATCGTCTTTCTTGGAAAGAGCGGAGCAGTGTTAAGTACGACAAGTATAGAGAACCAAATGTAAGTTGTGCCTTGGAGTTGGAAGGAGCGCGTGACAGGCCTATCAGTAGAATAACGGTAAGCGCTGGAGGCATATGTTGAGATATGTAATATTTAATGCGCTTGATGCCGAGTACTCCGTTTGTGCCAAAATGAAGTATGCTGCACACAGCACAGTTCTCACTTGAACTTACATGGGCTCACAACTCTTTAGACGAGCAGTGAGGCCTGAGCTTGTAAAACGGCTGCGCATAGAGTCTTATCTTTTGACAGTGACGCCAGCCACAAAATGTGAAGGTTTGGTCGGTTGCTAGGCAACCAGTGCAACCGACAGTACAGTAAAACGTTTCCATTTTCTGCTGGAAATTTTCCACGGATGGGAACAAGAGATTAAGTTCTCATCTTGTATATTCACTTACGAATAAATAAAAACGACAGTTGGCACTTCTGAATTGTTGTGCGCTTGTGAAGACGACAGATCGCTCCCTGGCCCCTTGTTCTGAGTAATAAACTGCGTGAAGGAAGGATGATGATCTGCTGGGAGGCCGGTCAAATCCCGAATCGTGGCCAGTTATGTAGTGAAGACACGAAGCAGGTTGATTTGGAGAAAGTGGAGGTTTATTCCGTATGTATACATTCATCCATGAAAGGGGCACTGGAGCAACCGATAGAATACAGAGCTCCAATTACCTCATAGCATTCCATGGTTCTAGCTTGCACAATACCACAAGTCATCCCTTGTGACGCTTGGTAGCTCTTTCGTTTTGGTGGGTATTTTTAAAACCTGTATATATGTGGGTGTAACCAGGAGTTTGGGGGTGGTGTAGAAACCATAGCATTCCTACATTGATACCAGTTGTTTTGTTACAGCATCAGTGGCGTAACGAAACTTGAGGGGGCCCCCCTGCAAAGAATATGGTGGGGGCCCCCCACGCTCCGGATTCAGTCAGGAGTTCTCAGGTCGGGGGCCTGCTGCGCATGCACCAGTGGCGGCTGGTGAATTCTAAAAGTGGTGGAACGAAAAGCTGAGAACCAAGTTGAAGAAGGAAGTGAGTACAGCAAGCACACCAAAGTGAAAGAGGTGTGTTCGGGTTGGCTTTCCCAAGTGGGCCCTTTAACCACTCAAATTTCAGCTTTAAATAAATTCAGTCATTTGTCTCCAAAATATCAGCTTGTCAGTTTATGAAAGCAGACACGTTTTGCTAATAAATACCAGCTTTGCCTTCTTGAAAAATAATTTAAATTCCATAAATCAAGAAGTTATCTTTTTTGTGAAAAAGTTCAATTATTGTCATGAACCACTAAAACACATGATAGATTCCGCCTTGTTTGTTTGTTTGTTTGAAAAGTTTTATATAGTGCTGGCTAGACCCGGAGGTATCAGAGCGCTTTACATGAAGTAGGACATTGTTTCAGAACATTGTTACATCAGTTGTTGGAGTTACAAAAGTTACATGAATTACAAAAGCATAGCATAACATTAGGGAAAAAAACGGTAAGGGGGAAAGTACTTCAGGTGACACAGGAGAGTCAGGCTGGAAAAGGGAAGGCAGACAAAGAATCACGGAGGGAGGAGGTGGGGGAGGGAAAAGAAACACAACGTGGAGACGAGGAAAACAATGTCCGATGTCCGGCTGGGTAGGTGGCGGCCAAGGGGTGAACCAGAGCCAAACTCCTCTATAGCTGCATAGGACAGTTCCTCCGGGCATCACCCAAAGTTGCTCGGGCACCGCGGTGCGTACAGACAGTTTTGGATTCCGCCTTGAATATCTATGTGTCATAGTTGCATGTCATATGCGCCAATCTTATGCCAAGAATTACCGCCATTATGCCGAAGCAAGTATGAGGACTGTGAACCACGCAATCAGACAGGAATTGCCACTATTATGCCAGCGCCCGCATTTTACCCGGTTTGGGCTCCATTATACCATGGGTGAGCACATTGGGCCGATATGTGCCACCATTATGGCAGGGCCAACATTATGAAAAAAAGGGAGGTTCTGGAAAAACCAGAGCCTGTGTGAATCACAGCTAAGACCTAAGGTCTCAATATTCGTAAAGCAAAGTATTCGTCAAATGTTAATTTACATAGAACGCAAACAAAGCATGATTTAGTATTCGAAATACAGAAACACCATGATTGTTTAGAAACAAAAATATATTGTTTGTGTTTTATAATTCAAGCTATTTGGTATGCATTTGAAGTTTCACATCACTTATAACAATGCATAGCTATTCAAACTCAAGAGAACATCCAATGTTAAAAATCCCAATGCATTTCGGGTAATGCCTACCCTTCGTCAGGGGATAAATACGTGCAACACTAACAGTAAACAATTTAGAAAATTTCTTGTGTTGAGTTCTTCTTGTCCTCCATACGGAACTACAACGAAAGGCACATGTGTGCTGTTAGACATGTTTGTAATGACAATGGAAATGTTGTAGAATTTGCACTCGAAATAAAGGAAATTAGGGGAAGATAGGAAAACCTGTGGAAAGATTCCCATACGGTGATGCGGTTCAAAGAAAAAGAAAAATGGGGTATCACCCAAAAGTGAGAACGCAGAAGTATGTTGCAAGCTTACCGAGAATATCGGCGTTGCCAAGTGTTGGTAAAAGGTCTCTGGGCAATAGTTGACTAGCCGTCTGTAAAAGGTTATATTTGATTAAAAAGCCAGGTTGCGTTAGCCGTGATGTGTTACAAAAAATCAAACTGCAATTGTTACGTGTTTTATAAACTCACCCTCTTCAAGTGTTAGATGTCGAGAGCGGCAGACGCTGCTCCGGTAATGCGCGAAATGCCGTGCCTGTAATGGAAGCGACCAGAGAGGTTACTCTCGGTTGCTATGACGAAAAGGGTTCAGCGGTTTCAATGTTACTGCTCTGCAAATTAGCGGAACGAATCTTACCTGCTATTTTTAGTCCGTGTGTGTTGGAAAGAGCTTCCAAAACTTCTCCCTCTAAGATTTGGCGCATGCGTGTCTACTGAAACTGAGGGGTTTAAAAAGTGAAGAGGGTCTAAGACAGTAGTGATGAAAAGAGAACTGCGAAATGAGTAAAAACAAACGTAATCGGAATGAAATAGAGTGTGTCTAAAAAGATGTGACTGGTGGAATCACCATATATAAATTCTAAAAAATAATACTCTTATTAGAAACTTCTTGTCTGCCAATACACAAGAAATGTGAGAGTTTATATGAGCTAAAGATGAAGTGAAAGTGGATGTGAACCTTCACGAGAGACTAAAAAAACTTAATTGCGAGTGCAAATCCTTTACAGATGTACAATATGTTGAAGCCTAAATAAAGCATAATAATTCATAATGATCATTTAGACCATCCGGACACACTGTTCCTAAGAATTTTATCCAATGTGTTTCTCTACGGGCAAGAACATTATTCATGTCTGAGTCAGTATGTACATGAAGACGTTCTAAGATTGTGAAGCGTAGTTGTGGAATAGTGTGAGAAGTGTTCACCCAATGTGTTACCAGGGAGGATGTCAAATTACTGTTACGGATCCTACTCTTGTGTTCAATGATCCTGGTTTTAATTTTTCTGCTTGTTTTCCCTACGTATACAAGGCCACACGGGCACTTGATGGCATAGATGACCCATTCTGAGTTGCAGTCTGAAGTATGCTGAAGTTTAATGCCTTTGCCTGTGTGAGGATGTGTAAACACATTTCCTGTGATTACGTTACTGCATTGTCCGCAATTGTAGCATTTTCTCATGCCGATGTTCTTGGATATTACAGGACGAGTGTGACTTTTGAGAAGATCCCTCAAGTTCTTTGGTCTGGTATGTGCAAAAAGAGGCGGATCCTTAAACAAATCTTGAAAATCAGGTTCCTGATCAATTATATCCCAACGTTTGCGAATAACTGACTTGATCTGTGTCGCTTGAGTGGAATGTTTTAGTACAAAAACTTCTCGTTTAGAAGAGTTTTTTGGAGTACTCTGAAGTAGATCTTCTCGTTTTTTTTGGTCAACCTGATTCTTTGCTTCCTTAAGAATGTCCTCTGGATATCCTCTCATTTTGTATCTCTCGAGTTGCTGTGTGATATCAATATCACACTGCTGTTGGTCCGAAGTAATTCTTTTGATTCTGGTGAGCTGAGATACAGGTAAGTGCTTCTTCAGGGAATACGGATGGGCACTCGAAAAGTGAAGTGCGTTGTTTACATCTGTAGGTTTTCTGTACACCATAGTTGATAGGCCACGTGTAGATTTTTGTATCTCTATGTCGAGAAAATGAATTTTCTCCAATTGGATGTCATAGGTAAACTTGATCCTCGGGTTGCATTGGTTTAATTCATCAATGCATTGTTCCAAAACTGTCTTGGATCCTTTCCATATGATGAGAATATCATCAATATATCTTAAAAAAAGAAGTAGGTTAGATTGCCATGCTGGGTTTTGCAGAATATGTTGATATTCAAAGTAAGCCATGAAGGTATTGGCATAAGCCGGCGCTCCTGGAAAACCCATGGATGTTCCAGTAATTTGTAGGTAATATTTGTCCATCCACGAAAAGTAACTGTGATACAGTGAGAAGTGTAGAAGCTCCAATAGAAAAATGCTTTTGTCTTTAGACTGTGATGAGTGAAGGAGTCTCCATTCTACTGCCTCGAGTCCTTCATTGTGTGCAATAGAAGTGTAGAGAGCCACTACGTCGATTGTGCAAAGTAAGAAATCTGTGGTAAGATGAGGTATGATGGCTTCCAATTTCAAAAGACAGTCAGTAGTATCCCTGACGTATGTTTGCCAAGATTGAACCAACGGTTGCAAATGGTAATCCAGATAGCGTCCAATAGGCTCATGTAGTGATCCACAACCTGCTACAATTGGTCTGAAGGGTGGGTTCTGTCTGTTTTTGTGTATTTTTGGAAGCATGTATATATGTGGGACTTTTGGTGTAGAATGACATAGGAATTTCTTGGTGTTATCATCAATGTTGCCCTCATCCAGACCTTTCTGTAAAATGGTGTTGAGAATTTTTAGAAATTCTTTGGTAGGGTCTTGATCCATAGGAATATACGTGAGTGCATCTCTTACATGTTCATTAACGCTTTTGATGTAAAAATCTGTGTCTAGGATTACCAAGGCTCCCCCTTTATCCGCTGGTTGAAATGTGATAGAGATGTCTTGACGTAGGGCATTTAAAATGCGTGATTCATTGATTGAAAGGTTGGAGTATTTAGGTTTCCTGTACGAAATGGATTCAAGGTCTTTTCTGACCAACATCTCAAAGGTGTCAAGAGTTTTATGCGACACAGGAGACATGTATCTGCTTTTGGGTCGAAATCAATAGATTACAAACTTGATGAGGTCTATTCATGGGCCGAGGTTTACGCCCAAAAACGTCCCTTTAAAAAAACTGGCGCTTCTTCTTCTGAAGAAAGCGTGGCAACTGATCAAGATCTACTATTGCACAGACCGGCGGCAACATCAAGACCTCGCGCCACTGAACAAACTGAAGAAACTACTACCACTTCAACTGGCACATCTTCTTTTTTAGCCGAGGGCCATTCTTCCAAATCACCTCCAGACAAATCCACCACACCAAGCGAAAACATACCCGGAGGGGAAAAAACATCAAAAAAAACCGCCGAGACAGGCAGACCTCAGAGAATAACCAAGAAGATAATTCCTTAGTAGTGAATATTTCTCACAAACAACTTGGTCTTCAACAAATGAAGGTTCTCAACAAAGGGAGATCTTTCGTACCCACCTACACATCTCACAGTTTGGAAACGGAAATTTCCCTCTTTAAGTTTATGCGGAAATTAAGATTGAAGTGGTTCTTTTTCATTAATCCTAGAACAGAAGAGGAACCTCAAACAGAACAACGATTTCGACCCAAAAGCAGATACATGTCTCCTGTGTCGCATAAAACTCTTGACACCTTTGAGATGTTGGTCAGAAAAGACCTTGAATCCATTTCGTACAGGAAACCTAAATACTCCAACCTTTCAATCAATGAATCACGCATTTTAAATGCCCTACGTCAAGACATCTCTATCACATTTCAACCAGCGGATAAAGGGGGAGCCTTGGTAATCCTAGACACAGATTTTTACATCAAAAGCGTTAATGAACATGTAAGAGATGCACTCACGTATATTCCTATGGATCAAGACCCTACCAAAGAATTTCTAAAAATTCTCAACACCATTTTACAGAAAGGTCTGGATGAGGGCAACATTGATGATAACACCAAGAAATTCCTATGTCATTCTACACCAAAAGTCCCACATATATACATGCTTCCAAAAATACACAAAAACAGACAGAACCCACCCTTCAGACCAATTGTAGCAGGTTGTGGATCACTACATGAGCCTATTGGACGCTATCTGGATTACCATTTGCAACCGTTGGTTCAATCTTGGCAAACATACGTCAGGGATACTACTGACTGTCTTTTGAAATTGGAAGCCATCATACCTCATCTTACCACAGATTTCTTACTTTGCACAATCGACGTAGTGGCTCTCTACACTTCTATTGCACACAATGAAGGACTCGAGGCAGTAGAATGGAGACTCCTTCACTCATCACAGTCTAAAGACAAAAGCATTTTTCTATTGGAGCTTCTACACTTCTCACTGTATCACAGTTACTTTTCGTGGATGGACAAATATTACCTACAAATTACTGGAACATCCATGGGTTTTCCAGGAGCGCCGGCTTATGCCAATACCTTCATGGCTTACTTTGAATATCAACATATTCTGCAAAACCCAGCATGGCAATCTAACCTACTTCTTTTTTTAAGATATATTGATGATATTCTCATCATATGGAAAGGATCCAAGACAGTTTTGGAACAATGCATTGATGAATTAAACCAATGCAACCCGAGGATCAAGTTTACCTATGACATCCAATTGGAGAAAATTCATTTTCTCGACATAGAGATACAAAAATCTACACGTGGCCTATCAACTATGGTGTACAGAAAACCTACAGATGTAAACAACGCACTTCACTTTTCGAGTGCCCATCCGTATTCCCTGAAGAAGCACTTACCTGTATCTCAGCTCACCAGAATCAAAAGAATTACTTCGGACCAACAGCAGTGTGATATTGATATCACACAGCAACTCGAGAGATACAAAATGAGAGGATATCCAGAGGACATTCTTAAGGAAGCAAAGAATCAGGTTGACCAAAAAAAACGAGAAGATCTACTTCAGAGTACTCCAAAAAACTCTTCTAAACGAGAAGTTTTTGTACTAAAACATTCCACTCAAGCGACACAGATCAAGTCAGTTATTCGCAAACGTTGGGATATAATTGATCAGGAACCTGATTTTCAAGATTTGTTTAAGGATCCGCCTCTTTTTGCACATACCAGACCAAAGAACTTGAGGGATCTTCTCAAAAGTCACACTCGTCCTGTAATATCCAAGAACATCGGCATGAGAAAATGCTACAATTGCGGACAATGCAGTAACGTAATCACAGGAAATGTGTTTACACATCCTCACACAGGCAAAGGCATTAAACTTCAGCATACTTCAGACTGCAACTCAGAATGGGTCATCTATGCCATCAAGTGCCCGTGTGGCCTTGTATACGTAGGGAAAACAAGCAGAAAAATTAAAACCAGGATCATTGAACACAAGAGTAGGATCCGTAACAGTAATTTGACATCCTCCCTGGTAACACATTGGGTGAACACTTCTCACACTATTCCACAACTACGCTTCACAATCTTAGAACGTCTTCATGTACATACTGACTCAGACATGAATAATGTTCTTGCCCGTAGAGAAACACATTGGATAAAATTCTTAGGAACAGTGTGTCCGGATGGTCTAAATGATCATTATGAATTATTATGCTTTATTTAGGCTTCAACATATTGTACATCTGTAAAGGATTTGCACTCGCAATTAAGTTTTTTTAGTCTCTCGTGAAGGTTCACATCCACTTTCACTTCATCTTTAGCTCATATAAACTCTCACATTTCTTGTGTATTGGCAGACAAGAAGTTTCTAATAAGAGTATTATTTTTTAGAATTTATATATGGTGATTCCACCAGTCACATCTTTTTAGACACACTCTATTTCATTCCGATTACGTTTGTTTTTACTCATTTCGCAGTCCTCTTTTCATCACTACTGTCTTAGACCCTCTTCACTTTTTAAACCCCTCAGTTTCAGTAGACACGCATGCGCCAAATCTTAGAGGGAGAAGTTTTGGAAGCTCTTTCCAACACACACGGACTAAAAATAGCAGGTAAGATTCGTTCCGCTAATTTGCAGAGCAGTAACATTGAAACCGCTGAACCCTTTTCGTCATAGCAACCGAGAGTAACCTCTCTGGTCGCTTCCATTACAGGCACGGCATTTCGCGCATTACCGGAGCAGCGTCTGCCGCTCTCAACATCTAACACTTGAAGAGGGTGAGTTTATAAAACACGTAACAATTGCAGTTTGATTTTTTGTAACACATCACGGCTAACGCAACCTGGCTTTTTAATCAAATATAACCTTTTACAGACGGCTAGTCAACTATTGCCCAGAGACCTTTTACCAACACTTGGCAACGCCGATATTCTCGGTAAGCTTGCAACATACTTCTGCGTTCTCACTTTTGGGTGATACCCCATTTTTCTTTTTCTTTGAACCGCATCACCGTATGGGAATCTTTCCACAGGTTTTCCTATCTTCCCCTAATTTCCTTTATTTCGAGTGCAAATTCTACAACATTTCCATTGTCATTACAAACATGTCTAACAGCACACATGTGCCTTTCGTTGTAGTTCCGTATGGAGGACAAGAAGAACTCAACACAAGAAATTTTCTAAATTGTTTACTGTTAGTGTTGCACGTATTTATCCCCTGACGAAGGGTAGGCATTACCCGAAATGCATTGGGATTTTTAACATTGGATGTTCTCTTGAGTTTGAATAGCTATGCATTGTTATAAGTGATGTGAAACTTCAAATGCATACCAAATAGCTTGAATTATAAAACACAAACAATATATTTTTGTTTCTAAACAATCATGGTGTTTCTGTATTTCGAATACTAAATCATGCTTTGTTTGCGTTCTATGTAAATTAACATTTGACGAATACTTTGCTTTACGAATATTGAGACCTTAGGTCTTAGCTGTGATTCACACAGGCTCTGGTTTTTCCAGAACCTCCCTTTTTCTCATGTTATACTCTGGGATGTAGACTCACACCCCTTTAATGTGAAAGCACGCTAAAAATACTATAAACTTGCCATAGAATACTCACACGCTTGAATACACATAAAGGTGTGCAGACTCACTCAACCACTGTAGGGCCAACATTATGTCATGTTATTTTATTTATTAAGTACACAATCATGGAACATTTGCTGGTGTTGAAATGGGGTAGCTCTGTAGAATCTCACTAGTGGCTGTGACAAGCTCCCCTCTTTACCTAGTGATAGTTTTTTCTACACAAAGGCATGTCGCAGGCACAATGGAAAAGAGAGAGAAAGATATGAACGGCTTCCTTGTTTGTTTCTAACAGTCCACCCCCTCTCATCACAGCCCTTCCCACAGTACACAAGGACACCCATATGTCCCCTGCACCCTTCTACAGGTCAAATGCATATCAACCATCCTGGAATGGTGACTTATTTAGGGAAGTATGGGGAGAAATTTTAGAGAATAAAAATAGCTTGACCTTTATGCGTGATGCGGGGTATGAAATTGACTATGGGGCACTTGAGTACAGTTCTCTGCAGGACAGCTGAGGGTCACAACTTCAGAGCCCACTGTGTTTACTCCCTGCCCTGTGTTAATTCAAGTCTATGTTGTGCAACCTTATTTACGCCCTGTAGTATTTCATTGTCTCTCATTCACCACTGTCCACCTACTGTATTTACACCCTGTAGTATTTCATTGTCTCTCATACACCACTGTCCACCTACTGTATTTACACCCAGTAGTATTTATTTGTCTCTCATACACCACTGTCCACCTACTGTACTTACACCCAGTATTTCATTGTCTTATTCACCACTGTGCACCTACTGTATTTACACCCAGTATTTCATTGTCTCTTATTCACCGCTGTCCACCTACTGTATTTACACCCTGTATTTCATTGTCTCTCATACACCACTGTCCACCCACTGTATTTACACCCTTTAGTATTTCATTGTCTCATATTCACCGCTGTCCACCTACTGTATTTACACCCAGTATTTCATTGTCTCTTATTCACCACTGTCCACCTACTGTATTTACACCCTTTAGTATTTCATTGTCTCTCATACACCACTGTCCACCCACTGTATTTACACCCTGTAGTATTTCATTGTCTCTTATTCACTACTGTATTTACACCCTGTATTTCATTCTCTCATACACCGCTGTCCACCTACTGTATTTACACCCTGTAGTATTTCATTGTCTCTTATTCACCACTGTCCACCTACTGTATTTACACCCTTTAGTATTTCATTGTCTCTCATACACCACTGTCCACCTACTGTATTTACACCCTGTAATTCATTCTCTCATACACCGCTGTCCACCCACTGTATTTACACCCTGTAGTATTTCATTGTCTCTCATTCACCACTGTCAACCTTCTGTATTTACACCCAGTATTTCATTGTCTCTTATTCACCACTGTCCACCTACTGTATTTACACCCTTTAATATTTCATTGTCTCTCATACACCACTGTCCACCTACTGTATTTACACCCTGTAATTCATTGTCTCTCATACACCGCTGTCCACCCACTGTATTTACACCCTGTAGTATTTCATTGGTTCTCATTCACAACTGTCCACCCACTGTATTTACACCCTGTAGTATTTCATTGTCTCTTATTCACCACTGTCCACCTTCTGTATTTACACCCAGTATTTCATTGTCTTATGCACCACTGTCCACCTACTGTATTTACACCCTGTATTTCATTGTCTCTCATACACCACTGTCCACCCACTGTATTTACACCCTGAAGTATTTCATTGTCTCTCATACACCGCTGTCCACCCGCTGTATTTACACCCTTTCGTATTTCAATGATTCCTTCGTGCCTTTCTTCTCTCAGCATCCATTAGCCATCTTGGAACAATAAATTCATAATAAACTACAGCAAACGAAAAATACAATGGTACAGCCAATAGTCCTCCAACCAACGTCAGACCTATTGGCTTTGCCAACGCTTATTAGATATGACATCTTACATGGATTCTCCCCTTCCGACCCACAATGTCCTTCCATTCTTATGTGTGTCCTACTCTCTCCCATATGACTCTGGTGATAGTTTGCTACACTCCAGTCCCATTCATTTCCCTGAATATATCTCTATTATTTTTATGGTTTTTGTTTGCTGTTCTGGGCTCATTCTATGCTTCATTAGTCTTTAAGTACCAATTCATAACCTGCTCTTTATTGGATTCTTCAATAAAAAATATTACCAATGTGAATAACAAGAAATAGAATTCATAGCAAAACAAACATAAAATAAAAAGTGCACAGCATGGGCAGAAACTGAATACCTAAAATGTATTTAAAAAAAAGAAAATGAAGGTTCTGTGCTGTGGAACCTGGGAATGACTTTCCCCAACTCTATAGTACTCCGGAGGCCCCTAAAATGTGAGTTTTTCAGTTAAGCTGGAGTCAGTGGCGTAGTACGAGCCTCACGCGCCCTCATTTAAGGAGGTGAAAATTGCTCCCTGGCTCCTGGTTGGGTAGTGAAAGAAAGCTATAGTCAGTGTGCCCCTCCCATTCCTAGGACCCGATGCCACTGCACATGCTGAACCATTGGTATGTACGCCCATGGCCAGAGTCTAAAAGTAAATAAAGGGCTGATGATAAAGCGAGTTAATAATACTAGGCAGGTGCCTAGGGTGCCAGCATCAGACAGTGCCAAATTGACACCAAAAGCATCAAATATTACCAATTAATTCTAAGGAGGGAGCAAAAAACATAAAAATAGAATTTTGCTGAAGGCTCCAGATAGTTTTGCACTTGGTCTCAAATGTCGCTCAGAAATGTGCAACAACCACAGACATGTTCTCCCTTCCTTTGCAGCTGGGAAGACCACTGATACAAATGGAATGTGGCATAACAGCCAGAGATGCTGGCTTTGGAACTGGGGGATCATGCTCGAGTCTCAGCGTTGGTTCAACATCCTGTGATTCTGGGCAAATCACTTAATAACCCCGTGCTTAAAAAATAAGTGTGGCCTTGTGTAACCCTCCAACAGTGCTCCTCATCTTTACGTAGCGCCTCTCTCATATGCATTTCATTTGTTGTGTAGCGCTACTCATCAGTGTAGTGTGTGTCAGTACTTTCCACCACGCACACATTATACAGAGACAGTGAATCATACAAGTATGTAAATCAGTCTACAGGGAATGTCACATAAGCCAATGAGGATTACAAGGTGTAGGAATCACATGTCATCCATACTGGTGGGCAGTATATTTTAAGAGGGTTTGGTCTGGGGAAACACAAGCTCAGGATTTAAAGAGTATTCCATGGGGGTCAGCTTTACTGATAAAAATGTATATCTGCCCACACTTACTCATTTTAGCAACATTAGAATAATGAAAGACTGGATAAGTTCTAACTATATCACAAAAAAAGAAAGCGAAGTTCTAACTATACCATTCATGTTTGTCTGCAGCTGTTTGATGACAGGTCATTGGTCACTGTCCTATGTTAGGATTGTAACTACTGAACTGCAAGTAGCACAAGGATCTCTGTGACAAAGGCAGTAACCCACTGAGCTTCCACATAAAATACAGTTCATCTACAATTAAAAACTACTAACAGACACATGATTTCTCTCCAGCAGGATCATTTAGCACCAGCGTTATCTGGGCATTTTGCATTGTCTTATTGTTGTCCTGCAGTGGCCATGATAATGATAAAAACTGTTTAAATGAAGCACACACAAAGTATGTGTCCTGCTGGGCCTGTGCATATTTTAAAAAGAAAAACAAATGGTAACACATTCTCTTACTTACTCCATTAGTCAAACTTTGTGTCACAGCCTGATGTGATAAGCAGCTGCAGGGGACAGGAAAGGGGAATAGGAATAAACAAACTTATTTTCTCCTGCGCTGCATAGAAAAATAAATATCCATGTAATGTAACTGGTGCTCGTGTAAAGCGCTCCAATACCTTGGGGGCGAGCTTACGCTATATTGAACTATTTAAAAAAGTATTCTCTGTCATTTTCTACACGTACATCCATTTTCAAACATTCTTGAGCCATTTTTTTTTCTCTCTTCTGTGGAGATCTGGGAACGTTTCCATGTTCACTATCAGCATCGGGGACACTGCAGGCCACTGAGGAAACACTCTGTGCCATCCAGGGAGACTGCGAAGCCAATTGCATTTCCAATGCTTGCTTACCTTCCAATGTGTCCCAGCAGAGTCCTGTCCCTGGAGAAGCAAACCTTCTCCGCCAACACTCTGTTGCCTCGTCCCTTCTCAGAGGCTGTGCCTTGTGGGGAATGCTCTCTCTGGGGCCCCCACCCCCATCCCTTTTCCGGCCGGGCTCTGACTGAAGAGAAACAATGTAACTTGTTACTTTGTTTCTCTTCAGTCCTGCCCTGGGTCAGCGGGAGGAGCTCTGAGCAGGCTGCAGACTGCACCTGCTTTCTAGAGCAAGCATTTCTCTCCCAGCTCTTTACCGAAGAGCTGAGGGGGCCCCCTTCACCTAACCGAAGACTGGGGCCCCCCCGCACCGCGGGGGCTGCGGGGGTGTTTGTTACGCCCCTGTACAGCATATGTCTATACAGAAACCAAAGGTTCAGAACAGGAATGAACCATCCCTTGTGTGTTCCATAGTGGTGCAGAACAATCCTTATTTTCTTTACAGGTAAAATGGAGAGGATACTCCATAAGTAGAAACCGTAAGAACCATATATAATCTGCTTATGGTCTTATTTTTCTTTACAGGTCTCCCTCCCAGCCGATCCATTCCTTTCCTTCCCTCACTTGATCACCTTAATCTTCTGTGCTGTTATAGCATTCAGAATTGAGGCTATCAAGGGGTGGACCCACTTGATGTCAATTTTTGTTAGGAGAGGCACACTCTATTAGAACTAACTCAACTTATTTTCTTTCACAGTGTAAATTTATACTATGTAAAAGTCGGAGTTGGAATGAAACGTTGAATCTATGGACATTTTCTGAATTAAAATTGAATGTATATGTGTAAATATACTGGACTAACTTTTGAGTCTCCAGTGGATTTAGTGTTTTTGAGATGTAAAGAAAAACAATAATATTGTGATGATAACAAAACTTTATTGTTCAGGTATATAAACCATTTGTTATAGTGCGCAGAGGTTGGGTCTCATTGACCCTTAATTTTGTTGTGCATCACCGGCATTATCGACAGTTTTTTGCCTCCCCTGCAGCACGCATTGTTTTACATAGTATAAATTTACACTGTGAAAGAAAATAAGTTGAGTTAGTTCTAATAGTGTGTGCCTCTCCTAACAAAAATTGACATTTCAGCTCAGCAGTCCTTGGCAGAGAGCACCCAAACATGTCATTTGACGCAATCACGAGTTTAACAGATAACAGAGCTAGCACTCTTGCTTACACATCTGAACAAGCTTCAGAAATCTATGCATTAATACAGGATGTTAAAGCATCAGACCTACAAGGCAGCACAATCACCCAACAGCTTAAACAACTAGAATTTTTAGTCAAGAGAGAAATGAACCAGCGCCTACATGCGTCCACCCTGGTACAGTATCATCGAGCCAAAAGGATACCGCGGGGATTGAGGTTGTCTATCAAACCAATGTTATTCAGGTTTCACCTCAATAAAGATTTTATGGAAAGATGGTATTCCATCTTAAATAAATGTTCACTCGATTTGATTTTACTACTAGTAGAGGAATTGTCAAAAGCCATCAGTGAACTTACTATTGAAATCGACGAGATTAAACAGAATCTATCTACACGTATGGAAGGAGAATTAAAGAAGTCTTTGGAAGATATTAACTATAGGTTAGATAAATACACCAAGGAATTGCAAGAAGGAAAACTACGGAAATACAAGAGAGACACTCTGGATTACAAACTGAACGAAGTGTACACGTGGGCAGAAGTCTATGCTCAACGGCGCTCATATTTTAGAAAATCAACAGTCACTACTTCATCTGAAGAAAGTGTAGCAACAGAGTCTGATACCACCATGACTAGACCACCAGCGCAAAGCCAAATAAAAGATGTAGAAATTCCTAAGGACAACACTGAAAGAGCAACCACTTCAAGTTCCACTCATTTTTTATCCAAGGATCCAGATCCCAATCAACCACCAGGAACGTCCAAAATCGGAAAACCAGGAGAAGTTATCGGAAAGCCAGGACGAACACGGAGCCAGAAACAAACTTAGTGGTAAATATTTCATCCAAAGAGTTTACTGCACCACAGATTCAAATCCTAAACAAAGGACTGGGCTCTGTTCCCACATATGACACCAACATACTTGAATGTGAAATAGCGCTTTTTAAGTTTCTGAGAGTTCTGCGTCTTAGACATTTCTTTACGAATGTTTTACCACCTAGAAAAGAAGAAGAAACCACAGAATTTTTGGAATTCCGCCCAAAATCTAAATTCCAAGCTCCCATTTCCCACAAAATACTAGACTCCTTTGAGAACCTGGTAAGGAAAGATTTTCATCAGTTACATTTCAAAAGAACTAGGAAAACTAATCTGACTAAACACGAAACTTATATGCTACGTTCCATTCAGAATAACACTGAAATTCAGGTGCAAAGAGCGGATAAAGGTGGCGCCATTGTTATAATGGACAGTATATTTTATTTTAATGCTGTTCAAGATCATGTAGCAGACCCACAGACATACCTGTTGCTAGACAAAGATCCCATAAATGAACTCAAAATCACCCTCAAGAGTATTCTAGAACATGCCCTTGAGATGGGCTGGATCACCACTGGCACCAAACAATACCTTACTGTGGATTATCCTCACAAACCCTTATTATACATGCTACCAAAAATTCACAAAGACTTGCACAACCCTCCCATGCGACCGATAGTTACCGGATGTGGAACTATCTTTGAACCTCTTGGCCATTATATTGATTATTTTTTGCAACCTTTTGTTCAAGAATGGAATTCCTATATAAAAGACACCAAGGATTTTTTACAAAAATTGGAGACCGTAATTCTCACTGAAGAGACTTTACTTTGTACGATTGATGTTAAATCACTTTACACCTCCATACCACACAACGCTGGATTGGAAGCAGTGGAGTGGGCCCTGCTGCGTCAATCCTCACTGTGAGCCGACAAAGTATTCATACTTGAAATACTACATTTTTGTCTGTACCACAGCTACTTTCACTGGAATGATAATTTTTTCCTTCAACAACAAGGAACTTCGATGGGCTTTGCAGGGGCGCCTGCATACGCCAATACTTTTATGGCCAAATTTGAAGCTGATCATATATATAATGATGATGACTGGACAAGAAACTCCCTGCTCTATTGCAGGTTTATCGATGACATCTTTATTTTATGGACAAACACCCAAGAATTACTGGAAAGAAAAATTCAACACCTAAATTCAGTGGATGATCATATTCAATTTACCCATACCATAAGTGGCACTACTATTTCATATCTGGACGTGACCCTTGTTATCCACGGGAGGATTATTCAGACAGAAGTACACAGGAAAGCGACTGATGTTAATAGTGCATTGCATTTTCAGAGTTTTCATCCTATCAGTCTTAAGCATAATTTACCATTTTCACAATTTCTGCGGATCAAAAGAATTTGTTCTGAACCCAATGATATGGAAAAACATTCCGAACAACAACAACAAATGTATCTTCAAAGAGGATATCCCTATGAAGTGATCGAACAAGCTAAACAACGCACCTCTAAACACACAAGAAAGAGCCTGTTACAATTTCAACCTCGAAGACAAACGTCTAGACAAGTTTTTGATTCTAAGTATTCAACAAGCTCAATAAAGCTCAAAAACATCATTAATAAAAGGTGGGAAATGTTACAGAAGGAACCTGATTTCAACGATATTTTCAAGGATCCGCCCATGTTTGCATACACGCGATCTAAAAACTTGAAAGAACTAATTAATACTCCCAGAAAGTCACCAGATATTAATTTCAAAGGCATGAGTAAATGTCACAACTGCGTACAGTGCAATAATGGCATTGTGGGGAATGTGTTACATCATCCTTCTTCTGGAGAAACCATTAAACTCTATCATGACTCCGATTGTAATTCAAACAAACTTATCTATTACATTAAATGCCCATGTGGAAAACTCTACGTGGGAAAGACTGAACGAAAAATAAAAGTGCGAATATCTGAACATAAAAGCACCATAAGAACACAGAATAAAAGTAGTAGTTTAGCGACCCACTGGCTCGAGGAGAGGCACAGTATAGCCCAACTAAAATTTTCAGTACTTGAAAGGGTTACACATCACACAGACATGGATCTCACTAGGAGTCTACTGCAAAGAGAAACATTCTGGATAAAACGACTTAATACCCTGATAGATAGGGGTATTAATGACCGAATAGATTATTCATGTTATTTATGAGCATATTTACTGTCTTAGGTGTGTTCGGCATGACTACTATGTGCTGGATTGAGATGTATTTTAATTTCACGACATTTCACTTGGGTTTCATTTACTTATTTTACTTTTTCACTTCAGTAATATTAGACAACCCATTAGCAATAATACACTGGACTTCAGTATAGTATATGGCCATCACAAGTGTTAAGATGGCGGTTGAAAACTCCCTTTACCCCACTTCTAGATGAGCACCTTAGTTCACGTTTTCAGTTTCCATGGAAGTTCCACCGAGTTCGGATCAGTCCATCTTTTATTTTTATTTTCGACCCATTCACATACCATCGCGTTCCGAACGTTTGTCTCCAAACCAAGCGGACATGTGGTAGAGATTCCCGGAGAAAGCCACGTCGACATCGAGGGTCCTGGTATTTAAATTCTGAACCTTCGCTCACGGTATGACGAATTACTTTTATCATTAATGAGAAGCTCTATAAACATGGAGTATATGTCAAGGCACTGATTTTCCACTGGTCCGTTATTTTTCAGGATAATGTTTACACTGCTTGGCTATTGGCGTACATACGCATGAAAGAGAAGGTATTGCCACTCATGCCTTTATTATCACATTGGAGGATTACACTGGGTGTTTTGAAATAGTTATTTTAACCCCTTCCATGCTGCGCAAATTCCGCCGCTGTGCTGACGGAATCTTGCGCGGGCGTGGTCATGACGGAACGGTTCCGTCATGAGCACAGCTCAACCGTGGCTCATGACGGAACCGTTCCGTCATGAGCACCGAAGGGGTTAAACTCGGGATGCGCCCTTATATGATTTAGTAATTTTTTCGAACTCGAGATAAACAACACACTAAGAGCAGCGTCACACTCAGGTGGAGGGTTTTCTATCAACTTTAATGTCGTTCTTAAAAGATATCTACGATCCATAATCATTCTCTATGTATTATAATAATGCTGCTTTGATACTAATGATGTTACTACTACTCCTGTATAGCATATTCTTTCGTTTATGTTTTAGAATTGGCCCCTGAAGAAGAGCCACCTCAGGCTCGAAATGCATTGGGCAGCAAGATAATTTACGAACTATTCATACACCTCTCGGAGTTGGAATGAAACGTTGAATCTATGGACATTCTCTGAATTAAAATTTAATGTATATGTGTAAATATACTGGACTAACTTTTGAGTCTCCAGTGGATTTAGTGTTTTTGAGATGTAAAGACAAACAATAATATTGTGATGATAACAAAACTTTATTGTTCAGGTATATATACCATTTGTTATAGTGCGCAGAGGTTGGGTCTCATTGACCCTTAATTTTGTTGTGGACCCACTTGAGCCACAAATCGATCCTGAGGATACAAAAGGTTACGTCGTGACAGGTATGCTCTCACATGTGGTAGTAAGAACTCTGCCTTAGGGCTGTCAGGCCTGCTGTAGGGGTGATTTACAAGTATCAAATGTAGTGGTAGGGGACATGGCACACGTAATTGTTTTAGCCTGCAATGGCAGTCTTGTATGTGCTTGGTGAGTGGTCCCTTAGGATATCACAATTTGTGCTGCAGCCTTTAGGGGCCCTCTTTAGTACCTCAGGCCCTAGGTACCAGGGTACCATTTACTAGGGACTTAAGATGCTTGAAAATGTTGCCAATAGGGGGAACAATTGTACAGTTTTGGTAAAGAGTTCTGGCACTGGGTACTTGTTTAGGAGGAACCCAGTGCACTTTCAGCCAAAATCATATCATTTAACAAGCAAAAAGTGGGAGTGACCATGTCAAAAAGGGTCACTTTCGTTAATAGGCATTGAATACTTAGGTGACATATGGAAAGGGGATTCCCCTCGCTCCTTTGAATACCTTCAAAAAGAATATAACCTACACCAGTCGCAACGATATCATCATATACAACTCCTACACGCCCTTAGGTCACACGTACCAGGCGACACATCCATTCCGGAGTACTCCCCAATGGAAGACAGGTTGTTACTAGACCCCATATTGGCAAAACCCACGTCCACGATCTATCGTAAACTAATAAACAACCTGCCCGACCCCCTGACCGCACGCTTTGGGCAACCTGGGCCCAAGATCTTGGAGAAATTGATGACGAGGACTGGCAGGACGCAATACAGAGTCGTAGGGAAATCGCGAACAGTTCGAGATTCCGGCTGGTGCAGCTGAAAATCCTTCACCGTACATACTACCCCTGAACGCATCTTTTTACATGGGGCAAGAGTCGCTCGGCACAATGCCTGAGGGGTTGTCAACAGGAGGGCACGTTTTTCCATATATTGTGGGAATGCCCAGAGATCATCCTCTTCTGGACGAGGGTCACTGATGTAATGTCTAGAGTGGAAGGGAAGACGGTTCCGCTGGAACCCAAGTGGCTCCTACTAATGATTAAAGGGGACACTGACTGTGTCCAGGTATGTGGAAATATGGTTAGCTGTGGCAGCGGGACTGGCGAAACAAAATATTGCTTGGGGATGGGGAGCGCAGTCACCCCCACAGAGGGAGGAATGGTAGCGGGACCTTGACTGGTGCCAGAGGGCCGAAGAAATTGTATATAAAAGCAGAGGGGCCACCAAGAAATGGAAGAAAGTGTGGGGGCCCTGCCGGAAGGACAGAGAATCGGGGCGAATTCGGAGGAGTGAGAGGGATGATAATGGTTGACAGTCCTTGCTGTTCCCAATACGGTCCACATCTGTGATATCTCCAAATGTACTCCATGGATATTGTATTGTACTGAAATGGTCTTTTGAGCATTGTTAATAAAAAAAGATTTCCCCCCCCCAAAAAAAAATCACTATCCAACATAACTCCCCTCAAATGAAAGAGGTTGAAACTAACCTTTCCCCAAAAGAGTCTTCCTCTTCTAAGTCGAAGAACCTGGAAAGGTCATCTGCATTGGCATGGACAGTCTCAGGTCGGTGTTCCACTGTAAAGTCCATTATGTGTAGGGATGTCGACCACCTCAACCGTTTGGGGTTTTCCACCTTTTTTTTTTTGCATTAGCCATCTCATAGGCCTGTGGCCAGTTTGAACAAGGAAGTGAAAGCCAAACAAATATGGCGTCAGCTCCTTCATGGACCAAACCACATCAAAGGCTTCCCTCTCAATGGCACGCCAATCCTGCTTTCTAGGGAATAACTTCGTGCTAATGAAAGCAACAGGTTGGTGGTCATGGCCATCATCATTGGTTTGGGATAGGACCGCTCCTAACCCATGTTCAGAGGCATCTGTCTGCACAATTAACTACTTGGTGTAATCTGGAGCTTTTAGAATGGGTGCTGAGCACATTGCTTCCTTCAGCATTTCAAAAGCCTTTTGACAGCTCACTGTCCAGTTCACTTTCTTTGGCATCCTCTTGGAGGTCTTTCCTGGTAAGGGGGCACAATGGACCCATATCCCTCACAAACCTCCTGTAATACCCAGTCAAGCCAAGAAATGCCCTGACTTGGGTCTGGGTGGTTGGAGCTATCCAGTCAAGAATTTTCTGGATCTTAGGCTGTAGGGTTTGAAATTGGCCTCCACCTACAAGGTGACCCAAGTATACAACTGAACCCTGCCCTATGTGGCACTTGCTTACCTTGATTGTGATGCCTGCACTTCTCAGAGCCTCAGGGACCTTGCCAAGAGGGATCAGGTGACCCTGCCAGGTGGAGCGAAATACAGCAATATTGTCAAGATAGGCTGCACTAAATGATTCCAACCCAGCAAGAACTTTATTCACCAACCTTTGGAAGGTGGCAGAGTCATTTGTTAGTCCAAAGGGCATAACCGTAAACTGATAAAGGCCATCTGGGGTTGCAAATGTTGATTTCTCTGGTTCTCCAGGGGTCAGACATATCTGCCAGTACACTGATGTCAGATCAAAAGTACTGAGATATTTTTATATATATATATATATATATATATATATGTGTGTTAGACCTGTCAGCCCTTTGGGTGGTCCCTCCTCATCATTATTTATTTTGTCCCACTTTTGCCTCAAACCCTGTTTGAATTTTTCCTTTTTGGGAACCACCAGACTTTTTCGTGTTGCTACAGATTCAGGGAGCCATTTTAGCTAACCCTGAAACTTCTGTCTGAGGGCCTGGAGCACAAAATGGTGGCCACCTGTGACATCACCAGCATCCATTGGAACCTACCAGCACCTTCCAGAACATTCCAGAACTCTGTGACAGTTGGAGGCGGTTTAGAATGTTGGGAGGTTAAGACAGAGTGTTGGCAGTTGGAGCTGGCAGTTGGCACCTGACTGGTGAAGAGAGAGCAGCACAAGAGTGAAGGAGGAAGGAGTGAAGCAGCAGGGGTGGAAACTTGTGCCTGGAGTGGGGTCCATAAACCCACCCTTGATACTTGTCCCTACTGATGGATCCCAGCCTGTAGCCCTGTGTGGGAAGAAGCCAGAAAAACTCATCCTAAGGACCTGGACAGCAGGAACAGGCCTTAGAAACAGAAAGCAGCAAGATCCTGACCTGGAAACTGGTTTCCCTGGAGTCCGGCGTCGAGTAGCCTGAGACCTGGAGCCCGAGGTGGAGAAGCGGCGCTGACTGAGGTAGCAGACGTCGTACCCGGAGCTGCCTGAGGTCGTGAGAGGGCGCCGACGGAGGTCGTGAGGAATACCAGAGGTCGAGGAGGAAGTGAACCGAGGTCGAGCGAGCGGCGTCATCGGAGGAGTGAAGTCCGCCCTCCGGAGTCGTCGGAGACCGAGGTAGAGGAGCACCGGAGGTCGGGAGTGAGGATCGCACTCCGGAGTCGCCCGGAACCTGAGAGGAGGAGCACCGGAGGTCGGGGGTGAGGATCGCACCCCGGAGTCGCCGGAAGTTGACATCGAGGCCAGGCCGGCCGACGTCATCGGAGCCGAGAGCGCCATCGGACCGGAGCCGCTCGAAGTCGACATCGAGTAAGAGACTGCCGACGCCGTCGAATCGGAGGTCGAGATCGAACCGAGGCCACCGACATCGGACCGGAACCGCCTACCGGCGTCGTCAAAGAACGGACATTGTGCCGAGGCCGCCGAGACCGAACCGGAACCGCCTCACGGCGTCGACACGACTCCAGCGGCGTCGGAACATCAGAAAAAGGGCAGTAAGTGGAGTAGAGGGCGCCTAAGGCCCTGTGGAGACCTGAGAGACTGCTCTAAGGGGCTAGGGAGGTGCTGAAACCAACCTGACTGTGCCTGGGGTGAACTGGGACTAACCTAGAGAGGTTGTGTGGAGAGAGAAAGCCAGGGCACTGGTATTCCCCCCTTTGATCTACCTCAGTTTAGGCCTCAGCCTTGTCCCAGCCAGGGAGTAGCCCCCCCTCAAGCCTTCCACAACCCTACAAGCTGTGCCTGGGCCAAATCAGCCCTTAGAAATTGAAGTCATCTGATTACATGAGTGTTGCTGTATACTTTTAATAATTTATTGGGGGCACTGTATTTATTGAGTTTTTACCTATTTATTGCTTCACTATATTTATAGGTCCACAGGACTTGATGGTGTACAATATTTATTGGTACAGTATTTATTGCCTCAAAATATTTAATTGCCTGTATTACCTGCACTGATATTTATGTCCCTTGTATTTATGATCATCCCTATTTATTGAATTTTCAGATAATATTTATTTGACCTGCTCCATTTAAAATTTGTATATTGTGATTGACCTATTTATTTTCCCAATCAGCAACTAAGAGAAAAAGATAAAGAAACATATTTTCATAATTTTTACGGTGTAGAGTCGTTTTTGGAACGGATGCACGCATGATTATTGTAGGGGTATATTGTACGCTTAGCACGGTGCCTGATTCCTGACCACTCGAGCCAAGCTACCACAGTGTGTTCGGGGAGTCCACCACCACCCTGCGGAGTGGGAGTGGGCTGTTTCCAACATAAATTGGTGTTCAGTGGTGGGATCGAGCTGTGCCTACATATACTCAACAATAACTGTGGGTAGTCCATAGGCCTACACCGGGAGTTTTCTCAAAGCGGCCTTCCTAATTGTGGGATTTTGTTTTTTCCAAATTTACTCTGGTGGTGGGAGGAGGTATTATTAAAGGTACCCCCCTGCATTGTTACTGCTCAAAACCTGTCCTCTAACCTGAGTGGGCGAGATGGAGTTTGTACTAGAAAATCTAGAAACGTACACTGTGGCCCAACTCAGGGAGTTTTGCCAGCGGGAGGGGGTGTACTGTCCCCCAGGAGCAAAGAAGGGTGCACTCCAAACCAGCTTAAGGGCTTGGGGGGAGGCACGCAGGGAAAGCAAGGCTGAGGAGGAAGACAGGGATGGAGAGCCTGACCCCGAGGGGGCTGAGATGTACCAACCTGAGGTGGGGAACCTGTCAGCAGGGCCCAGGACACTTTCTAGGAAGGGCAGCACTGTCTCTAGTGGGGGCTTATCCGAAGTGGAGTTAGCAGATCGGAGGGAGAAAAGACAGCTCACATGGGACTTAGCAAAGCTGGAGAAGGAGAAGGAGGAACAGAGGATGGCTCATGAGACGGAGAAACAGAAGATGGCTCATGAGATAAGACTGAAAGAGATAGAGCTTCAGATCCTAAGAATTGGGGCACCAACTGTTCCTAATGGTGGCAGCAAAGACCAAGAGATCACCAGGGAATCCAAACCCTACCTGCCAAAGGACATAGTAGCTAGCTATGGGTTGGGTGATGATATCGCCAAGTGGCTAGCAGCCTATGAGGTCTCGTTGAGGGCCCATGGGGTTCCAGTGAAGTATTGGGGAGGAGGATTGTATAAGTACATGCCTCCCGCTGGTAGGGATGCTTTATTGGCCCTCGAAGAGGATGAGCAGACCCACTACCCCACCATGAAACTGGCGCTCATCAGAAAGTTTGGACTAACACCTGAAAAGTACAGACAGAAGTTCAGGGGTAGTCACAAACTGGGCACACAGAATTGGGTGGACTTCCTGGACTATGCAAAGAAGGCACTGGAAGGTTGGATTCAGGGCAGTGAAGTAAGGAACTACGAGGAGTTGTTTGACCTAGTACTGAAGGAACACCTACTCGAGAAATGTTTCCCTGAACTGCGGCAACACCTGGTGGATAGCAAGCTGACCAGTCCCCGGAAGCTTGCTGAGGAGGCGGACATTTGGGCTAGTACCCGGGTGTCCACAAGGGGGACTGGAGGGGATACTCAAAAGGCCGGACAGGGCGCCCCCCAGAAGAAAGAGGGAGGGGAAAAGAAAAAGGAGTTCTCCAAAGGCCCCCAAAATAACTTCCAAGGGAAGGGAACAGGATTCACCTCTAAGGCTAACCCACCCAGAAACCCTAATCCTGACCAGAGTCAGCAGTCAAGGGTTGTCCATTGCTACGAGTGCGGTGGCGTTGGACACTATAAAGGAGACCCGAAGTGTCAGAAACGATCACCCCCTCCCACTGGAGGAAAGACCCCCGGAGTAGCTAGTGTAGTGCTCGGGGAGGAGATGCCCTTAACTAAGGGAAGGGAGTGGGCGGGTGTCACTTTAGTGTCCCTGGGAGAACGGGAGATGGTTCCCAAGATCCAGGTGCCCGCAAATACCGCAAAGTATGGGCAGTGGATCACCATCAACGGCCAAAGAGGGGAGGCTCTGAGAGACACAGGAGCCAGTATGACTATGGTGCGTAGCCAGCTGGTGTCTCCAGAGCAGGTAATTCCCGATGTACTCCACCCAGCCGCGATGGCTGACGGCAGAACAGGCCACTATCCCGTGGCCGAGGTTCCCTTTGAATGGGGGGGGGTTGCAGGTTCACTTCGAGTTGCCGTAAGCCCTGCCGTGCCAGTCGATTGTCTGCTGGGGAATGACATGGAGCACAACGCTTGGAAGGAGGTGGAATACCGGACTCACACCGAGATGCTGGGTACACCTGACTGGGCCTGTGTTAGCACAAGGTCCGCGACTACCCGAAGAGGGAGTTCATTCCGGCTGGAGCCTGGAACAAAGGCCCAGCCAGCTGCCAGTCAAGGGAAGAACCGAGGACAGGAGGAGCCTGCCTCGGCGTCTCCACCCCGTAGGACGGATAGGCCACCGGAGGTGGTGGACCAGGAGTCTGCGGAGGGGGACGTTACCAACCTGGAGGACCTACCCATCCCGGCCGAGTGGCACGTGGAGGGAGGCCCGTCCAGGGAGGAATTCTGCCAGGGCCAGAGGGAGTGCCCTACCCTTGAGGGGCTGAGGCGACAGGCCGAAGCCCAGGCAGCAGGGAACGTTGAAGGGAACTACAGTGTTTACTGGGAGGATGGCCTCCTCTACAGTGAACCCAAGGCACCCCTACATGGATCGTCACGAGCCTTGGTAGTTCCTCAACGTTATCGAGCCTTCCTTCTGGAGTTGGCTCACGAGATACCATTGGCAGGACACCTGGGGCAAGACAAGACCTTCGCCCGTCTTGTCCCACACTTTTATTGGCCTCAGATGAAAGTGTCGTCCGATACCTACTGCCGGACATGTGTGTCTTGCCAAGCCAGTGGGAAAACAGGGGTGAAGCTGAAAGCTCCCCTGGAACCCCTTCCTGTCGTTAGCACCCCCTTTGAAAGGGTGGGCATCGACATTGTGGGTCCATTAGATCCACCAACTACAGCTGGTCACAGGTTCATCCTGGTTCTGGTGGATCATGCCACACGGTACCCAGAGGCAATACCTCTGAGGACCATAACAGCACCTGTTGTGGCTAGGGCCCTGATGGGAATCTTTACCCGAGTGGGTTTTCCCAAGGAAGTTGTGTCCGACAGGGGGACCAACTTCATGTCAGCATATATGCGGGCAATGTGGAAGGAGTGTGGAGTGACCTACCGGTTCACAACTCCTTACCACCCCCAGACCAATGGTCTGGTGGAGAGGTTTAACAAAACCTTAAAAGGCATGATCAGAAGTCTGCCTGAAAGCCTGCGGAGGAAATGGGACGTCCTCCTACCCTGTTTACTCTTTTCTTACAGGGAAGTGCCACAGAAGGGAGTGGGCTTCAGCCCCTTCGAGCTTCTGTATGGGCACCCTGTACGTGGACCTCTTAACCTGGTGAGAGACGGATGGGAAAGAACTCCCAGAAAGCTCCCCCAGGATGTGGTGAGCTACATGCTGGCCTTCCGGAGCCAAATGGCTAAGTTGTGGAAGCAAGCTTCTGACAACTTGGAAGCCAGCCAAGCAGTGATGAAGGCGTGGTATGACCACAACGCTCACCCGGTGGAGTTGGAGCCTGGCCAGAAGGTGTGGGTGATCGAACCAGGAGAGCTTAGTGCCCTTCAGGATCGCTGGTCAGGACCCTTTGAGGTGTTGGAGAAGAAGGGTAAGGCTACCTACTTGGTGGACCTGAAGACCCCTCGTCAGCCCCTGCGGGTGCTGCATGCCAACCGCCTCAAACCCCACCACGAGAGGCCCGAAGTCATCTTGATGATGGTGACTGACGGAGGAGAGGACGTGGAAAGCGAGCCTCTCCCTGATCTGTTTGCGTCTCAAGAAAAGGATGGGTCGGTGGAGGGAGTGATTCTCTCCCCATCTCTAACTCCTGAACAGCAGGAGGACTGTCGCCAGGTCCTGGGGCAGTACTCTTCGTTGTTCTCCCTTGTCCCGGGTAGGACTCACCTGTGCGTCCATGACGTGGACACAGGAGACAGCCCACCTGTGAAGTCCAAGATCTACCGGATGTCAGACAAGGTGAAGGCCAGCATTCATAGTGAGGTCACTAAGATGCTGGAGCTAGGAGTGATTGAACCTTCTAGCAGCCCCTGGTCCAGTCCGGTGGTGTTAGTACCAAAAGCTGCACCACCGGGTGCCCAACCAGAACTGAGGTTCTGTGTGGACTACCGGGGACTGAATTCAGTGACAAAAACTGATGCTCATCCGATCCCTAGGGCGGATGAATTAATTGACCGGCTGGGAGCTGCCCAATATCTAAGTACCTTTGACCTTACTTCGGGGTACTGGCAGATCTCTTTGACTGATGGAGCAAGGGAAAGGTCAGCCTTCTCCACGCCCAATGGCCACTACCAGTTCTGTGTGATGCCCTTTGGGCTCAAGAACGCACCTGCCACGTTTCAGCGCCTGGTAAACCAGATCCTCACCGGGATGGAGAGTTTCTCTGCTGCTTATCTGGATGACATAGCCGTCTTCAGTAACAGCTGGGAGGATCACTTGCGTCACCTGCAAGCTGTTCTCCAGGCCCTGAGACAAGCTGGATTGACGATCAAGGCCAGCAAGTGCCAGATCGGGCAGGGGTCGGTAGTGTACCTTGGACACTTGGTGGGTAGGGGAACGGTGCAACCCCTCCAGGCGAAGATCGAGGCCATCATGGCCTGGGAACCCCCCAAGACACAGACTGAGGTCCGAGCATTTTTGGGCCTCACGGGATATTACCGCCGCTTCGTGAAGGGGTACGGTACCATCGTAGCCCCCCTCACGGAGCTCACGTCCAAGAAACAACCTCGACGGGTAGTCTGGACGGAGGCTTGTCAGCAAGCCTTTGAGAGATTGAAGAAAGCCATGTGCGAGGCCCCGGTCTTAAGGGCCCCAGACTTTTCCAAGAAGTTCATTGTCCAGACAGATGCATCAGAACATGGCATTGGGGCAGTGTTATCGCAACTCAACGAAGAGGGTCTGGATCAACCCGTGGTCTTCCTATCCCGGAGACTACTTCCCAGGGAACAGAAGTGGAGTGCAATAGAGCGTGAAGCCTTTGCAGTGGTATGGGCTCTGAAGAAGTTGCGGCCATACCTGTTTGGCTCGCACTTCCTGGTTCAGACCGACCACAGACCCCTTCGTTGGCTGATGCAGATGAAGGGGGAGAATCCCAAGTTGTTGAGGTGGTCTATTTCCCTACAGGGGATGGACTTTCAGGTGGAACATCGGCCTGGAGTGGACCACGCCAATGCAGACGGTCTCTCAAGGTATTTCCGCCTTAGTGATGAGAACTCCCAAGGGGTTGGGTAGCTCTCCCCACTTTCAGCTGGGGGGGACGCGTGTTAGACCTGTCAGCCCTTTGGGTGGTCCCTCCTCATCATTATTTATTTTGTCCCACTTTTGCCTCAAACCCTGTTTGAATTTTTCCTTTTTGGGAACCACCAGACTTTTTCGTGTTGCTACAGATTCAGGGAGCCATTTTAGCTAACCCTGAAACTTCTGTCTGAGGGCCTGGAGCACAAAATGGTGGCCACCTGTGACATCACCAGCATCCATTGGAACCTACCAGCACCTTCCAGAACATTCCAGAACTCTGTGACAGTTGGAGGCGGTTTAGAATGTTGGGAGGTTAAGACAGAGTGTTGGCAGTTGGAGCTGGCAGTTGGCACCTGACTGGTGAAGAGAGAGCAGCACAAGAGTGAAGGAGGAAGGAGTGAAGCAGCAGGGGTGGAAACTTGTGCCTGGAGTGGGGTCCATAAACCCACCCTTGATACTTGTCCCTACTGATGGATCCCAGCCTGTAGCCCTGTGTGGGAAGAAGCCAGAAAAACTCATCCTAAGGACCTGGACAGCAGGAACAGGCCTTAGAAACAGAAAGCAGCAAGATCCTGACCTGGAAACTGGTTTCCCTGGAGTCCGGCGTCGAGTAGCCTGAGACCTGGAGCCCGAGGTGGAGAAGCGGCGCTGACTGAGGTAGCAGACGTCGTACCCGGAGCTGCCTGAGGTCGTGAGAGGGCGCCGACGGAGGTCGTGAGGAATACCAGAGGTCGAGGAGGAAGTGAACCGAGGTCGAGCGAGCGGCGTCATCGGAGGAGTGAAGTCCGCCCTCCGGAGTCGTCGGAGACCGAGGTAGAGGAGCACTGGAGGTCGGGAGTGAGGATCGCACTCCGGAGTCGCCCGGAACCTGAGAGGAGGAGCACCGGAGGTCGGGGGTGAGGATCGCACCCCGGAGTCGCCGGAAGTTGACATCGAGGCCAGGCCGGCCGACGTCATCGGAGCCGAGAGCGCCATCGGACCGGAGCCGCTCGAAGTCGACATCGAGTAAGAGACTGCCGACGCCGTCGAATCGGAGGTCGAGATCGAACCGAGGCCACCGACATCGGACCGGAACCGCCTACCGGCGTCGTCAAAGAACGGACATTGTGCCGAGGCCGCCGAGACCGAACCGGAACCGCCTCACGGCGTCGACACGACTCCAGCGGCGTCGGAACATCAGAAAAAGGGCAGTAAGTGGAGTAGAGGGCGCCTAAGGCCCTGTGGAGACCTGAGAGACTGCTCTAAGGGGCTAGGGAGGTGCTGAAACCAACCTGACTGTGCCTGGGGTGAACTGGGACTAACCTAGAGAGGTTGTGTGGAGAGAGAAAGCCAGGGCACTGGTATTCCCCCCTTTGATCTACCTCAGTTTAGGCCTCAGCCTTGTCCCAGCCAGGAAGTAGCCCCCCCTCAAGCCTTCCACAACCCTACAAGCTGTGCCTGGGCCAAATCAGCCCTTAGAAATTGAAGTCATCTGATTACATGAGTGTTGCTGTATACTTTTAATAATTTATTGGGGGCACTGTATTTATTGAGTTTTTACCTATTTATTGCTTCACTATATTTATAGGTCCACAGGACTTGATGGTGTACAATATTTATTGGTACAGTATTTATTGCCTCAAAATATTTAATTGCCTGTATTACCTGCACTGATATTTATGTCCCTTGTATTTATGATCATCCCTATTTATTGAATTTTCAGATAATATTTATTTGACCTGCTCCATTTAAAATTTGTATATTGTGATTGACCTATTTATTTTCCCAATCAGCAACTAAGAGAAAAAGATAAAGAAACATATTTTCATAATTTTTACGGTGTAGAGTCGTTTTTGGAACGGATGCACGCATGATTATTGTAGGGGTATATTGTACGCTTAGCACGGTGCCTGATTCCTGACCACTCGAGCCAAGCTACCACAGTGTGTTCGGGGAGTCCACCACCACCCTGCGGAGTGGTAGTGGGCTGTTTCCAACAATGTGTATATATATATATATGTATATATATATATATATATATATATATATATATATATATATATATATATATATATATAATGAGATATTTGCCTATCCCTAACCTGTCAAATTTTTCATCAGCCCTAGGAATTGGGTGTGCTCCATTCTTAGTTACAGCATTGAGGTCCCTATAGTCCACACAAAACCTAAACTATTTCTTTCCACCCTGATTGTGAGGTTTGGGGACAAAGACAACTGGGCTGGACCAGGGGCTCTCAGAGGGTTCAATGGCTTCCAATTCCAGCATCTTGGTTACTTCAGGGTTGATGCTTTTTTGACATGATCTGACTGCCTGTAAATTTTGTTTTGACAGGTAGGCTGTTCCCAGTGTCCACATCATGTGTACATCAGTTTGTCTGACCAGGGGTCGAAGAGAAGAGCTCAGCATACTGATGTAGGACTTGCATGCAATCAATCTGCTGTTGGGCAGTGAGGGTGTCTGAAAGTACTACTCCTTCAACTGACCCATCTTTAGGGTTGTTTGAGAGGAGGTCAGGAAGAGGTCCACTCTCTGCTTCCTGGTCTGTGACCATCAGCATGCTCACTTCAGCCCTGTCATGATAGGGTTTAAGCCGGTTAACATGGATGACCGTATTGGTGTTCCTGCAACTGCCAAGGTACACCAGATAGGTGACTTCCCCTTTTCTCTCTAGGGTAGGGTAGGGTCTACTCCATTTGTCCTGAAGGGTCCTAGTAGCCGCAGTTTCCAAACCCACACCTTCTTCCCTGGTTGGAACTCCGCAAATGCAGCCTTTTGGTCATATCATAGCTTATGGAGCTCTTGGCTGACCTCAAGGTATTAGTTGCATTTTTTATGTACTTATCCATTCTGGAATGATGGCCAAGCCCATAATCCACAATGTCCTGTTTAGGCTCTTTGAAAGACCTCTCCTATCCTTCCTTTACAAGACACAGTGGTCCCCTTACATAATTACCAAACAGAAGCTCAAAGGGGGAAACCCACTCCCTTCTATGGTGAAAAGCAGGCATGGTAGTGAGACATCCCATCTCCTGAGTTTTTCAGGGAGTCCACCAATCATATCTTTCATGGTCTTGTTGAATCTCTCAACAAAGCCATTTGTTTGTGGATGATATGGGGTAGTGAACTTGTAAGTCACTTCACATTCTGCCCACATGTGTTTCGGGTAACCAGACACAACGTGTGTACCTCTGTCTGACACCACCCCTTTTGGAAAAATCCCCTCTAGTAAATATACTAATAAGGACCCTAGCTACTGCAGAGGCAGTAGTAGTCCTTGGGGGAATTGCTTCAGGATACCTCGTAGCATGATCTACTACTACCAGTATTAATCTGTTTCCTGAGGTAATTTGAGGGCCATGTGGACCGATAATATCAATCCCTATCCCCTACAAAAGGAACCCCAACCACTGAAAGTGGAATTAGGGGGCCTTTGGGTGGCCACCTGTCTTGCCATTGACTTGGCAGGTGGCACAGGAGATACAAAACCCTTTCACCTTCTGGGACATACCTGGCCAGTAGAAGTGGTTCACCAGCCTACTCCAAGTTGTGGCCTGGCCACGATGCCCTGCTATGGGGATGTCATGGGCCAATGTGAGGAGAAACTCTCTAAACTGCTGAGGCACTACCCCTCTCCTAGTGGCACCAGGTTTGGGGTCTCTGGTCTCAATGTAAAGGAGCCCCTCCTCCTAATAGGTCCTGTGAGAGCCACTGTTAGAATCCGGGTTCTCTGGTTGACACAGGTAGGGACTTGTGTCAAGCAGGGATCCTTTCTTCCAGTCAGGGTAAGGGGTTACACTCCAACAATAACCCCTGCTAACCCTATAGGTAGCTTGGCGCGAGCAGACAAGGCCTATCTCAGAGCGTTTAGGTTAAGCATTTGTGAACACACACACAGTAACTCAGTGACAACCCCACAAATGGACTCCACACTGGGATATATAAAAAATAGTACTTTATATATATAGATTAGGCTTAGCACAAGACCAGATAACGTTTAAACGGCCCCCAATACTTATTAGACAAAGAGTTCTTGGGTTTAGCGTAGTGTTAAAGTTCTGTGCGCTTCGTTCCTTTCTGTACGCTTCGTACGCGGTCAAAACTGCTTGGCAACGGGTCTCACACGCACTGTAGGCGCTTCGGGATGAAGCGTACACCCTACGGTGCGAACAGGCACAGTACCTTTATCTCTTGGTGAGTTTGTCACGGGTGCTGCGCTGACATCAAGCGCGATGTACGGTGCGTTGTCCTCTTGGTGCGGTGCGTACTACGGTACGTTGGACCTTGGGTTTGCAGGGCTCCAGGGGACGGTGCGTAGGTACGGTGCTTTCAATGTTCGTCGCGGCGTTCGCGCCGTACCGTGAGATTGCAATCTTGATTTGAAGTGCTGGACACAAGCGAACAGTTCGCTCCGCTCAGGGGAGACGTACACGACTACCGTACACACCGCAGCCTTCCCAAAGCAGGGGAAAGGAGCGTACGCTGGGCAGTACGGTTCGTAGGGGATGGAAGCAAGTACGGTTCGCAGTCCTTCCGTTACGGTGCGAGCTACGGCTCGTAGGGGCCTGATAGTCACGTTGCTCAGGCCGGATGATACCTTCCTTTGCGGTGCGAGCTACGGCTCGTAGGGGTCCTTAGTCACGTTGTTCGGGCCAGACAGCTTGGTGCAGGCTTCCAGGGGAGGTACGCTTCGATCGTCAAGGCGTACACAGCAGTTCGCTTCAGGATTACGGGGAAAACGGTCCGTTTTCCGGTGCACTCTCACGGCGGTGAAGTCCACTGGTCCTGGGACTTCGTTCAGGGGGCAAGCTCACTCACAAACCCTTGGAGATCTTCAGCACAAGTCAAATAAAAGTTTCTTTGGTCTTTTCTTCCTCTTCTTCAGCAGCAAGGCAACCACTGCAGGCCAATCCCCCAGGTCAGGGACAGTACTCCCTCCATGCAGCTTTCCCAGTTCCTTCTCGTCGGACAGAGGTTTCTTCTTGGCAGGACAGGATCTAGTTTCTTAGGAGCAGGGCTCCTACATTATACGCCATTTCTTTTGTTCTTGCAGGCCAGGGGGGCCCTTGCCTAGTTCGGTCCGGTTTCTGAGCACTTTGTTGACATGATGCAGGCTTCTTCTTTCAGTGTGTAGGGCAGAGTCATCAGACGCTCCACAGGGGGTGGAGCCAGCATTGTGGTGGCAGAGCACAGCCCTATACAGAGTCCAGGTGTACTCCTCCCACCCATCTATATGTCAATCTCTCTATTCACCACCAGGCTACCTAGCCCTGCCCCTCTGGGATTCTCCAGCCCTGTCACTCACACAAGCCAGACAGCAGATACACATCAGCGCAGAGGCGGGCTGAAATGGTTAGGCAAGCAAAGGCCATCTTTCTAAAAGTGGCGTTTGCAAACACAGAACATTAAAATAAACCTTGCTAACAGATGTATTTTATTATTCTGAGTTTAGGCATACTAAACTCGATTTTCTACCATGTTCCCTGGGTCTGTTAGGATCATAGGATGTAACAATTCCAACAACCCATTCTGGCCTATGAGAACAGGGTAGCCTTACAATAGTGAAAAACGAAAATGGCTGTAATTCACTATTAGGACATGCCACACACATCAGGGCTTGTTCTACCTTATGCTTACACTGCACCCTGCCCTTCGGCCTACCATAGGGGTGACTAACATGAAGTTAAGGGAAGGTTTAGGGACTGGCAAGTGGGTGCACTTGCCGGTCAGCATGACAGTACCAGACTGCACGCAGGTTCTGCAATGGCAGACCTTATACATATTTTACCAGGCCACGTCTGTGGGTGGCACAACCAGTGCTGCAAGCCCACCAGTGGCATTTGCATTTACAAGCCCTGGGCACTCCTGGTGCACTTTACTGGGGTCTGACAGTAAACCAAATAAGCCAATCATGGAATCCAACCAACATATACATTTTAAATAGGGAGCACTTGCACTGTGGCACTGGTTGGCAGTGGCACAGTGCTCTGAGCAGCTAACACCAGCAAAACACATGAAGCACAGCGACAAAAAGTGGAAGGGAGACTCACGCCAAGGTGCCAGGTCTAACACGTGTCCCCTCCAGCTGAAATGTGGGGAGAACTACCCTACCCCAGGGAGTTCCTCATCACTAAGGCGGAAAAATCTGGACAGACCGTCAGCATTGGCGTGATCTGTACCAGGGCGATGTTTCACCGTGAAATCCATCCCCTGTAGGGAAATGGACCACCTCAACAGCTTAGGATTCTCACCCCTCATATGCATCAACCATCTGAGGGGCCTGTGGTCTGTCTGAACCCGGAAGTGAGACCCAAACAGGTAGGGTCTTAGCTTCTTCAGCGCCCAGACCACAGCAAATGCCTCACGCTCAATAGCACTCCATCTCTGTTCCTGTGGAAGTAACCTCCTGCTAAGGAAGGCTACAGGTTGATCTAGGCCCTCCTCATTAATCTGTGAAAGAACAGCCCCCACACCATGCTCTGAAGCGTCTGTCTGACCGATAAACTCTGTGGAGAAGTTGGGAGCCAAGAGCACAGGCGCCGTGCACATAGCAGCTTTCAGGGCCTCAAAAGCTTTCTGACAGGTGTCAGTCCAAATCACTTTCCTGGGCTGCTTCCTAGAAGTCAACGCTGTCAAGGGGGCAACAATGTTGCCATACCACTTGACAAACCTCCTGTAGTACCCGGTGAGACCTAGGAAGGCTCTCACCACTGTCTGGGTATTGGGCGACTCCCAATTCAGGATGGTTTCTATCTTGATGAAGGGGCGCCACCTGGCCGCTCCCAACCTGGTGCCCCAAGTACACCACGGAACCCTGCCCGAGCTGGCACTTACTCGCCTTGATTGTGGGGCCTGCCCTCCGCATCGCCATCAACACTTCCCAGAGGTGGCGCAGGTGTTCTTCCCAAGTGGAGCTGAACACTGCGATGTCATCCAGGTAGGCTGCACTGAACGAATCCAGCCCAGTCAACACCTGGTTGACCAACCTCTGGAAGGTGGCAGGAGCATTCTTCATCCCAAAGGGCATAACCCGGAACTGGTAGTGCCCATCTGGGGTGGAAAATGCTGACCTCTCTTTGGCCCCATCGGTCAAGGCGATCTGCCAGTACCCAGACGTTAAATCAAACGTGCTGAGGTAGTTGGCAGCCCCTAGCCGATCTATGAGCTCATCAGCTCTGGGGATGGGGTGTGCATCAGTCCTGGTGACTGAATTGAGTCCTCTGTACTCCACACAGAACCGGAGTTCGGGTGTGGCTCCAGGCGCTGCAGCCTTTGGGACTAAGACCACTGGGCTGGCCCAAGGACTGCTGGAGGACTCAATGACCCCGAGTGCAAACATCTTGGAGACCTCCTCCTTGATGCAGGCCCTTACCCTGTCAGTCACCCTGTAGGCCTTGTGCCTCACAGGTGTACTATCCCCAGTGTCCACATCATGGACGCACCAATCAGTGATACCGGGAACCAGGGAAAACAGATCAGAAAATTGTCCCAGCAGCTGGCGACAATCATTCTGTTGCTCAGGGGTCAGGGCGGAAGAGAGGATGACACCATCCACTGACCCATCTTGCTCCTGGGCTGACAGGAGGTCAGGAAGAGGCTTGGTCTCCTCTTCCATCCCAGCATCTGTTGCCAAGAGCATGCCCACTTGGGACCTCTCCAAGTGGGGCTTGAGGCGGTTGACATGAAGGACCCTTAAGGGGTTCCTTGGAGACCGCAAGTCCACCAAATAGGTAACAGGACTCTTGCGCTCCACAACCTCAAAGGGACGGGTCCACTTATCCTGGAGCGCACAAGGCTCCACGATGGCCAAGACCCACACCTTCTGTCCAGGCTGAAGCTCTCCAGAGTGGCATTCTGGTCGTACCACCGCTTCATCTCCTCCTGGCTGGCTTCCTGATTTGCCTCAGCAAGTTGCCTGAATTGCCTAGTCTGATTCCTGAAGGCCAGCATGTAGCTATATACATTCTGGGGAGGTTTCCTGGGAGACTGCTCCCAGCCTTCCTTGACCAGACTTAGAGGTCCTCTCACTGGGTGGCCATACAGGAGCTCAAAGGGGCTGAACCCTAGAGACTTCTGTGGCACCTCACGGTACGCAAAGAGAAGGCATGGCAAGAGGACGTCCCACTTACGCCTCATGGGTTCTTCCAGACCCATTATCATGCCCTTGAGGGTGCGGTTGAATCTCTCAACCAACCCGTTTCCTTGGGGGTGGTAAGGTGTGGTAAACTTGTAGGTTACACCACACTCTTGCCAAAGGGATTTCATATATTTGGATATGAAATGGTACCCCGGTCAGACATCACCTCTAGAGGGAATCCCACTCTGGAGAAAATTCCCATCAGTGCACGTCCCACCACGGGGGCCGTCACTGTCCTCAGAGGGATAGCTTCCGGGTACCAGGTGGCATGGTCCACCAGGACCAGGATAAACCTGTTGCCCATGGCTGTCCTGGGGTCCAGTGGCCCCACAATGTCAATCCCCACTCGCTGGAATGGGGTACCGACCACAGGGAATGGCAGGGAGGAGCCTTCTGCTTCCTCCCACTCTTTCCACTTGCCTGGCAAGTCTGACAGGTCCTGCAGTGAGTGTCTGAACTCCTGCGCATTTGGGGCCAATAAAAGTGGGTGACAAGCCTTTCAAAGGTCTTGTCCTGCCCCAAATGTCCTGCCAATGGCACATCGTGAGCCAGCCCCAGTAGGTAGGCTCCGAAGTCCTGGGGTACCACCAGCGCACCGGCTGACCCAGGCTCAGCAACCTTAGGCTCTGTATATAGGAGGTCGTTCTCCCAGTAAATGAAATGTGACCCAGACTGATCACCTGCGGCCTGGTCTGCAGCCTGCTGCCGCAAACCCACGAGAGAAGGGCATTCTTTCTGTGCCTTACAAAAGTCCTCCCTGGAGGGGCCTCCTTCCTGCTGCCAATGGGTCAGCTCAGGCAGGTCCCCCAGTTCAGCTATCTGCTCCCCGGTAGGCTCCAGGGCATCCTCAAGGTCTGCTTCTTCCTGGGCCGTGGGAACTTCAGGGGCCGGTGTCCCGCGCCCCCTGCCTCTTCTCTCTAAGGCCGGTCCCTGGGCCTCCCTCTCAGGCTCCAGGACCTCTTGAGCACCTCTACTTGCTGTAATGGACCGTGTGGTGACACACGCCCAATCCGGTATACCCAACATCTCCAGGTGAGCACTCCGCTCCACCTTAGCCCAAGGTGAGCTCTCCAAATCGTTCCCTAACAGACAGTCTACAGGCATGGCAGGCCTCACAGCTACCTGAAGAGTACCAGAGACCCCCCTCCACTCAAAGGGAACCTGAGCCACCTTGCAGTGACTTTCTGTGTTGTCAGCGGCAACAACTGGATAGAATGCTCCTGGGACAACCTGCTCTTGAGACACCAGGTGACACTTGACAGCTGTCACACTGGCTCCTGTATCTCTCAGAGCTTCCACCCTACGGCCATTGATGGTCACCCACTGCCTGTATTTCTTAGTGTTATCAGGCAGCTGGGTTTGGGGGACCATCTCACAGTCTCCTAATGAGATAAGGGACATCTCTGCGGGACCCCACCCACCTTGGACTGCCATCTCCTCCCCCAAGGCTACACTAGCCATCTGCCGGGGTGGAGCACCAGTGGGTGCTGGTTTGCCAAACAAAGGACACTTTAACCCCTTTGATGCTCAAGACGGAGCGGTTCCGTCATGAGCATCAGTTGGGCTGTGCTTATGACGGAACCGCTCCGTCATGAGCACAGCCCCTGGGGGAAGCGTTGGCGCTCCCCCCCTGGGGCATCGATCTTTCCCCCACAGAGGGGGATGGCAGCGGAAGAGTTTCCGCTGCCACCCCCGAACCCCCCCACGCTTCCCCATGATATCAGCGCGCACAGCACGCGCCGACATCATCAGGAAGCGCTGAAAGCGCTGGAATTCATTTCTTTCCAGCGCGTCCAGCGAAGGAGGTACGTGTTTTGCCTCCGGTGGGGCGGGGGGGCCAATTTAGGATGCCTTGAGGCATCGGGGGAGAGGAAAGAGTATTTCCTCTCCCCTGATGTCTCAATGCTGGGCATTCCTGCTTCACGATCGCGCACAGCGTCGCGATCGTGGAGCAGTAATGCCCCACTAGACACCAGGGATGTTTTTTTGCGTTAAAGAAACGACCCCTTGGGCAAGGGTCGCTTCCTGGGGGGCCAAATTTAAATTAAGACTTTTCTGCCCCCCATGGGGGCAGATCAGGCTTTTGTTTAGCCGTTTCTGGTCCTAGGGGGGGGGCAGAAAAGCCCACTAGACTCAGGGATTTATTTGTGCTTTGAATGGGAAGCGACCCCTTGTGCAAGGTTCGCTTCCTGGGGGACAGTATTATTTTTGTGATACTCTGCCTTCCCTGGGGGCAGATCGCCTCGTTTTTTGGACTTTTCTGCCCCCGGGGGGGGGGGGGGCAGAAACCCCCACTAGACACCAGGGAAAATGTTAAAAATATGATGGAAGTGACCCCTTGGGCAAGGGTCACTTCCGGAGGCCATTTTTTTTTAAATTGGGAATTCTGCCCTCCCCCGGGGGCAGATTGGCCCCTTTTTTGCCCTTTCTGCCCCCAGGGGAGGCAGAAACCCCCACTAGACACCAGGGAACATTTAAAAAATATGATGGAGGTGACCCCTTGGGCAAGGGTCACTTCCGGGGGCCATTTTTTTTGTATTGGGAATTTTGCCACCCCCCCGGGGGCATATCGGCCCCTTTTTTGCCCTTTCTGCCCCCGGGAGAGGCAGAAACCCCCACTAGACACCAGGGAATTAGTTTAAATAAAAATGGAAGTGACCCCTTGGGCAAGGGTCGCATCTAGGGGGCAATTTTGTTTTATAATAAGTATTCGCCACCCCCCTCCCGGGACAGATTAGCCAGGTTTTTTTTTTCCTGCTGTTTTCTGCCCCACCTGGCACACAACCCGATTGACCATTTGGGTAGTAACATAGCATGTTGTAATGTTTATTGTTATATTTTTTGTGAATTGCAATTGTAATGCTTTTTTTTTAACTTTTTGGTTCTAGGTGAAGGCTTTTGCTCTTTCCAGTTTGCGGTTTCGTTACTGGTGGTTCTGCTGTTTGTGTAGTTTGGTAAGAGACTTTTTTATGTACAATGTAAATGAGTTTGATTTCTCTGCATGAATTGTTTTTTGGAAATGGTGTAATAATAGCAGTATGTTTGTTTTTTGAGTGTCAAAAACTCTTTGCATTTGTGCTCGATGTGTATTTTGTTGTCTTGTGAGTAATTTTTTTCTTTCTTCTTTCTAGTGGGATATCGTTGGTTTTTGCTGTGTCACTGCAGAGTAGGTTCTGGTGAGTGTAGGTGTCTCTTGTAAGTGAATTCTATAGTTTTTGAGTATATAGATCTTTGTGATAAAGGTACACATTTCTTTACTTACTTGTTTTGCACAGTGTTGGTTGTTGTTGACTTGTTTGTGCAGTCTCCTTTCTTAGTAAGGATAATGGCTAGCCGCAGGATTACTGCTCATCAGGTTGTTGGTATGCTTTTTGAGTCTTCCTCTGACCATGGTTCAGAGACTGACTCTGCATCTGAGGCAGAGGAGGCAGGGGACGATTCTGGCAGTGAGTTTTCTCTCCATATGGAGTCATCGGATGATGAAGATACTCTTAGTGCGGATGAAGTGCCTGTGTTAGAGGAGGAAACTGATGTGCCGATAGTGCGGCAAGAGGCATCTGGGCTGCAGCCTGGGGCTGCAAGGCTTCCCGTTGGTGTAGTGCGGCAAGAGGCTTCTGGGCTGCAGCCTGCGGCTGCAAGGCTGCCCATTGGTGTAGTGCGGCAGGAGGCATCTGGGCTGCAGGCTGGGGCTACAAGGCTTCCCTTTGAAAGTGATGACCTCTGGGTTGCCCCTGGCATGGTGCAGCCGGCATTGCCAGACTTTACTGGTGTTCCAGGGTGTAGAGTGAATACTGAAAACTTTTTGCCAATAAATGTTTTTCAGTTGTTTATGGACGATGTGTTTTTGGCAGAGATTGTTGAGCAGACTAATTTGTATGCCGAACAGTTTTTGAGGGACAACAGTGCCAGTCTTAAGCCACACTCTAGAGCTACCCGGTGGACTCCCACAAATCTTGAAGAGATGAAGAAGTTCTTGGGTTTAACTTTGTTGATGGCCTTGCTAAGGAAGCCATCAAGGTCTTCATATTGGTCTACTAGTCCCTTGATGGCAACTGCTATTTTTCCGGCAGTCATGAGTCGTGACAGGTATTTGCTTCTGCTTCGGATGATGCATTTTGTTGATAATGGTTTAGCGTTGCCACGAGATCACCCTGAGTGTGACCGTCTTTTTAAGATTCGGCCTGTCCTTGATCACTTTGTTGATCGATTTTCTGAGATCTATGCACCTGGGAAAGAAATTACAGTGGATGAGTCTTTGGTGTTGTTCAAGGGCCGCTTGGTTTTTAGGCAATACATTCCTAGTAAGAGGGCACGCTATGGAATTAAGCTGTATATGCTGTGTGACAGTAGGACTGGATATGTCTCTAATTTCAGGGTGTACACCGGTAAGGAATCCAGGATTAACTTCCCTGGTTGTCCGTCCACTTTTGGAGTGACTGAGAAAATTGTTTGGGAACTTGGTAGAGGATTTTTTAACAAAGGCCACTATTTATATGTAGATAACTTCTACACTGGTGTGCGGTTGTTCAGGGAATTGGCCAAAGTGGACACTGTTGCTTGTGGCACAATGCGCTCTAACCGTAAAGGTTTCCCAAAAGAACTTGTTTGTCAAAAGCTTGTGCGGGGACAGTGCAGTGCGTTGCGTTGCGAGGAGCTTCTTGCTGTGAAGTTTTCAGACAGGAGAGATGTCTACATGCTGACTACCATCCATGATGAAAGCACTGCACCTGTGACTGTTTGGGGTCAGGTCGCTGAAGCGCGCAAACCTGTGTGCATTTTAGACTATAATAGGCACATGGGTGGTGTTGACAGAGTAGATCAGAGGTCGGAACCTTACGCTGCTCTTCGTAAGGCTTACATTTGGTACAAGAAGTTGGCTATACATCTTTTCCACTTGGCAACCTTTAATGCTTTTGTTGTGTTCCAGGATTCTTGCCCTGAGTCAAAGATGACTTTTGCTAAGTTTCAGGAGTCTGTAATAGGCAGCCTTGTTGTAGTGGAACAGGCAAGTGTTCCTAGAGTTGGAGTGGTGGAGGATGTTGCTAGATTGAGAGATCGCCACTTTCCTGATCACATTCCTCCCACACCCTCAAAAGATTTTCCCAGTAGGAGATGTAGTCTGTTGGCGAAGAGGTACGCGGAAGGAGATTCGTATGTACTGCCCCGACCGTCCTTCTAAACCTGGGCTGTGTGTCCCTGCTTGTTTTAGAGCGTACCACACGCAAAATAATTTTGGGGAGCATTCATGAGTGGTAAAGTGAACTGCCTGGTCTGTATTCTTTGAAAAATTTGATTCTGTTTCAAGGTTGGCGTTAGTGTAATGTATTTAGTTTCTGATTTTTTGTTTATAGATTTGTATCTATTTGCGATTTGTTTGTGTTTTTATTTTTGTCTAAAAAAATCCTAAATGTGATGGCGGTGTGTGTAGGCTGGCGCTTGGCTGTTGGTGTGTGTGGACTGGCACCTGGTTGGCGGTGTACGTTGAATGGTGCTTGGTTGGCAGGGTGCGTGGACTGGAGCTTGGCTGGCGGTGTGCGTGGATTGGCGATTGGCTGCCGGTTTGCCTGGACTGGCGATTGGCTGGTGGTGTGCCTGGACTGGCGCTTGGCTAGCGGTGTGCGTGGACTGGTGTTTGGCTAGCGGTGTGCGTGGATTGGCGCTCGGCTAGCGGTGTGCGTGGACTGGCGCTCGGCTGGCAGTGTGTGAGTAGTAAAAACCAAAGGAAATGATGGATGGAGTGTTGAACATTGCAAGCACTCACCCCCAGTCAATTGATCTGGGTTTAATCCATCACCGTTCTTTAGCCCACTCTGCCACCCCAGTTCAGACATGGCCATATGCAAATCAGTCTGACCCTGTGCCTCATGGGAACAGTCCAGCCCGAACTACCAAACCATGTCTTCCCTGGACCAGAAACAAGCTTCCTAGGACCGGTTTCTGGCATTTCAGCCGTCTTCAACCAGGCTTGCTTGAATCCAGTGGCAAAGTGAGCAAGGGACTCACGTCTGAGCATACCCTCCAACTTATGTTAATAAGTTGGCAGGGTATGCTCAGACGTGAGTCCCTTGCTCACTTTGCCACTGGATTCAAGCAAGCCTGGCTGAAGACGGCTGAAATGCCAGAAACCGGTCCTAGGAAGCTTGTTTCTGGTCCAGGGAAGACATGGCTTGGCAGTTCGGGCTGGACTGCTCCCATGAGGCACAGGGTCAGACTGATTTGCATATGGCCATGTCTGAACTGGGGTGGCAGAGTGGGCTAAAGAACGGTGATGGATTAAACCCAGATCAGTTTACTGGGGGTGAGTGCTTGCAATGTTCAACACTCCGTCCATCATTTCCTTTGGTTTTGCTTTGTGTGTGAGTAGTGACTTGCTGCTGGTCACTACACACACTGCTAGCTGAGTGCCACTCCACGCAATCCATCGGCTTGTGTAGTTGCTGTGTCAGGAATGTAGGCGTGTGAAAGTGTTGGGCCCTTGAATGGCGCTGTGTGCTGGTGTGAGTTTTGTTATGTGATGGCCCCAGCGGCTGGCGGTGTGAATGGTTTTGTATGTCTCACACGTATGAAAGGTGTATGAATGGCCTGTAAAGAGATTGGTGCCTTGTCGTGGCTTTACAGCTCACGAGCTGTGAGTCAATGGTTAAGTTTCTCGCCCATTCAATTATTAACAGTGCATTTCATTTTTGTGAAATCACTTGCTAACACAATTGTATATACTGAACCATCACTCACCCTCATGCCAAATCCAACCAGTATGTGTGTGTGCTTGAGGATTAGATGGCTGTGCAGTAATATTTGCCTTTCTGAAGCAGGGTGTACTTAGTCCCTTTTTGTGAATTTTTGTAATGTGTAGTTTTTGTGCCTGGTGGTGCGAATGGTCTTGTGTGTATCACGTATGAAAGGTGTGTCAATGGCCTGTAAAGTGGTTGGTGCCTTGACGTGGCTTTACAGCTCACGAGCTGCGAGTCATTGGTTTGGTTTTTTGTGCATTTAATTATTGACAGTGCATTTCATTTTTGTGAAATCTCTTGTTAATAAAATTTAATATACTGAACCATGACTCGCCCTCGTGCCAAATCCAACCAGTATGTGTGTGTGTTTGAGGAATAGATGGTTGTGCAGGAATCTTTGTCTTTAGTTTCTCTGCCAAGGTGTACTTTCCATGTAAGAATAACCCACCAACTGTAGATATTGTTGTGAACCCATGGGAGTTCATGGTGATGTCTCTCTTGTGAATTCAAAAAGTTATTTTATCTCCAATGTCCTGCAAACCTCAAAACGTCTGTCACATTTTCATTGCAATATTGTTTAAAAATTCTCACGCTGTAGAAACAAACAATTAATTATGTCTAAACAATCTGGTTTTGCAAGGGGTGTCACCTGGGTTTTTGGCCCGGTTCTCGGCGGCCATCTAGGGAAATCTACCAATACCAAACCCATACATTTCTGAAAACTAGACATCCGGGTGCTTCCAGGGAGGTATGGCTTGCGCGGATCCCCCAATTTTTCCTTACCCAGAATCCCCTGCAAACCTCAATTTTAGCTGAAAAAATCATCACTTTTTTCACACATTTTGGTGTGGGAAAGTTGTGGCATCACCGGGCTCACACAAATTTACCACCACCCAGCGTTCCCCCAGTTCTCCCGGTAAAAATGGTGCCTCACTTGTGTGGGAGGCCCAAGTACCCGCGACAGGCAAGGGCCCAAAACGTAGTGAGGCGACATCAAAATGGCCTATCACAAAACCACCTGGTTTTGCAAGGGGGGTCACTTGGGTTTTTGGCCCGGTGCTCGGCGGCCATCTAGGGAAACCTACCAAACCCATACATTTCTGAAAACTAGACACCCCGTGGCTTCCAGGGAGGTATGGCGTGCGCGGATCCCCCAACGTTTCCTTACCCAGAATCCCCTGCAAACCTCAATTTTAGCCGATAAAATCACTTTTTTCACACATTTTGGTGTGGAGAAGTTGTGGCATCACCGGGCTCACACAAATTTACCACTACCCAGCGTTCCCCCAGGTCTCCCGGTAAAATGGTGCCTCACTTGTGTGGGAGGCCCAAGTACCCGCGACAGGTAAGGGCCCAAAATGTGGTGAGGCATTATAAAAATGGCCTATCGCGAAACCACCTGGTTTTGCAAGGGGGGTCACTTGGGTTTTTGGCCCGGTGCTCGGCGGCCATCTAGGGAAACCTACCAAACCCATACATTTCTGAAAACTAGAAACCCGGCGGCTTCCAGGAAGGTATGGCTTGCGTGGATCCCCCAACGTTTCCTTACCCAGAATCCCCTGCAAACCTCAATTTGTGCTGAAAAAATCACTTTTTTCACACACTTTGGTGTGGGAAAGTTGTGGCATCACTGGGCTCACACAAATTTACCACCACCCAGCGTTCCCCCAGGTCTCCCGGTAAAAATGGTGCCTCACTTGTGTGGGAGGCCCAAGTACCCGCGACAGGCAAGGGCCCAAAACGTAGTGAGGCGACATCAAGATGGCCTATCGCAAAACCACCTGGTTTGCAAGGGGGGGTCACTTGGGTTTTTAGCCCGGTGCTCGGTGGCCATCTAGGGAAACCTACCAAACCCATACATTTCTGAAAACTAGACACCCGGGGGCTTCCAGGGAGGTATGGCTTGCGTGGATCCCCCAACGTTTCCTTACCCAGAATCCCCTGCAAACCTCAATCTTTGCTGAAAAAAATCACTTTTTCACACATTTTGGTGTGGGAAAGTTGTGGCATCACCGGGATCACACAAATTTACCACCACCCAGCATTCCCCCAGGTCTCCCGTTAAAAATGGTACCTCACTTGTGTGGGAGGCCCAAGTACCCGCGACAGGCAAGGGCCCAAAACGTAGTGAGGCGACATCAAAATGGCCTATCGCAAGAGGGTCACTTGGGTTTTTGGCCCTGTGCTCGGCGGTCATCAAGGGAAACGTACCAAACCCATACATTTCTGAAAACTAGACACCCGGCGGCTTCCAGGGAGGTATGGCTTGCGTGGATCCCCCAACGTTTCCTTACCCAGAATCCCCTGCAAACCTCAATTTCTGCTGTAAAAATCACTGTTTTCACACATTTTGGTGTGGGAAAGTTGTGGCATCACCGGGCTGACGCAAATTTACCACCACCCAGCGTTCCCCCAGGTCTCCCGGTAAAAATGGTGCCTCACTTGTGTGGGAGGCCCAAGTACCCGCGACAGGCAAGGGCCCAAAACGTAGTGAGGCGACATCAAAATGGCCTATCGCAAAACCACCTGGTTTTGCAAAGGGGGTCACTTGGGTTTTTGGCCCGGTGCTCGGCGGCCGTCTAGGGAAACCTACCAAACCCATACATTTCTGAAAACTAGACACCCGGCGGCTTCCAGGGAGGAATGGCTTGTGTGGATCCCCCAACGTTTCCTTACCCAGAATCCCCTGCAAACCTCAATTGTAGCTGAAAAAAATCACTTTTTTCACACATTTTGGTGTGGGAAAGTTGTGGCATCACCGGGCTCACACAAATTTACCACCACCCAGCGTTTCCCCAGGTCTCCCGGTAAAAATGGTGCCTCACTTGTGTGGGAGGCCCAAGTACCCGCACCAGGCAAGGGCTCAAAACGTTGTGAGGCGAAATCAAAATGGCCTATCGCAAAACCACCTGGTTTTGCAAGGGGGGTCACTTGGGTTTGCAAGGGATTCTGGGTAACAGACCCTGGTGGGAGGCACTCAAGTCACCCCATCCTGGATTCCCCTGGGTGTCTAGTTTTCAAAAATATATAGGTTTGCTAGGTTTCCCTAGGTGCCGGCAGAGCTAGGGTTAAAAAACTACAGCTAGTCACTTTGCCAAAAAAGGGCCATTTTTCACTGCAAAATTGAGGTGTGACCACGTTGCGTTTTGCGCCGTTTCCTGTCGCGGGCACTAGGCCGACCTGCACAAGTGAGGTGCCATTTTTCTCGTAGGACTTTGGGGAACGCGGGGTGGGTGGAAATTTGTGGATCCACGCAGATTCCAGAACTTTCCATCATAGAAAGGTGGGGAAAATGTGTTTTTTTGGACAATTTTTTAGGTTTGCAAGGGATTCTGGGTAACAGACCCTGGTGGAAGGCACTCAAGTCACCCCATCCTGGATTCCCCTGGGTGTCTAGTTTTCAAAAATATATAGGTTTGCTAGGTTTCCCTAGGTGCCGGCAGAGCTAGGGTTCAAAACCTACAGCTAGGCACTTTGCCAAAAAAGGGTCATTTTCCACTGCAAAATTGAGGTGTGACCACGTTGCGTTTTGCGCCGTTTCCTGTCGCGGGCACTAGGCCGACCCGCACAAGTGAGGTACCATTTTTCTCATAGGACTTTGGGGAACGCGGGGTGGGTGGAAATTTGTGGATCCACGCAGATTCCAGAACTTTCCATCAAACAAATATGGGGAAAATGTGTTTTTTTGGATACTTTTTTAGGTTTGCAGGGGATTCTGGGTAACAGACCCTGGTGGGAAGCACTCAAGTCACCCCATCCTGGATTCCCCTGGGTGTCTAGTATTCAAAAATGTATAGGTTTGCTAGGTTTCACAAGGTGCCGGCAGAGCTAGGGTTAAAAAACTACAGCTAGGCACTTTGCCAAAAAAGGGTAATTTTTCTCTGCGAAATTGAGGTGTGACCACGTTGCATTTTGTGCCATTTCCTGTCGCGGGCAGTAGGCCAACCTGCACAAGTGAGGTACCATTTTTCTCATAAGACCTTGGGGAACACGGGGTGGGTGGAAATTTATGGATCCACGCAGATTCCAGAACTTTCCACCACAGAAATGTGGGGAAAATGTGTTTTTTTGGTCAATTTTATTGGTTTGCAAGGGATTCTGGGTAACAGATCATGGTGGGAGGCAGTCAAGTCACCCCATCCTGGATTCCCCTGGGTGTCTAGTTTTCAAAAATGTATAGGTTTGCTAGGTTTCCCTAGGTGCCGGCAGAGCTAGGGTTCAAAAACTACAGCTAGACTCTTCCCAAAAAATGTGTAAAGTTCCATTGTGAAAATGTGGTGTGTTCACGTTAGGTTTTGAGCCATTTCCTGTCGTGGGCACTATGCCTACCCACACAAGTGAGGTACCATTTTTATCGGGAGATTTGTAGTAGTTCAGATTCTTAAAGCAACTGTTATTACCTATTGATTTGTGATGCATTTCTCCCTTCCAAATGAAAGACATTGTGTAAAAAAAAAGTCATTTTGAAAAATGACCAATAATTCTCATGCTATTATGAGTATTCCCAATTTCGAAAATGTGCAAATATGCACTGTTTCTAAACTCTGGAATTTGTTCCCATTTCAGAAATACATAGGTGTCTTTCATACCGATTTTTCCATGTATACATTTTCCCACAATAATTGCTATATACCTGGAACATAATAAAAAACCATTACAAAATGCTGCTCAGTTGTTTACTCTGTGTTCGTTGGGCTGTTGGTGAACCTACAAGTCCTATATATCTCCACAATCAGGAAGGTCCAGCGGATGTAACGGTACATTGCTTTCAAAGAGATGTCATAATTAGAAGAAGTTACAGGTGAAAACGTTGACACAAAAGGCTGCTTTTTTCAACTAATTCTTTTTTTTTTACCTATATTTAACTGGTAGTTTCTATAAAGAAACCTTGATGGATCTACACAAATGACCCCTTGCTGAATTCAGAAGTTTGTCTACGTTTCAAAAATGTATAGCTTTCCAGGATCCATTATTGCTTTTGTACCCATTTCTAGCATTAACTGGGAGGAGGTTGAAAGCACAAAAAATAGCAAAAATAGGGTATGTCCCAGAAAAATGGCAAAACTGTGTAAAAAATGTTGGTTTTCTGACAAAATTCTGTCATTCCCTAAAAGCTGGAGAAATGGTGATTTCAGCCCCACAAACCCTTTTTTGATACCATTTGCAGAAAAAAACCCAGACGCTTTCATTTGCAGCCCGTTTTTCCCATTTTTCACAAAAAAAACAAAATGTTGCTGTATTTTGACTAATTTCTGGGAACCCTCTAGGAGAATCCACATTCCCTGGGTACCTTTAGAAACCCCATGATGTTGGAAGAAAAGGACGCAAATTTGGCGTGGATACCTAATGTGGTCAAAAAGTTACAGGGGCCTAAGCGCGCACTACCCCAAATAGCCCAAAAAAGGCATATCACAGGAGGGGAAAAAGGCCTACCAGCGAAGGGGTTAAATCAGAGGCATAATGCCCTATGGTACCACACTTGTAACATTTTATGGGCCCCTTTTGAACAGGTGGACCTGTCTGGGCCCCGGTCGGTTTCTGGGGTGGGGGAGGCTGAGAACCTTTCCCTTGGTTCCCTTGGGGATTACTTTGGGGCCTTCTGGGGAACTCCCTCTGTTTACCCTTGTCCCCCCCACTCTTCTGCTGGGGACCCTGCCCACCTTTAGCGGAGTCTCTCACTGGACCCTTGTGGACCCAGCGGTCCGCCTCCTCAGCAAGCTTTCTAGGGTTAGTCAGCCTACTATCAATCAGGTGCTGGCGTAGCTCAGGAAAACATTTACTGTACAAGTGCTCCCATGCCATTAAATCAAGAAGCCCTTGAAAATCATCAACCTTGCTACCCTTCACCCAACCATCCAGTGCTCTGCAAAAAAAAAGTTACATACTCAACATACGTACTGTTTGGAATCTTTGGGCAACCCCTGAACCTTTGCCTATACAACTCAGGGGTCAACCCATACCTAGTCATCAAAGCTGCCTTCATATGGGGATAAGAATTATAATCATCTGAAGGCAAATCTAGCAGTGTGTCCCGCCCCTCACTAAGGAACCGTCCCCACAACCCCGCTCCCCAATCCTTCTCAGGGACCCGGTGGGAAGACATGGCTACCTCATAGGCTTTGAATCACTGCCCTATGTCATCATTTAAAAAAAATTATTTTACTACATCCTTTGGTATGTACACCCTTGATTCTACCTGCACTGACGGTGTGCTGCCACCAGAGGGAGTAGACTCTAAACTCTTAGCCTTTAGATCTAATTCCCTCAACTTCATTTCATGCTCCATTTGGATTCTTCTATCTTCCATAGCCAGCTTTTTGCTTTCCAGCTCCAGTTGCCCATTCAATTTAAGTTTTGCCATTTCCATTTCATGCATCTTGGTTTCTTTCCTGTCTGCCAACTCTTATGGCGACAGGCCTCTACCAAAACTATGGACGCTTCCTGCTGGTTCAATTATTTCTGCCTCCTCATGCGATCTTGACTCAATCCAGGCCCTCAGCGCCTTGAGTAGATCTGCCTTGACCTTGCATCCAGTATGGGGGACTTTTAATTTTTTGCAGAAGCCCTTCAGCTGGGCCTTGGTGTAGCTCTCTAGTCTCTCCTCTTCCCACTCAATATCTTCAATTTCAGAGACTACAGATGCTGCTCTCTCCACAACGACTGAACCAGGCATGATTTCTTAGAAAATGGCGATTTCCAGCAAAACGAAAATTAAAAAAGTTAATTAAACAAGTGGTTGCACTATTGGTCTGCCTTCACTATGAGGCGTTCACCAATCACTGTATATGTATCACAAATGCAAATTCAGAATCCTCACCGCTGACCACCAATGTTAGAATCCGGGTTCTCTGGTTGACACAGGTGGGGACTTGTGTCAAGCAGGGATCCTTTCTTCCAGTCAGGGTAAGGGGTTACACTCCAACAATAACCCCTGCTCACCCTCTAGGTAGCTTGGCGCGAGCAGACAAGGCCTATCTCAGAGCGTTTAGGTTAAGCATTTGTGAACACACACACAGTAACAGTGACAACCCCACAAATGGACTCCACACTGGGATATATAAAAAATAGTACTTTATATATATATAGATTAGGCTTAGCACAAGACCAGATAACGTTTAAACGGCCCACAATACTTATTAGACAAAGAGTTCTTGGGTTTAGCGTAGTGTTAAAGTTCTGTGCGCTTTGTTCCTTTCTGTACGCTTCGTACGCCGTCAAAACTGCTTGGGAACGGGTCTCACACGCACTGTAGGCGCTTCGGAATGAAGCGTACACCCTACGGTGCGAACAGGCACAGTACCTTTATCTCTTGGTGAGTTTGTCACGGGTGCTGCGCTGACATCAAGCGCGATGTACGGTGCGTTGTCCTCTTGGTGCGGTGCGTACTACGGTACGTTGGACCTTGGGTTTGCAGGGCTCCAGGGGACGGTGCGTAGGTACGGTGCTTTCAATGTTTGTCGCGGCGTTCGCGCCGTACCGTGAGATTGCAATCTTGATTTGAAGTGCTGGACACAAGCGAACAGTTCGCTCCGTTCAGGGGAGACGTACACGACTACCGTACACACCGCAGCCTTCCCAAAGCAGGGGAAAGGAGCGTACGCTGGGCAGTACGGTTCGTAGGGGATGGAAGCAAGTACGGTTCGCAGTCCTTCCATTACGGTGCGAGCTACGGCTCGTAGGGGCCTGATAGTCGCGTTGCTTAGGCCGGATGATACCTTCCTTTGCGGTGTGAGCTACGGCTCGTAGGGGGGCCTTAGTCACGTTGTTCGGGCCGGACAGCTTGGTGCAGGCTTCCAGGGGGGAAGGGGGTGTACGCTTCGATCGTCGAGGCGTACACAGCAGTTCGCTTCAGGATTACGGGGAAAACGGTCCGTTTTCCGGTGCACTCTCATGGCGGTGAAGTCCACTGGTCCTGGGACTTCCTTCAGGGGGCAAGCTCACTCACAAGCCCTTGGGGATCTTCAGCACAAGTCAAATAAAAGTTTCTTTGGTCTTTTCTTCCTCTTCTTCAGCAGCAAGGCAACCACTGCAGGCCAATCCCCCAGGTCAGGGACAGTACTCCTCCATGCAGCTTTCCCAGTTCCTTCTCGTCGGACAGAGGTTTCTTCTTGGCAGGACAGGATCTAGTTTCTTAGGAGCAGGGCTCCTACATTTATACGCCATTTCTTTTGTTCTTGCAGGCCAGGGGGGCCCTTGCCTAGTTCGGTCCGGTTTCTGAGCACTTTGTTGACATGATGCAGGCTTCTTCTTTCAGTGTGGTGTGTAGGGCAGAGTCATCAGATGCTCCACAGGGGGTGGAGCTACCATTGTCGTGGCAGAGCACAGCCCTATTCAGAGTCCAGGTGTACTCCTCCCACCCATCTATATGTCAATCTCTCTATTCACCACCAGGCTACCTAGCCCTGCCCCTCTGGGATTCCCCAGCCGTGTCACTCACACAAGCCAGACAGCAGATACACATCAGCGCAGAGGCGGGCTGAAATGGTTAGGCAAGCAAAGGCCATCTTTCTAAAAGTGGCGTTTGCAAACACAGAACATTAAAATAAACCTTGCTAACAGATGTATTTTATTATTCTGAGTTTAGGCATACTAAACTCGATTTTTTACCATGTTCCCTGGGTCTGTTAGGATCATAGGATGTAACAATTCCAACAGCCCATTCTGGCCTATGAGAACAGGGTAGCCATACAATAGTGAACAACGAAAATGGCTGTAATTCACTATTAGGACATGCCACACACATCAGGGCTTGTCCTACCTTATGCTTACAATGCACCCTGCCCTTGGGCCTACCATAGGGGTGACTAACATGAAGTTAAGGGAAGGTTTAGGGACTGGCAAGTGGGTGCACTTGCCAGTCAGCATGACAGTACCAGACTGCACGCAGGTTCTGCAATGGCAGACCTTAGACATATTTTACCAGGCTGTGGGTGGCACAACCAGTGCTGCAGCCCACCAGCGGCATTTGCATTTACAAGCCCTGGGCACTCCTGGTGCACTTTACTGAGGTCTGACAGTAAACCAAATAAGCCAATCATGGAATCCAACCAACATATACATTTTAAATAGGGAGCACTTGCACTGTGGCACTGGTTGGCAGTGGCACAGTGCTCTGAGCAGCTAACACCAGCAAAACACATGAGGCACAGCGACAAAAAGTGGAAGGGAGACTCATGCCAAGGTGCCAGGTCTAACAGCCACTGACAGCTCCTTTTTCCTGATCAGCAGCTTGTTGTCTCAGGCTTTTAAGAGTGGGACAGGTCCTCTGCCCCTGGCACAGATCTTCCCTAGACGGTCCCCCTGGGCCCAAAAGCTCTACCGTGTAAGGCCCAAGCTCCTGGGGCTCATCTCTCTCTGGGGATGACAGGTCTTCTCTCTGAGGAGAGGGGACCTGATTCCGGTATCTGTTTGAAAGCTGGTTTCACAGTCTTCTTGCCTTTTCTTTTGGAAGGTCAGGCCATTATCCCAGCCTCCAACTCTTCTTGTTCACCCTGGGCTCAACACAGTGCTCTGGTTTTCACACACACCCATTTGGGTATACCTAGCATTTCTGCATGGGTCTTTCGACCTCAGTCCATGCTGATTACTCCAGGTCATTGCCTAGCAGACACCTTACAGGAACTGCAGAAGATACCACCACTCTCTTGGGCCAGTAACCCCTTCCCATTCTAAGGATACCATTGCCATGAAATGTACCTTAGCCTGATTACCAGCATTGAGGACTGTATAGGTCTCACCAGTCAGAAATTGTACTAAGGACACCAGTCTCTCAGCCACCATGGTGACACTAGCACCAGTGTCTCTCAGTGCTTCAACTCGAACCCCAATGATATGTGGCTGCTGTCTTTATCTCTTCAGGTTACTGGGCCAGACAGTCAAGGCAGCTACATCCATCCCAACCTCCGAGTCTAGAGTTGCCTCAGTGAGCTCTCTGACATGGTCAGGGCTCACCTGTGATCGCATCTGGAGACTTACCACTGCATTTACTGCAGGTGCACTAGAGGCATACATTTTGTTGGGACAGCTAAGGTCGCCAGTTTGGTGTCCAAGAGCCTTAAAATCATGACTCCAAGCCTTTTTGGTATCTCAGTTCTGACCTTGGTACCCACCCCAAGACTGTGTAGAGTTTCGGGGCCCACCCTCTGAAACAGGTTTTTGGAGGCCTTTAGAAGACTCTTTGTTTTAATCTTTTACTTGATCACCATGTTTCCCTTGTGGGGCTTCTTGGCCTCTTTCTTTTGTTCACCCCACCAGTGGTAGTTTTGGTCACCCTTGTTTTGACCCAGTGGTCTGCCTTCTTCTCCAACTCTTGAGGAAAAAGTGGACTTATGTCTACCAGGCACTGGTGTAACCTCTCTTGATAACAACTACTTAATAGATGCTCTTTCATCAATAAAGTGTAGAGCCTATCATAATCATGCACATTGTTCCCTTTCAACCAGCCACCTAGTGTTCTTACTGAAAAATCTACAAATATCTACCCAGGACTGTCTCTGGGTTTTTCGAGTCTCCCTGAACCTGATACTGTATTCCACAGTGGTGAGTCTAAAGTCCTCAATCAGGGTATACTTCATGAGGTCATAAGACCAACCATCTGTCTCATTCAGTGTCAGGAGCCTATCCCTACACTTTCCTGAGAACAGCTCCCAGAGCAGAGAGCCCCAGTCCCTTTTCTTAAGTTCCCTCAGTTGACAAGCCCTCTTAAAGGCTGTAAATCATTTGCTGATATCATCGCCTTCTGTGTCTTTGGGGACAATCCCTATAGAGATTTTAGGGGCAAAACCACATTCCCTGTTTATATTTTTCTGCCACCAGATATGGGTCCTAGGCCCAACTCAGCTCTTTCCTTTTCTGTAGCCAGGAGTTTAGCAACTAATGCTATCCTCTTGGCTAGTTTCTGAAGATATGCATCTTCAGTGTCTGTTCCTTCCGAGATACTACTAGGAATACCCTGAGTGGTATTGATTCCTGTTTGATTGCACCTGGAATCATCATCTATTTCATCATCTACCTCCCCTCTTCCAAGGGGGGCTTCTCCCTCAGCCATGGTCCTAGCATTTTTTCTTCAAACAACTTTAGCAAATGAGCTTTTGTGGGTCTAAGCCCCATGGTGAGGTTCCATGCTTTGCAGCGTTTCTTAAATCTGTCCAACTTAAGGTTCATGTAGGGCCCTGGGTTGAGCTCCTGGGGAAAACCTATTGCTTCCATCATAGTTTTAATTTAGTTGGGACCTTTTTAGAAAAGTGACAGAAAATGCTAAGTACTCCCCAAAAGGCCGAACTTACTTTAAAACTCTAAACAGTTTGGCATGGCCTGGGCAGCCAAGATTGGGGTCGTGCTCTAGTGGAGGTCCCTTTGCCCGAGAGGGAGCCCTCGCCATCCTGCCTGACAGCAGCATCCCTCCTGAACCTCAGGGCACCAGGGCTCTTCAGAGGGGTCCGGAGGTTCACTTTAGCCCTCTCTCTTGGCCCGATCCGTGGCCATTGGACAGTTGGGGTGTCACGGAGGCTGCCGCGCGGCGAGTGCGGCATTGGAGCTGGACTGGCGAAGGAGAGAAGCTGTTGGATCGCTTCCCCCCCCGACATCCGGAGGACAGCTCTGGAAGCAGAGGCGCTCCTAGGGGAAGAGCAGGTGCCCTGGCGTCTGCTCCCGCTTGATAATGAACGGGGCACCCTGTGCAGTGAAGTTGATCCTGGCTGCATGGGCGAGTGGGCTGTGAGGTGTGGCGGCCGGGACGGTCTGCGGTGCAGTGTTGGAGATGAGAGGAGGCCCTGGGGGCCGCGGAGGAGCTGGTGGTACTTCCCCCCCACTCCTGTTTGCGGTGGGAAGGCCTTGTTTCTCTCCCTTCTTTTGTTTGGGCGCATGGACCTCACTTCTGAGCGTCATCTTAGTGGGTGCCGGGGGTAAATCTCCTTTCATTATGGTATATTGAGCTGTCAGGTTTTGTATCCTGCTCTATGGGCGCCTGTGGGCCACATTGATTACTACTCCCTCATTAGTTAGTGGTTGGGGGATTATTAGTTAGGGCGACATGCTTCCTGGGGTGAAGTGTGGGGATGAGGGAAGATGTGGGATGGGTAGTTTGTTGCCTAGTTTACTTCTGTGAGTGTTTTGTACTGTCTGTACTCTTTTTTTCCCTGGGTTTACAGTGGCAACACAGCACATAACAATGACTAAACAGCGTAAACCAGGTCCATTAAGCTCCCTATGTTGCAGACAAGATAATATTTCTAAATATGTGGATAACAAACTAGTAATGCATCCCCTGTATGAATCTCAGGGGTCCCAGGATAGTCTCAATCGGAGTCTACTTTTGAAAATAATTTCAACTATTCCTGAATTAGCATTCATTAAAACTACCGATTTGGTGTCAGTACAGTTTAAACAAGAACAGCCAAACACTCTTCGAGAGTCTACTATTACAACTTGGTCCTCAAATGATATTGTTACGAAGATCTTAGGGTGAAGTCTGTAGTTTATGGAATGTGGCATTAATGTTGAGATCTGGACCAGCGTACATTATCCCCCGATTCTGGAGGTATTGGCCCTTAAGGCAGATAAGGGTGGCAAAACAGCTGAAAGTAAGAAGCCAACTCCAGTACTTAGAGGCGGATCGGGCCCATCGGCTAATCAATCCTGCATTTCTGGTCTGCTTATTACCAATTCCCAAACAGGGGGTTGACTCTGTGAGTGGCTACCTAAAAACAATGTGCGAATGGAGGAATGGTCTTGGCTTCCAGCTACTTTGGCAAAGGTGCCCCGAGGAGATAGTGATTGAATGTACGTAGCTACGGATGCTAATGCAAAGCAAATAAGTCTATGCTACTGGAATGTTCATGGACTGAACCATCTACTGTCTGACCTCGATACGATATTATTTTTAAATTCATATACATTTTTATTATTTCAAGAAACATGGAGCGAACAAATGACTCCTTTGCTTGGGTTTAATGAATATAGTATCCCGGCAGTGAGAATTAATAAACCAGGCCGTGCAAAATGTGGACTGACGTGCTACATTGCGGGTGACTTAACTTTAGTAGTGGATGTGGTGGACTTTAATCTGGGTTGGCTACAATGTCTTGTGGGAAACAATACTGATTCAAGTTTAATTATCCTCAACGTGTATCTAAGTGCCAGAAAAAATAAGTCTATGCAGTTGTATATCGTGCGATATGCTTTAAGCACATTTAATAATCCAGCACCCAGATGCTGGCATAATAGTTTCAGGTGACTTTAATTTGCAATTAATTCGGTTTTCCGGTGTAAACTGTAAGACTGATGGACTTGCAAGAGAATGTTGTGATATTATGTCGGAGGCTGGGTTCGGCCCGTTAAAAGAAAAAACAAGCTTCACTTCCACGTTTAAAAATTATAAACAAGGATCAATTATTGATTATACATTTATATCAGACAACTTAAGACCAAAAATGTCTGAATATACGGTAATCGCCCGCCCTCAAAGTGATCGTAACCCCCAGATTGTAACTGTCAAAGGGATGGGAGGAAACAGAAGCGAGGAGGCCGTATGGAGGTAATGGTGAGATTTTATTGAAGAGATGTACCAATCCCAAAGCAAGGGTGGAAAACAAAAGAATGCCGCTCTTCAGTCCCACCAGCGCAGTAAACCCAAAGCACAGTCTTGACCAATTTCCAAAAGGGCCCCGCGGGTCTGCCAGCTGTAGGAGTCTTCGTCACTTCATGGTTGTCTGGTCGAGTCCCGAAGTTTACTCCACCAAAAAAAACAAGAAAGCAAAAAGCAGCGGTCAGTGTTCGTGTTCTACTCGGTATAAAGAGCTTCCACCACACCTCGTGAGGGATTGGCCAAGAGAGTGAGTGATAAGAAAACAAAGAAAGCAACAAAAGGAAAGTCACCCAGCCTGTATTCCCAACAATTTGACTGGGACTTCTCCCTATTATACTGCCCCCAAGGCGATATGGGTAGGAACGGTTTTGGCCACGCAATGGGGATAGGTGGGGACTCTTGGGAGTCTCTATGCCAAAACCTCGTTTTCTCCACCTCCCCCTTCTGGTGTCCCTCTGCCCACTTTACATACCGCTTCTGCCGCAACTCTCCTGAGTCTCTTGGGAACGAACTGCCCATATTTGGGCCAGTTTGTTTATAGGATGTATCACTCTGTTTTTTACACGTGTCTCTAGAGGAGTCACCATACTGCTACACAAATAATTTCCCCTGGCTGTTACGGCACACCATACTGATACTAGGTCAGCATTGAAGGCCGATTGGAAACACAGCATTATAATTTTATCTCCTGTTATGTCCTGGCACCTCTGCTGCAGTCTTCTCTGCTGTCGCTGAGAACCTTAGTTCTGACTCTCCCACAGGGCATTATGGTGATCGGCGTGGGGCCCAGTCCTGGACGCATCCTCCACCCCGTACCCATAGGCATTCCCACACGGCTCACTTGTCCCCTTGGGCCGGTTCTCTGGGCCTTTGTGACATTTAGCGCTCTTGGAATCCCACTCAGAGGGCTTACACCCATCAATCTGGTGCACATGCCGCAGAATCCCGCATAGACCTGATGTGGTTACTGGCTATAGATCTTATCTCCATCTACTCGGTGCACATACTTCTGCGTGGCATTTCAGATCACACCCCGTTGTTGTTATCATGGGGATCCCAAACCCCAATGTCTTGCGGCTGGAGATTCAATGCATGGTACTTGCAGAGCCCTGTGTCTGAGACCTTTGTCGAGGAGGAATTACGTCAGTTCTTCAAGCTGAAGGTTGGCTCAGTGTCATCGGCAGCGATGCTATGTGCGGCTAGCAAGCTGCACTTAAGAGGCTGCATTATAGTCTATGTTCGTAAGGCCGAAGCACTTCACCTGGCGCACCTGACTGATCTTGATACTCAGCTTTTGTGTATGGAGACTGCACTTCACCGCCAAGAAACTGAGCATTCTCTTCGTCTCCTGGCCACTGCCTGCACCAGGTTTCCTTGGAAGAGGCATGGCAATCTTGGAGAGCCTCCACCCAGAGGGTATACGCCTCTGGGGATAAAGCTGGTAAGTTATTGTACTGGCTGGCCACCCAAGGTATTTCCAACCAAGTGGTCCCGGTGATTAAAGAGTCATGGGGCTATCTCCAGGAGGAGCTTCCCATAATCACCCAAACCTTTGCAGATTTTTATAAAGGGTTATACTCACTGTGCCCCCCTTCTAGACACCATACCGCTGCCAACTATACCCAGTGCCTTGGCCCAGGAGCTGGATCAAGCCTTGACGCTTGAGGAGGTGAATGCCACGGTATCAGGGCTGCAAGCCAGGAAAGTGGCCAGCCCGTACAGGTATCCTATTGAATATTAAAAGTGCCTCCATGAGATCTTTTGTCCCCACCACTTGAACCTCTACATGGTCGACTTACGGCAAGGGTCCTTTCCACTAGAATTGGATTATGCCACCATTGTTGTTCTGCCCAAAGAAAGTCTCCCAAGGAACCAATGTTCCACCTTCTGCCCGATCTCTCTGATCAAGACTGACATTAAGATTTATGCAAAATCGGTGGCTAGGAGGCTGGGTTGGGCTTTACCTCACCTTGTATCAATGTGGATTCATGCCTGGCCATAGCACACGTCACTGTATACAGAGGGTCATGTCGCACTGTCCCAAGCGTCCGAGCTTGATGGCACCGTGGACGTTGTGCTAGTCGATTTCATGAAGACATTTGACACGTGTCATGGGCCTTTATGGATGGTGTTCTTCGGCGGGCTGGGGTGGGGGAGGGTTTTCTTAAGATAGTTCAGCTCCTCTACCAACTCCTGACCACCCAGGTCCAGGTAAACAGAGTCTTATCCCCCAGGGCTGAAAACAAATCATAAAAATGTTACTAGACCTGCAGGTCTAGTAACTTGAATAATCTACTCAACCTAACTGTAATGTACTTGGCCTGTGAACTGGTCTCAAATTGTGGGATCCTATGCATATATTTTGTCTTATAGAGCCTGTTGGACTTGGCCCTTTTCCCTGAATTTTTTCGTTTTTTACTTCTCCCAAGATGGCTGCCACAGGCCCCTGCTACTGCAGAGTGGTCTTCATTAGTAGCACCCTAGCTGCCAGGAGCTGGCTGGGACCCCACAACAATGTTGCAACACCAGCCCGCCTTTTTTGTTCCATAGGTAGAATGGGGAAGCTCCTGGAATGTGCTGGAACCTTCTAGAAGGGAGGTGTGGTTTTACTTTTGCCGCCTTGGCTAGAGGTCACCTGACCTAGGGCTACTTAAGTGAGGGAGGAAACTTTTTCTAGTTAGTTGGCCAGTGGGGTAAAGCAGAGCTGGAGAATCCACGCAGGAGTTTTAGGCGGTAGGGCCTAGCCAGGGACTTATGCCTCTGAGAGTGACAGGATTTAGGTGCTGCCTCTTAAGTGAGTGAGGGATCCTGTAAAGCCCACTGATCTTGCCCAGCAGTAGGAGGACCCAGGGAACCTCTGCCCAGCCTGACTAGGAAGGACCTAGTCGCCAACTCAATCCCTACCCCCCAGGAACAGAACCCCCCAAGGGCGCCAGAGATATCTGCGCCATCAAGACTTCATATAGCAACTGATTGCAGAAACTGAATGCTGAACCCTCATGATACGACCGCATGCTGAAACTGAATGCTGAGACTTCGTGTCAAAACCTGAACACGGAAACCATATGCCAAGCTGATTGTGGAATTGCTGGGGATCGACCAGGTATTAGCGCTGTGACCCCTGCGCTCCCTGACTTGGCCTGGGATCCCCTGCAGCAAGCCCCGTCGAGCGCGGAACTCTCCGCTTAATTTGACCCCCCCCTGGCGCGGGGGCTAGAGCGCGCTCACCGCCGAGGCCCGGAAGCCTGTAGTGTGCCCCCTCATCGTGTCGAGGCCCGCGGAGAAGCCCGGGGCCCCGTCGCTGCCGTCGCAGCTGCTGGAGGAGGTGCGTGAGGCCGTGGCCTGCCCCCGTCGCGGAAGAATCGACTGCGGAGTCCGGAGCTGGGTTGGACGCCTCAAGACGTCGAGATCAAGGTAAGCCGGGAGGCTTGGGGACGGACCCCGGTGCGCCCCCTACAGACCGGGAGCAGCACCGCACCCTGAGACCCTGGTTCCCCTCCGTGGGAGTTCCCCCGTTCACCCCGGACTGTGACCCCCCCTCCGAGGGATTGCCCCTTCCTACAAGACTGTCGAGTAGCGTTGTGCCCCGCGAACGGCACTGGAGTACGGGAGGCTTGCTCATTACGAGTATCGTTGTGCTCCGTGACCTGCCCAGAAGGGCCGGATGCTGGTATATTACGAGCGGCACTGTGGTTGTAGGCTCTGCTCATAAGTGCTTCAGTCTGATAAATTACGAGTCGCGCTATGTTCGCAGGCTCAGCTCTGAAGTTTTCAATGCTTAGATGTTACGAGTAGGGCTATGTTCGCAGGCTCTGCTCCGAAGTGTCCAATGCTTAATTATTACGAGTAGCGTTATGATCGTAGGCTCTACTCAGAAGTGTCCACTGCTTAGTTATTACGAGTAGTGCTATGTTCGTAGGCTTTGTCCAAAGGTGTACCAGGCCAGATTGACGCGTATAGCGCGGAAATCGTCCACTGAGGCGCGAAGGGTACCAGAGGTAGCGGTAAGCCCGCGAAGTCTAACCTGAGTCCCTGCTTGCCCCCAGGTGTGGCGCTACAATCCCCAGTCCTTACAACCAAGGTTAGGATATACAAAGGTGACCTAGGGCCTCTGGGGAAAGTGCTGGTGAATATTATGGCAGGTGGGTGCAACAAATGCTAATCGCTAATGAACTGCATTGACATCTAATGAATTGCATTTACTGTTAATGAACTGCATTGACATCTAATGAATTGCATTTACCGTTAATGAATTGCACTTACATATAATGAACTGCATTTACATCTGATGAATTGCATTTACATACAGTGAACTGTCTTTATGCCTATCTGCTTGGATAAACTTGAGTTATTGCATAAACCCTACAGTGTGGCGTCCCTTATTGTGTGCGTTCCCTGCTTCAGAGGTTGCGTGTGTTGTGTGGTCGCTTTACACAGAAGCCTTTGGGTGCCCAGCCGCTCGAGTCACGTTACCCCCTTAGGGCTTGGTGACCCCAGGTCTTACATTGTTGGCGAGCGGTGGGATTGGGACCTGTGACCATACAGCACCCTTCCATGAAGCGGAGGGCGCCACAATTAAACGCCTATTGTATTGAAGCTCTGCACTGATTGCATTCCACTGTCCAGACTGAGGGTGTAAAATCCTGGTTAGCTGGTAACTGTCACCCATATCCTAGAGTTTTTCTTCCTTAGTATCTAGGTCCCCACCTGTCACGATGGAGTTCCGGTTAGCCGACCTCGAGGGGTACACTGTAAGGCAACTGAGGGAATTCGGGCAGGGGATGGGGGTGCCTGGGGTGCGGAGGGCCAAAGGACTGGAACTCCGTACCGCCTTAAGGGCATGGGTAGAGGCCCACCCAGATGGGAGAGAGGATGAGGGACAGGAGGCGCCAGATGCACCTCAGGAGGAGAGCGCCCAGGAAGTACTAGACATACTTAATGTGGATATGTCCGAAAATGTGCCCCCAGGGAGACGTTCTGGGGCCAGTAGTAGGACAGGGTCTAGTAGGAGCGCGTCTCCAAAGGAGTATGAGGACAGGAGGGAGGAGAGACAGTTAAAGTGGGAGCTGGCCAAGTTGGAACAAGAGAGAGAAAGGGAATTGGCCAAGTTGGAACAAGAGAGAGAAAACAAGAGATGGGCAATGGAAGAAAAGAAGATGGCGCACGAGCTTCAGCTGAAGGAGTTGGAGCTGCGCGCTATCCAGTTAAAGGCGTCCAATAAGGACAATGGTGGCAGCGTACCAAAAGATCCCCAGGAGTTAAAATTCTATTTACCCAAGGGTGATATCGCTAGGGTGTCTGAGGAGGCATTGGGGAGTGACCCTGAAGGGGCTGGCGCAGGGATCTTCCAACCCAGCGAGGTGGGAGAGGTGGCGAATAGCCCAGCTAGGTCCCCGGGAAGAGAGCGGGTTGTAGGGACTCACGACCTATCCATAGGAAGGAGTGAGACGGGGAGGTGTCCCGAGGTGCCCCAACCGCAGTTTCAGGGCCTGGAAAGTTCCGTAAGGGAGCCCCAGGTTGGGAGCCTAGGCTGTCCTGATGTGCCGCCCGGTGAGGGAGAGCCCCTAGTGTCAGGAGGACCCGGGGCGACTGTAATCAGAGCTCCTGAGGTTCTGGGGTCGGCCCAGTCGCAGGGTTTAGATCCTGGGCTGGGATGCCAGGTTCAGGGGTTGCCTGACCTGGCGGGTGGGGCATCTGTTACCAGTGTCCCCCCAGAAGTGTCTTCCAGGGGCACTTCTCCTGTTGGGAGGGTGCGGAACTCTGGGAGGGGGTGCAGGGGGAGGGAAGACTCGCCCCTGGCACCGGTGCAGCCTAAGGGTTTAGACCCTAGGCTGGGGAACCAGTTGAGGGGGCAAGGCCCTGGACTGGGGAGAGAATGGTGGTCTGAGGGTGCCTCGCATGGGAGTAGGGTGAGGAAGCCCAGAAGGAGAGGTAGGGGGAGGAGAGCCTCGCCCCTGATGGCTGGTCAGCCTGAGGGTGCGGACCCCAGGTGGAAGGACCAGTGGCAGTTTGGGACTGCAAGGAGGAGGATGGGAGTGCTCAACGGGCACTACAGGCCTGGGGCTACGGCCCCCCACTCTGCGAGACCACAAGGGCCAGAGACAACTGGATGGCCTAGGGGCCGGTCCTGGCCACAACCAGCTAGGGAGCCCCAGTTGGGTGGCTTCGTTGGTCCAGGGAGGTTTGAGAGGGAACCATCGGGTTCCAGAGTGTAGGAGAACCTGCGGGTGCTCCTGCAGTTGCGGGCCTGCGTCCACCTTTTCTCGCCCCAAGCAGGGAAGCCCATCAAGGCATTGATCGGTCTACCCTGCCTTTTGGCTGGAAGGGGGTTGTGTTGGACTTGGCCCTTTTCCCTGAATTTTTTCGTTTTTTACTTCTTCAAAGATGGCTGCCACAGGCCCCTGCTACTGCAGAGTGGTCTTCATTAGTAGCACCCTAGCTGCCAGGAGCTGGCTGGGACCCCACAACAATGTTGCAACACCAGCCCGCCTTTTTTGTCCCATAGGTAGAATGGGGAAGCTCCTGGAATGTGCTGGAACCTTCTAGAAGGGAGGTGTGGTTTTACTTTTGCCGCCTTGGCTAGAGGTCAACTGACCCAGGGCTACTTAAGTGAGGGAGGGAACTTTTTCTAGTTAGTTGTCCAGTGGGGTAAAGAAGAGCTGGAGAATCCACGCGGGAGTTTTAGGCGGTAGGGCCTAGCCAGGGACTTATGCCTCTGAGAGTGACAGGATTTAGGTGCTGCCTCTTAAGTGAGTGAGGGATCCTGTAAAGCCCACTGATCTTGCCCAGCAGTAGGAGGACCCAGGGAACCTCTGCCCAGCCTGACTAGGAAGGACCTAGTCGCCAACTCAATCCCTACCCCCCAGGAACAGAATCCCCCAAGGGCGCCAGAGACATCTGCACCATCAAGACTTCATATAGCAACTGATTGCAGAAACTGAATGCTGAACCCTCATGACACGACTGCATGCTGAAACTGAATGCTGAGACTTCGAGTCAAAACCTGAACACAGAAACCATATGCCAAGCTGATTGTGGAATTGCTGGGGATCGACCAGGTATTAGCGCTGTGACCCCTGCGCATCCTGACCTGGCCTGGGATCCCCTGCAGCAAGCCCCGTCGAGCGCGGAACTCTCCGCTTAATTTGAACCCCCCCCCCTGGCGCGGGGGCTACAGCGCGCTCACCGCCGAGGCCCGGAAGCCTGAAGTGTGCCCCCTCATCGTTTCGAGGCCCGCGGAGAAGCCCGGGGCCCGTCGCTGCCGTCGCAGCTGCTGGAGGAGGTGCGTGAGGCCGTGGCCTGCCCCCGTCGCGGAAGAATCGACTGCGGAGTCCGGAGCTGGGTTGGACGCCTCAAGACGTCGAGATCAAGGTAAGCCGGGAGGCTTGGGGACGGACCCCGGTGCGCCCCCTACAGACCGGGAGCAGCACCGCACCCTGAGACCCTGGTTCCCCTCCGTGGGAGTTCCCCCGTTCACCCCGGACTGTGAACCCCCGCCGAGGGATTGCCCCTTCCTACAAGACTGTCGAGTAGCGTTGTGCCCCGCGAACGGCACCGGAGTATGGGAGGCTTGCTCATTACGAGTATCGTTGTGCTCCGTGACCTGCCCAGAAGGGCCGGATGCTGGTATATTACGAGCGGCGCTGTGGTTGTAGGCTCTGCTCATAAGTGCTTCAGTCTGATAAATTACGAGTCGCGCTATGTTCGCAGGCTCAGCTCTGAAGTGTTCAATGCTTAGATGTTACGAGTAGCGCTATGTTCGCAGGCTCTGCTCCGAAGTGTTCAATGCTTAGATATTACGAGTAGCGTTATGATCGTAGGCTCTACTCAGAAGTGTCCAATGCTTAATTATTACGAGTAGCGTTATGATCGTAGGCTCTACTCAGAAGTGTCCACTGCTTAGTTATTACGAGTAGTGCTGTGTTCGTAGGCTTTGTCCAAAGGTGTACCAGGCCAGATTGACGCGTATAGCGTGGAAATCGTCCACTGAGGCACGAAGGGTACCAGGGGTAGCGGTAAGCCCGCGAAGTCTGACCTGAGTCCCTGCTTGCCCCCAGGTGTGGCGCTACAATCCCCAGTCCTTACAACCAAGGTTAGGATATACAAAGGTGGCCTAGGGCCTCTGGGGAAAGTGCTGGTGAATATTATGGTTGGTGGGTGCCACAAATGCTAATCGCTAATGAACTGCATTGACATCTAATGAATTGCATTTACCGTTAATGAACTGCATTGACATCTAATGAATTGCATTTACCGTTAATGAATTGCACTTACATATAATGAACTGCATTTACATCTGATGAATTGCATTTACATATACTGAACTGTCTTTATGCCTATCTGCTTGGATAAACTTGAGTTATTGCATAAACCCTACAGTGTGGCGTCCCTTATTGTGTGCGTTCCCTGCTTCAGAGGTTGCGTGTATTGTCGCTTTACACAGAAGCCTTTGGGTGCCCAGCCGCTCGAGTCACGTTACCCCCTTAGGGCTTGGTGACCCCAGGTCTTACAGAGCCACCCTCTTGTGAGAAGTTGGCTTGGCATATGCTATCTCCTAGTTATAGGGACACCTTGCACCAGTCCAATTCGACTCTTATTGATGATAGGTTTAAGACAACCTTTAAAGAAAGCTATCCTAGTGGTAGCTGTGGAGAGCAGCCTTCAGGCTAAGTCTTGAAGGAGTGTTAAGCTTATTGTTTTACCATAATAACCTCTTGAATAACCAAATTAAAGAATAGCCCACACAGGTATATATATAAAATATATGTATTTATTCTAGACAGAATCCCACAGTCTCTTTATGAAGCTGTGGCAAAGTTACAATATCAAACAAGCATTGATAGACACAATAAATAGCACTATTAACATTGGGCCCCAGGGGGGGACCAAACCATATACTAAAAAAGTGGTATAAGAAACACGACAATTCTACAGGCAATGCCTAAGGCATTCAGGATCGCTGGCCCCTTAAGAATCCACCCCAGGTTATGAGGAAGGGGACCCACGGGAGACGCGTGCAGTGCAAGTAGGTGCTATCGGGATCTCTATTACAGCCTATGGAGAATGTCGCGGTTGGAAATAAACAGTTTAAAAATACTTCTAGCAGGAGTACAAAGTTAAAACTTCAGACTTAAGCTTTTGAAGAGCCCACTACCACGAGAGTACCGAGGTACCACTGTTACCTGCCCCAGGAAAGCCGGGTGCATAGGTCGTTTCTGCTGTCGGGTCGCGAGCTGATTTTCAATGGGAAAATAGTCAAAAGTTCTGCTAGCCAAAAGCGTCGATGATGCCGTGAAGATAAAAGATGTGTAGATTGTAGAGAAGAACCTGAAAGCAGAGGGGACAGAGTCTGGGTGCTCAATGAGTTTGGGCACCGTGGACCGCGTGGGTGCCGAGATCCCCAATACCCCGAGACACCGGCCACCTCTTGTGTAGCACACGACCCTGACCAGTGGGGAAGTTGTGCTTTGGCCCATTTTCATGCCAACCACTCTACAGCAATTGTGCCAAAGACCAGCGCCCTAGCTCCCTCCGGTGGCCCGTGGGTGCCCTTTTACGCACGTCAAATTGCCGCCTCCCGCGGTCCCTTGTCTCTCGACTTGTGGGCCCTAGCGGAGATCTACCTTCACAAACAAGAGTTCCCCCTGGTTGCTCCAGGCCTGCTCTACAGTCTCCTCGTAGGAGACCTCTCCCAGACCTCGTGGGTCTGCACTGTAGCAGATTTGTTTAGTGTCTTCGTGGGTTGCGGTTGCCAAGGCTTAGTGGATCCAATCCGGACACTAACACCGCAGCGACCCTCATCCGACGTGGGACAGTCGCCCTCCTGAAGCTGGCCTTCCTTGAAGCCTCCCGGAGCCCGTGGCTGCAGATCCAAGCTACACCACTTTCCACCTGAAGCACCCGACATCGAAGGGCTCTTTGTTTTGAGCCTCCTGGTCACTTTGCCGTGACCCAGACTCTGTCCCCTCTGCTTTCAGGTTCTTCTCTACAATCTTCACATCTTTGATCTTCACGGCATCATCGACGCTTTTGGCTAGCAGAACTTTTGACTATTTTCCCATTGAAAATCAGCCTGCGACCCGACAGCAGAAACGACCTATGCACCCGGCTTCCCTGGGGCAGGTAACAGTGGTACCTCGGTACTCTCGTGGTAGTGGGCTCTTCAAAAGCTTAAGTCTGAAGTTTTAACTTTGTACTCCTGCTAGAAGTATTTTTAAACTGTTTATTTCCAACCGCGACATTCTCTATAGGCTGTAATAGAGATCCCGATAGCAGCTACTTGCACTGCACGTGTCTCCCGTGGGTCCCCTTCCTCATAACCTGGGGTGGATTCTTAAGGGGCCAGCGATCCTGAATGCCCTAGGCATTGCCTGTAGAATTGTCGTGGTTCTTAAACCACTTTTTTAGTATATGGTTTGGTCCCCCCCTGGGGCCCAATGCTAATAGTGCTATTTATTGTGTCTATCAATGCTTGTTTGATATTGTAACTTTGCCACAGCTTCATAAAGAGACTGTGGGATTCTGTCTAGAATAAATACATATATTTTATATATATACCTGTGTGGGCTACTCTTTCATTTGGTTATTCAAGAGGTTATTATGGTAAAACAATAAGCTTAACACTCCTTCAAGACTTAGCCTGAAGGCTGCTCTCCACAGCTACCACTAGGATAGCTTTCTTTAAAGGTTGTCTTAAACCTATCATCAATAAGAGTCGAATTGGACTGGTGCAAGGTGTCCCTATAACTAGGAGACAGCATATGCCAGGCCAACTTCTCACATTGGTGGCAGCGGTGGGATATAGGAACCTATACCTCAGTGAGGAGTGCTAACACTACCTCACACAGGCTGCAGTAGCAGGCCTGTGGTGTCAGATTGTGAGTGCTTCCCAGGGGTGGCATAATACATGCTGCAGCCCCTGGTAGGCCTGTGAAGTACCAATGTCCTAGGTACCTACGGTACCATATACTAGGGGCTCATAAGGTACCACAGTATCCAATCACTAGTGCATCTAATATGCACACCAAGTTGTTTAGAGAGATCAGTTAGACTGGGGCCCTGATTAGCAGGGACCCAGCCAGACTATAGCCAGAAACCAGTGTATACATCAGAAAAAAAGTGGGGGCAACACAAGTGCAGATCCTACTCTCCTACACCTCTTCTTTATTATCACATAAGAGAGCACCTTCCAAATATGCAAGTTCACTAGTTCTGGTATACAAAATTACTTTTTATTTACTAGACTAAATGTTTGCTCTATGTACAACAAGAATCAAGCCCATATATAGGGTACACATGATCCCTGGCTTGCCTTTTTTGGCCAGATCTACAACCGTTTTTTGCGGTCACAAATGGGAAATCGGCCCGTTTGCGATCGCAAAAAAGGGTATGTACAAACGCTATTTTGGGAGCAGGTGACTTGCAAAATAGTGTTTGCCAGTCGCTATTAGGAAGTGGCGTGCCATGGGCATTCCTTCCTAATAGCGAGTCAGAATGGTATGTACCATTGTTTTGGTCGCAAAACACTTGAAGTTTACCCCCTTATTCAAGTAGGTGGTAAGCCACTCAAGTCAAGTCGTCAAAAGTAATGTTTATTTAGACCATAGTCTTTAAACAACCGTAAAACCCATTCATAGATATTAAAACAATACAAATACATTCAGCAATTCCATTAAAATTAGTAACCTATGAGCAAAATGGTATCAGCACAAATATTCCACAAGGTGGCATGCTAAGAATGATAATTATATCCTGTTCAATTCAATCCTAAAACTTAAAGTCATTTTTAAATTCATTTTATATTAGTTAAAAAAGCAAAAATAAATATTAATAAATTTCAGCTGTTAAAATCATTAAAACACCTTCAGTTACTCCCTACAAGAGACTTTTTATGGCTTTCATGTAATTTCCAAGTGAAATAGCAATCTCAAGATTAGGCGTCTCTGTAAGTAACGCTACTGCCTGGTCCCGTGTCTTTATTTCTTATTTTAAAAAGATTGGGCGTAGGAATAATTTACGCTGGGCTAAAACTAAGGACAGTCTACTAATATGTGCAAAATATTGCTTTTTGTTCCCAACACACATTTGCAGTTTCCATCAGGCTGAATCTTTCTGATTTTATTTTCTCATTTACCAGCCAAGGATTGATGCCAATTCTTAATCTTAACATTTTGCATCTAAACCAATAGTTGAGTAATGTATCCAGATACGGGTACCAAGCTTCGTTCAACCATGGGGCTCTCATATTCTGTACTGATTTTTTCGATCTCAGATACTCCATATCTACAATCCCTGCCCTTGGGCTCTGAGTGCGCTCTTGGTAAATTCTACATACAGTGTTTGCTGGCAGATCGTCACCTTTAGGTTCTCAGCAACCATAAGCAGTTTCTTTCTGGTTTCCGTGGCCCATTTTAAGCTGCTAGACTGAATCTCCTTTCTACACCAATGTGAGACCTTCTGTACTACACCAGGGTCCTGGCGTTTCCAGAGTCTTACTAAAGAAACTTGAGTCTGAATGCTCCATGCTATTGTTCCTAGCTCAATTCTAATGGCCTGGATCATTACTGAGCTTGGTGGTGACAAAGTTTTTAGACACTTCCCTTCTTCGCGGTCCCAACCACATTTCCCACTTAGGTAAAGAGTTCAGCTCCATACAGTGCTTGCGGGGGTATCATTGCACTATATACTTTTAACAACAGTCTGTGGGACATATCTCCGTATACTCGATTGAATTTTTTAAACCCACACATCGATGTAAAGGCTTTTGCTTTCTGAGCTTCTAAGTGCGTATACCACTTTAATGCACTATTGAACCAGACCCCAAGTTATCTATACTCACTCACAATCTCCAATTTCGTGGGGCCCAGAAACCAACATAATCTAGTGTCTCTTTTCCCAAAACATACAATTTTAGTTTTTTCCATATTTACAATTAAAAACTTTGGCTCACAGTATTCTCTAAAAGCGTTTAGTTTCCTTTGAAGGCCTAGCTCGGTCTGATCAAGAATCTCTAGGTCATCTGCATAAAATAAGCATGACAATTTTTTGCCCTCTATTTGCTGGCTGGCGCTTCTCTCGACCTCTAGGGTTGCTGGTAAGTCTGCTAGGAATATGGCGAACAGCAAGGGGGCCAAGGCGTAGCCCTGTCTCAGGCCGTTCTCAATTGCTATCTTCAGCGTCAAGGACCCCCCCACGTCTCTAATAACCTGAGCCCAGTTGCCTCTGTGTAACTCTTTAATTATTGCTAGCAAGCCTTCCAGTATATTATATATTTTCAAGGAGTCCCAAAGACATGTACGGTCCACAGAATCAAACGCGGCCCGGATGTCAACGAAGCAGCAGTATAACTTCCCTTTTTGCTCTATTGACTTTTGCGCCGCTGCCCTTAGGGCGAAGCAATGATTGACAGTGGAGTGGCCTTCCTTGAAACCCCCCTGTTCTACTGGCACAATCGAAAACGGCTCCACCCAGTCCTTAAGTCTAACCAGTATTATATTTGCGAAGACTTTTTCCCCAATGTCCAACAAGTTAATTAGTCTGTAATTTGTTGGAGATTTCATATCACCCTCCTTGTGCACAGGTCTAGTTACAGCTCCTTTCCAATTTTTGGGGTTTTCCTGTGTCCAGGATAACTGAAAACATATGGGACAAAAACTCCGCCCACCAGCATGTGTTCCCAAGGGGACCACTTGACCTTTGTGAATGGGTGCGAAAATATTTTTAAGAGCAGGCAGTGGACCACTGCTTACCCTTAAAAATAAAAATTAAAATGTTCTTTTTTTTTTTAAACACATCCCATTTTCCTTTAAGGAAAACAGGCTGCATTTGAAAAAAAAAAGTTTCTTTATTGAAAAATTAAACACAGACATGGGGGTCTGCTCTCCTGAAACCAAGGAACAAGAAAATAACCTGCCCAAATATATTTTAAAGGGTCCTTAATAGGATCCGATATTAAAGCAAAACAATCCGGGACAGACAGTTGCAATTAGTCAAACATTTAATTTTTTTTATTTATTTTTTTTTATAATAAAATATATAGTAAGTCATACAGAATGTTTTCTAATATTTGCTCATCAAAATCAAATAGATAGAACACACAAATAATAAAGACATATGACATTTAAATTGTCCGAGCGTGTTATCAACATACAAGGTTCCATACACTCAAACAGACCACCTATAATTCGATCATACTCGCATCCATACAATTCACACATACAGAATTGAAATCATTCAAAGACAACGTCAAGGAAAGTCACAAGCCACATGATAAGGTGGATAGAACATTCAGGAATTAGTCAGATGATGTAATTCCAGCTGTCCAATACGGTAAAACGCCAACGCGCGTTTCGGTGTCCAGCCCCAGCCGGGGCCACACCTTCATCAGGGCGAAGATGGCCTGACACACACTGGGACCAACAAACAAGCCTAGAATCATAAAAAAACATATAATCAGGATTACAACAATTACCAAGACAATCATTGGTAATCAAAATTGGTAATCATCCAACGGCAAGAGTCTGAGCCAGAAAGAAGAGGATATACAACTTGATTTCTATTTTCTTTGATATAAAGTAAAAAATGAGCCAAGCGGCCCGATATGGAATGGAGTAGGGTGCACCCAAATCTGAGAAATAGACAGAGGAACTTAGCAATAGGTCCAGTCATGTAATTTAAGAGGAAAAGATTCAATGCCAGAGGGCACAATCCAGAGTGATGAGAAGCCAAATGTGATAAAATTAAAATAGGTAACAATTGATAAAGCTGAAAGAATATATACAGAATCCCAGATGGGGAAACCCTTTTAGAGAAATTCCACCCATAGATGGGCAAGAGAGCGTGAAAACCGTCAGATCAAAGAGAAAGCAAAGGGTCAATACCTCGAAGATAAATGTCATAGAATTATTTGTATATAGGTATCGCCAAGGACCTGCGTAAAGGATAACACACAAGTTCCACTCCACAGGTAAGTCAGCTGCATAAGATAAAATAGAATGACAAAGAGAGATAACATGGAATTAAATTAAGCCGTAAGGCAAAATAGTGTCCAAGTTATTTCAAATAGTCAATAGAACATGGCAAAATACGTCTTACACCGCTAACAGGGGCCATCCGTACCTACCAGAAGAGTTAGTAGAGATAGAGGTCCAACAATCCTTTCAAGAGTCGGTGACCAAGCAGGGAATTGGTAAACACTTGCACTGTAAATATTTTCAATCGTGCCAATGACCAAGGGTGAACAAATGTTCTAAAGAGGCCTTTAGGAATTTCTCACAGTCGTAACTTCATAGTAGGGCAATCAGAACGGCAGTCCATACGTGGAAGACTGGATCTACATAAGATAAACAATGCATAAGACCCAAGAGCGATCGTCTGCTCACTCAATAAAGTTGCATATGATATAAATCAAGTGTCGCTGACACCAAAGTAAGCTTGACCAAAGCCAGCACATCGGAGAAGCAAAAAATAGAATACTGCGTCTCAATCTAAGACGGCATAATAGGCAGCGTGAGAAATGCAGAAACCGTTCTCTATAAGGGAACGGTAAATCCGTAACAAAACGGGGGACGGCTGGGGTACTAAACCACCAGTCTATCAGCGGATAGTACAGCTTATTGTACTTGGGGCTGCCAATATTATCTACAAGCGTCTCACATCAGGGGAGAGAAGGTCCGGGCACGCTAAAGGAAGCTTACCCGGCAGGCTCCTTATAGATGTCGTTTCAGGCGCGAGTAACTCCTCTGGTGGGGCGATAGAAGGAAACTGGATCAAATGCGTCTGAAAGGGGGCGGGCCATATAAACATGTTTTCGGCGGAAGCCAGGGCCAATCATGTTAAGATAAAAATGAAGGAAGGAATAACAGGAGAAGGAAGATTCCTGAAAATGACGTGGCCATTATGGTGTGTGAGCCATGAAGGAGAAAAAGAAAGGAAAGAAAAGAAAAGAAAAGAGAATGGACGGAAGGATGGAAATAATCCGACAATAAATCACGTCCATTCACAAAAAACAAAGAGTGTGTATTCAGCAATAAGATGCGGCCAAATATGAAGAAGTAAAGATATAGTATAGTCGCCAGAATAATAAAAATAAAAATAAGAATGATGATAATAATAAGACAGAACTCTTCTACCATAGCTCTTGACGCTGTCTGACTGTCGCTTACCTTAGAGGGGCCCCCTTTTCTTTATTACACATATATTTGTGTATTATTATTATCATCATTCTTATTTTTATTTTCATTTTTATTTTTCTTATTCTGTCGACTATACTATATCTTTACTTCTGGCAAAACGTCGCAATTTGCGACTCGTAAAATGGAATGGTCGTACATCTGGCCCTTAGTTCACTTATAGCACTGTTATCCGGGAAGGAGCAGTAATAATTTCCAGGTCATGTTTAAAAAAAGCCTTTTTTCATAAATATATTACTAAAGCATGATGTGGTACTGCACTGCCATTTGCAGATAGCATATTTTCCATTGAAATGGCCACAAAACTTCCTGCATAATCAATGTTTGAAAATTATGTTTCACAAAAAATATTTAAAATTTGCACATCACCAAGTAAAGTGCTGTAATTCGTTTTGAGCCTATAAAAATATTTTTTTCATAGCAGAATTACAACAAGCATTTGCAATGCAATAGGTCTCGCATTTGCAAGAGTTTGAGCTATTGGCATTGTAAATTGTGTCTGTGTGTGTGTTGTGTTGTGTTGTGTCTGTGTGTGTGTGCGTGGATTCGTTTGAAACAAACAAATCCACGCGCACACACACTATTTCTATCTCCCCAGTGGAATTGTCAGGTATCTGAGGACGACGGAGGCTTCACAGGGTTTCCCGCCCAGGCATGAGGTTCGTTGGTCCCTGGGTCGGACAGGCCACCGGCAGCCGTGGCGCCCTCTCTCTGCTGCCTCGAGCATTGAACGTCCCTTTGCCCCGCCGGTCCGGTAGGTGAATCGGCACAGAGGGGAACTGAGCTGTACTTGACCTCTACCTTTATGAGCGCCGCAGTGTTTGCCTAAAACACAATCGGGCCTGACAAGAGAGCCTGCTACCTTGTGACACGGCCCATTCAACAGATAGATGTGTTGCTTTGTTGAAATGTAAACATATATAATTTCAGAAATTAGAATATTCCTTACATTTGTTGCAGACATATTGCATCATAAACAAACGTAGATGGCAGGAAACTGATAAACGACATCTCGTCGCTTTAAAGTGATTCGCGAAACAAAACGAATATTCAGACACTGTACAGAAAACGAATAGCGACGTGTGCCAACTGTTCTGAAATTGTTTTAAATTCGTTGTCGAATCCGAGCACTAACGTATTTTCCATTACTGTTTCGTAAAATGCAAATTGGTACAACGGCGAGAGAAGGTGCTACTCGAAGGGTTGTTTATTCATATAAAAATACACGCAATGTTCGGTGCGGGCCCGGATCTGAAATTCAGCGAAAATCAGAGTGCATATTAAGGCAAAACCGTGTCAGTTTTCCTAAAATCAGCCATTTAATAGTGGTGGATGGGGGTAAATGGATTCTATGGACACCCCTAGCACCCAGGCTCCGTGCCAAAGCCCCGAAGCACTTTTGCTGTCATAAGACGGCGGCATGTGTGGTATAGCGCCCAGGCTCCGTGCCAAACCCCCGAAGCGCTTTTGCTGTCATAAGACGTTTCATACCTATATGAGCTGAGACTGCGGGAAATCGGTGAATAAATTCATCCACGTCTCGTACAAAAACACCGCGCTCAAGCACTACTGGACAGTCGCAGTTGCAATACTGACAACAGCAATGTTGAGATATTTTAGACAAGCACGGTCCGCTTTCACTTTTGTCCCTCGTGAAAGCTTTCTTGTCTTTATGGGGCCATCTGTTTGAAACACACGGCCCCATGAAGATAAGAAAGCTTTCACGACGCACGGAAGGCGGACGAGCCCGTCCAAATGGGATGGCTCAGAAAGCCAAGCAACAACGTCACAAGGAGCTCTTTTCCAATGGCTGGCCACTGTTTAGCATAAACGGTGACGCCAGCCTAATGGAAAAGAGGGGCGGGGCTTAATGCCCCTTACAGAAATACCCACATTTCATTAAATCTCGCCAGCGAGACTGCGCATGCGCGCAGCCTTACGCTAGCGAGACCTAAAAATGTGTCTTCATAACTAGTGAAATATATTTGAACTGTTTGAACAGTTCACTTAGCTATTTCAGTGTTGTATTAGTTAGCTACTTCAGTGTTGAATCGGAAAAAAGCTGACATCTTACAGTCTTTCATTTCACATGCTTTGCACAGTTCACTTTTCAAAATCCTCAACTTCAGTCACAGAAAAATAAATGTAAAAAGAAAAACTGACTTTTGACGTATGTCTCTGAAAGCTAGCAAATGTGACAAGAAAACAAGATTTAAAGGCATCTTTATTACTCTTTCACATTGTGAGCATTAAAGATGCCTTTAAATCCTGTTATCTTGTCACATTTGCTCCACGTTCAGAGACAGAGGTCAAAAATAAGTTTGTCTTCCACAGAAGTTACAGGATTTTCATGTCCCAAGAAAGAGCGAGTAGTCCCTAAAAATAGCTTGTCCTGATTTAATCTTGCTTGACAATGCAAGTGGATTTTTTTAGCCCTGCCCAACCTTCCCCATTGAACGGGACACGCCCCAGGGGTGCCCTCTGTCCCCACTGCTTTTTGCGTTGGCGATAGAGCCTCTGGCGCAGCTAATACGCTGAGATGCTCAGATTTCAGGGTGGCGATGGGGTACTGGATTTGAAGACTGCATGGCGTTGTATGCGGACGATATGCTCCTGTTCCTGAGGATTCCACAACGTATGGGGCCAAGCTGCCACTGAATCCCATGGGGCACACAGCCCTGTTCAAAATGGTATGTCTGCCACGCTTTTTGTATGTGTTGGACAACTATCCCTATCGCATTCCCCGCAAATAGTTTCTCTCAGTGATCACTAAAATTACTAACTTTGTATGGGCTGGAGGTCTGCACATGGTGGCATTCTATTTGTTGCGTAAATCCCCTTTCGATGGCGGCCTGGGCCTATTGGACCTGTACTAACTTACTTCCCACATGGTGCTGATTAACAACTGATTCACTGGAGGCTGGTATGAGCTGGCATATCGGCTTGAAATATGCTCATTGGGCATAAACTGGTGCTCGACCACTTCTATGGGGAGCAATTACCCAATACGTTGCCTTCCTGCACATGAGTTTCCCTTAGCTGCTGGAGGGCGGCTCTTTGTCTCACAGGTTGGGACCACTGTCCGACTAGGATGACCGCCTTATGGCGCTGGACGTGGCTTGATCAGCTGTCGACATTGGAGAATTTCTTGCCATGGGATCACATCGGGAGCACGTACCTGGGAAATATTTTTAGAGGAAGAACTATTTTGACATATCAGGAATTAAAAGCCGACTACTCACTATCTAACTCGCAGTTCTTTCGATATCTTCAATTGCGTCATGCCCTGCTGGCTCAGGAGCTGCCAGGTGAAGCACTTCCCGAATATAATCCATTAGAGGTGAAAATCTTCTTGGGGTAGTTGGGAAATAGGGCCACGTCTGCGATTTATCATTCTTTAGTAATTCATACTCCGGACAGTATCGGGAGGGCCAGACAGAGATGGGCCTCGTTGGTGGGGGACCTGAATGCGGATGACTGGAGGGAGGTGTGCATGGCGCCCAGGGAGCTGGCGATTTCGGCACAGCTGCCAATGGTGCAGTTCAACATTAGCTCTGGAGTAGGTGCTCCTAGCATTTGTATGTCTTGAACAGAAAACACATTATGTTTTGAAAAAAGCCCTCACTCACCAACCTAGTTGGTGACATGCTTCATGTGTTTTCTTTTCAAGGCATACAAAAGCTAGGAGCACCTACCCCAGAGCTAGTTCCTTTTGATATAATAAACACACATACCAAGGGAAGTGAACTGGCTCCAGAACCTTTCCTCCCTCTCCCATTGATACTTATCATTAGCAGTTCAACTATTGACATGCCACATAACTTGCCCTGAGACGCTTACAACATGTAGGTCCAGATGCGCAGGCGGTGTGCGCATGCTGGGCACTTCCCACGGCAGATGGTTCCATGTTGCCTGGGAGTGCCCGGTATTGTACCCCTTTTGAGGTGAGGTGGGTCACTCACTATCTGCTGTCTTAAACCAGTCCCTGGAATTGACATACCATGTTGCATTACTAGGGCTTAGGGTGGAGATCGGAGGGCCGAGGGTGAACTGTGCCTTTCTGAGAGCTACATGTTTGGTTGCCAAGCGAGATGTGGGCCGAGTCTGGAAGCAAAAACAACCGACGACTGTTAGTGGTTGGCGTGCAGGAGTGGACTGGTGCGTGCACCAGGAGAAGCCTATCTTTGAGGCCTGTGGTTACCCGGAGATGCATGACCGGAAAAGGATGTAATGGTGGGACTATTATGGCATATCCATATGCTGAAGTACTGTTGCACAATTTAGATGTCGGAGCTGGTTACTATGCCGAACTTGTATGTAGATCATATATCGTAATGTGCTATGCTGTGGTTTGCCGCAAAACTTTCAATAAAATTGGTTATAAATTTTTTTAAAAATTCTAAACGGTTTTACTTGGAAACGTAACCACGGCCCTAACAACTATTCTTAAACAATTTAGAGCCTAGGTTATTATACACGGAGCAACATTATGCTGTAATCAAACTCAAGGTTTTTGTATCGCGTGTAGCCTCCTCCCCAGCCTGGGTACTCGTAAATAACTACCCCACACACACGGAACTTAGTATTACACGTCTTTATTCCTTTGTGTGTAACTGCTAACTCCACATTCTAAACAGGAACTCTTCACCGCACCTGAACACTTACGTCATAGTTCTACCGAGTCCATCAGGAACTAAAAGGGTCCCATTATGGCTAACTCACAAGACACTATATCTCCCTCCCCTTGTGTTAAATAAAAAAATTATAGTCATGTATGTAAATACAACTCCTCGATAAGTCGTCATGGTGCTCTGATCAGATGCCCAGATCGTATCCTATGAGGCTGGGAAGAAAGTAGAAAAAGCATCTATGACTGGTGATGTAGAGACAGATGCAGTCACAGGGCTCTCTGCAACCTCAATCGAACCAATCTCATCTCCGACATCAGGTACTGGCGAATGATGAGGCAAATGCCCGAAGTGCGAAGAAACTCACGTAATGAGCTTTCCAAGATGATGAGTAGTAATTCACTGTCCTTCACTAGTCACAACTTTGAAAGGTTCAGCATCAAATGGAGCATCAGATTTGTGTTTTCTCTGTTGTTGCACCAATACTTCATCACCTTTATTGAAAGTAATGTTTTTGGTACATCAAGGCTTGTCGGCATATACTTTCATCTTTTGCTTATGGCACAAATCTGCTTTACGGCATTCGCAATCTGTTGTAAATCTTATGTTGCTCCATTGTGGTAACTTGGTCATCATGAGAGTTGCACTGTCCCTTCTAGGGTGGTGTCCCTCTATGCGCACAGCTTTGGGGTAACGAAGTTACCAAAATTCGTTTTAGTTAAACCAAAGTTCATTTATTCATGGTTGAAAAGTTGAAATTCATTATTCCATGTGACAAATTATGGCATATTGAGTCAACAAAGGTACTGATGGATATCCTCTATGCATTTCGGGTAAAAACCCTTCGTCAGGAGGAATCCTGTAAACAGAAACAGGAGAAAAAGTTGCATATCCCCTCATCGGGTTTGTCTTCCATTGAAATTACAGTATTAAAAATGTGAAAAATGAGAAAAATATGTCAGATATCAAGCTCCGAAAAAGTGCACAAGGAAACCGTGTTAGAAAGAACTACGCAAACCGTATTGGAAATTACACCCGAGTGACCCGGTGTTTTTGAAAATTTACCGCGTGTGACTCAAGTGGCGAAATAAATACAATGATAACAGCGTATTAGTTGACTGCGTTAAAAGTTGTGAAAGACGTATACTAAAGTCAGGTGAAATGGTCATACCGGTGTATGAAATAAGAGCGTGTCAAAGAATAGAACCTCATACCAAGAATCGGTACAGGGCATGAAAGTTACCTCAGTTCACCCGTTCATGTGAGCATATCCAAAGTGCTCTGGTCCGAAGAACCATTGTTGAGCATGTGGCCGGGTTAAGAGTGTGTTTGGTAAACAGAGAAAGAAGACTCTGATGTTGGCGGCCATCTTTGAATGGTCAAAAAACACTTAGATAATGATTCGAAAAAAATGATTCGAAAAAAATGACTCAGGACGAGTCAAGGTAAAATGAGAATAAAGAACAGTGTGTGGAAGGGTGATAAAGTTTTTTAAAAAAAACGTAAAAAACGTAGAGAAAATATAAGTGAAAGATGGATGTAAGAAACAATTTAAATGTGAAAACGTGGAAAACGATGAACAATTTAGAAATAATAAAATTTGATGATTATGGTATGTATAAACTTTAGGGCATTCTGACAGACATCAATACAAAGTTAAATAAAGCAACCCAGTTCGAGACGATCATTCAGTCCAAGGGGTACCATGGAGTTCATTTTATAAATCCAAAAAGTCTCTCTTTGGATCAGAAATTTTCTGTTGTCACATCCTTCCCTTAGCGGGACTGTTTCACACACTAAGAAACGTAATTGACTGACGTTGTGTTTATGTTCGTTGAAATGTACAGCTACTGTCGAGTTCAGGTTGTTGTTACGGATATTGCTTTTGTGTTCATTTAATCGAGTTTTCATTTTCCTTTCAGTTTTGCCAATGTAAGGCAGGCCGCATGGGCACTTCAGCATGTAAACAACGTTTTTGGAATCACAGGTTGCAGATACAAAAAGTTTTATGTTGTGTCCTTTGGTTGGATGTTGTATGTTCGTGCCTGTGATGATGTTGTTGCAATTCCCGCAATTATAACAAGGTCTAGTACCCTTGTATTCAGAAAAAGGCTGTGAAAAGCTAGTTGATTTCAATACCTCCATGAAGTTTTTACTCCTTTCATAGGCGAACAAGGGTTGCTGCGAAAAGATGTGATTGAAGTCAGATTCCATTTGTAGTAGGGGCCAATGTTTGAGAATGGATTTCCTGATGTTATAACTTTCAGTTGAGAATTTTGTGACCATAACCATTCTCGTGGCTGTGTCCGAGACTGTAGGTTGTTTATCCAACAACGTTCCCCTTTCTTTGTTAGATGATTTAACGATGGCTGTTGACAATATTTGTGATGGATAACCTCGTTTAGCAAAGCGTTGTTCCATTTCCAAAGTTTGTTGAGTTAGTTGTTGTGGTTCAGAAATGATTCTCTTTATCCTGAGAAATTGAGAAAAAGGTAAGTGTCGTTTCAGAGAAGGTTGATGAAAACTCGAATAGTGAAGCAAATTGTTTCTGTCAGTGTCTTTCCTGAAGAGTGTGGTTTGAATGTGATGATCCACGATGTAGATGTGAACATCTAAAAAATTAATGTCTGTTTGACTAATGGTAGAAGTGAACTTGAGTCGGTCATTGATGGTGTTGAGATTCATGATCGCTTCAGACAATGTGGTTTTTGAACCTCTCCAAATTAAAAAAATATCATCAATGTAACGGACAAACAATAACAAATGATTCTCCCATGGTGTGGTATGCAAGATATGATCCAACTCGAATTTGTGCATAAACAGGTTGGCGTAGCAAGGTGCTGCGCAATTTCCCATGGATGTTCCATTCAATTGGAGGAAGTATTGGTTATTGTAACAAAAATAGCTGTGATAAAGTGTGAAGTGTAGTAACTCCATTAGAAAAACCTGTAAATCAGGGGAAATTTGTGATTGTAAAATAAAATGTTCCGTGGCTTCTAACCCCAAGTCATGAGGAATTGAGGTATAGAGGGAAGTAACATCAATCGTGCATAGATACATGTCTGTATCCCACGAGATGTTGAACTTAAGAAGAACGTTCAAAAAATCTGTAGTGTCTTTAACATAGGTAGACATCGACTGTACGAGAGGTTGGAGATGTCTGTCCAGGTATTTGCCAACTGGTTCGTGAAGTGAGCCCCTCGTTGATACGATGGGCCGCATGGGAGGATCCAGTACATTTTTGTGGATCTTCGGTAACATCCGTAAGGATGGACTTCTAGGAAATTTAGAAATGAGGAATTTCTTTTCTGTCTCACCAATGGTGCCCGATAGGACTGCTTTATCCACAAGATTCTGTAGTATTTGTAAGATGGTCATTGTGGGATTGTGATCAAGTTTTGAGTAGGTGTTAGAGTCTAACACATGTTCATCCAGTTTCCGAGAGTAGTGTGTGGTATCCATGACAACAAGTGCCCCTCCTTTGTCAGCATCAAGTCTCAAAGGTGTCGAGAATTTTGTGGCTTACAGGGGCTACATAGATACTCTTGGACGTAAGACCTTTCAAGGTATTTTCTGTTTTAGACAGCGGCTCAATAAGAACATTGTCAAAGAAATGTCTCAATCTGAGTTTCCGCATGAATTTGAATAGACTTACATCTGCTTCCATGGGGTTGCTGGAGTATGTTGGTACGAATGAAGACCCCTTTTGTAACAAGCGTATTTGAGATTTATTGAGAACCGTTGAAGAAATGTTAATGACTAAGTTGTCTCTGTCATTTATCGCTGTAGCCCCTGTAAGCCACAAAATTCTCGACACCTTTGAGACTTTGGTGAAGCAAGATCTCCAGTCAGTTTTTAAACATCGTAAACCCAAACATGCAAACTTCACATCAAAGGATAAATCTCTGCTCAAACAACTGGCTGATAACCCTAACATAACCTTCCTTGATGCTGACAAAGGAGGGGCACTTGTTGTCATGGATACCACACACTACTCTCGGAAACTGGATGAACATGTGTTAGACTCTAACACCTACTCAAAACTTGATCACAATCCCACAATGACCATCTTACAAATACTACAGAATCTTGTGGATAAAGCAGTCCTATCGGGCACCATTGGTGAGACAGAAAAGAAATTCCTCATTTCTAAATTTCCTAGAAGTCCATCCTTACGGATGTTACCGAAGATCCACAAAAATGTACTGGATCCTCCCATGCGGCCCATCGTATCAACGAGGGGCTCACTTCACGAACCAGTTGGCAAATACCTGGACAGACATCTCCAACCTCTCGTACAGTCGATGTCTACCTATGTTAAAGACACTACAGATTTTTTGAACGTTCTTCTTAAGTTCAACATCTCGTGGGATACAGACATGTATCTATGCACGATTGATGTTACTTCCCTCTATACCTCAATTCCTCATGACTTGGGGTTAGAAGCCACGGAACATTTTATTTTACAATCACAAATTTCCCCTGATTTACAGGTTTTTCTAATGGAGTTACTACACTTCACACTTTATCACAGCTATTTTTGTTACAATAACCAATACTTCCTCCAATTGAATGGAACATCCATGGGAAATTGCGCAGCACCTTGCTACGCCAACCTGTTTATGCACAAATTCGAGTTGGATCATATCTTGCATACCACACCATGGGAGAATCATTTGTTATTGTTTGTCCGTTACATTGATGATATTTTTTTAATTTGGAGAGGTTCAAAAACCACATTGTCTGAAGCGATCATGAATCTCAACACCATCAATGACCGACTCAAGTTCACTTCTACCATTAGTCAAACAGACATTAATTTTTTAGATGTTCACATCTACATCGTGGATCATCACATTCAAACCACACTCTTCAGGAAAGACACTGACAGAAACAATTTGCTTCACTATTCGAGTTTTCATCAACCTTCTCTGAAACGACACTTACCTTTTTCTCAATTTCTCAGGATAAAGAGAATCATTTCTGAACCACAACAACTAACTCAACAAACTTTGGAAATGGAACAACGCTTTGCTAAACGAGGTTATCCATCACAAATATTGTCAACAGCCATCGTTAAATCATCTAACAAAGAAAGGGGAACGTTGTTGGATAAACAACCTACAGTCTCGGACACAGCCACGAGAATGGTTATGGTCACAAAATTCTCAACTGAAAGTTATAACATCAGGAAATCCATTCTCAAACATTGGCCCCTACTACAAATGGAATCTGACTTCAATCACATCTTTTCGCAGCAACCCTTGTTCGCCTATGAAAGGAGTAAAAACTTCATGGAGGTATTGAAATCAACTAGCTTTTCACAGCCTTTTTCTGAATACAAGGGTACTAGACCTTGTTATAATTGCGGGAATTGCAACAACATCATCACAGGCACGAACATACAACATCCAACCAAAGGACACAACATAAAACTTTTTGTATCTGCAACCTGTGATTCCAAAAACGTTGTTTACATGCTGAAGTGCCCATGCGGCCTGCCTTACATTGGCAAAACTGAAAGGAAAATGAAAACTCGATTAAATGAACACAAAAGCAATATCCGTAACAACAACCTGAACTCGACAGTAGCTGTACATTTCAACGAACATAAACACAACGTCAGTCAATTACGTTTCTTAGTGTGTGAAACAGTCCCGCTAAGGGAAGGATGTGACAACAGAAAATTTCTGATCCAAAGAGAGACTTTTTGGATTTATAAAATGAACTCCATGGTACCCCTTGGACTGAATGATCGTCTCGAACTGGGTTGCTTTATTTAACTTTGTATTGATGTCTGTCAGAATGCCCTAAAGTTTATACATACCATAATCATCAAATTTTATTATTTCTAAATTGTTCATCGTTTTCCACGTTTTCACATTTAAATTGTTTCTTACATCCATCTTTCACTTATATTTTCTCTACGTTTTTTACGTTTTTTTTAAAAAACTTTATCACCCTTCCACACACTGTTCTTTATTCTCATTTTACCTTGACTCGTCCTGAGTCATTTTTTTCGAATCATTTTTTTCGAATCATTATCTAAGTGTTTTTTGACCATTCAAAGATGGCCGCCAACATCAGAGTCTTCTTTCTCTGTTTACCAAACACACTCTTAACCCGGCCACATGCTCAACAATGGTTCTTCGGACCAGAGCACTTTGGATATGCTCACATGAACGGGTGAACTGAGGTAACTTTCATGCCCTGTACCGATTCTTGGTATGAGGTTCTATTCTTTGACACGCTCTTATTTCATACACCGGTATGACCATTTCACCTGACTTTAGTATACGTCTTTCACAACTTTTAACGCAGTCAACTAATACGCTGTTATCATTGTATTTATTTCGCCACTTGAGTCACACGCGGTAAATTTTCAAAAACACCGGGTCACTCGGGTGTAATTTCCAATACGGTTTGCGTAGTTCTTTCTAACACGGTTTCCTTGTGCACTTTTTCGGAGCTTGATATCTGACATATTTTTCTCATTTTTCACATTTTTAATACTGTAATTTCAATGGAAGACAAACCCGATGAGGGGATATGCAACTTTTTCTCCTGTTTCTGTTTACAGGATTCCTCCTGACGAAGGGTTTTTACCCGAAATGCATAGAGGATATCCATCAGTACCTTTGTTGACTCAATATGCCATAATTTGTCACATGGAATAATGAATTTCAACTTTTCAACCATGAATAAATGAACTTTGGTTTAACTAAAACGAATTTTGGTAACTTCGTTACCCCAAAGCTGTGCGCATAGAGGGACACCACCCTAGAAGGGACAGTGCAACTCTCGTTATTTCTTCGACCTTGGTTCAGGGGTCGCTCCTCTAGCAGCACGCCGCTACTTGAGTAAACTCAATACACATTAGAGAGTAAAAGGGAGTGCGCGATATTTCAACACTTAACTTGGTCATCATGTCTTTCCTGAACACCAAGGTGCAGGACTTGCACCTGTCATTAAATGAGAAGTCAACTGGTAAGCTCGAAGAGCAGCAGGAAGAGCAGACTTCAGATCAATCTTCCCCAGTGTAGAATGCTGGACTATCTTTTTAAGTATGCTCATAAAGCATTCAACAACGCCATTTGCTTGTGCCCAAAGAGGTGTGCTTTCCTGATGCTTCATAGACATAGCATTGAGGTAGGGAGTAGGAGTGGGGAGTGCAGGCACTACTCCTTCAGGTTGTGTGCTGGGGAGAAGGATCAGGAGGAGGGTCCATCTTTGAACCTCTTCCTAATGAATTGTAGGTCATTGAGGAAACACAGAGTAGAGATCTGCGACCTTCTGGTCGAGGGTCAGGCTGATGTGTTGTTCCTCACTGAGACCTGGCTGGATGAGCGCCTGAGATCCTCGAGGCTCTCCCCAGTGGTTATGAGATTATGAGAGTAGATAGGCCTTCCGGTAGAGGGAGGGGGGGGGGGGGGGGGGAGGATTGCGATTATTTTTAAGCACACTATCCGTGCTCTCTTGAGCCGGCCGATATTGCTGAAAGTGAGGCGGGTCTTTTTACGATCAGGGCGGCCACAAATTATATCATGAAAGGGCTCCTGGTTTATAGACCCCCTGGCCCCCACACTCAGTTTTCACCCAGTCTGATCGAATGCCTCATTCAACCAGCACTTCGCTATGAGAAATTTTTAGTGCTGGGTGACCTAAATTTGCATTTGGACGAGGCAAGTAATGTGGGTGCTCTAGAGGTACGCCAGGAACTGGCTACTCTACAACTTACCTTACAATTTGAATTCCCCACGCATCAGCCGGGTCATTTACTTGACCCTATTTTTGCCAACTGGGGAGCCTTAGTTGTGAAGACCCCGCTTCCTTTCTTGTGGTCGGATCACTTTTTGATTCCTTTTTCAGTGAGGCTGCCCAGACCAAAGGTTCAGGTGAAAACCAAAACGGAAATAGCACGCAGGAAGTGGGCTGGCTTCTCTCAGTAGGATTTTAATAATGCCCTTTTACAGGGTGGGACTGCCGGGTGGCCTGGATGCTGAGGGTGCCTGTGTTGCTTTGGACAGGCGGATTACGGAGGCATTGGACTGCAGCGCTCCCTGGACATTTAAAAGGCCGGGAAGGGGTCAGAAGTCGGCCCTATGGTATAATGCTGACTTGAGAACGGCTAAAGATGATTGTAAATGCCTAGAAAGGCGATGGAGGAAAGATTTCTCTGCCCTAGTGGAGAGAGAGTACAAAACCACTCTAAAGAGTTATTATGCGCTCATCAGAAGGGCTATGGCATCCTACTATCAGGAAAGTATAGCGACGGCCGAGAATTCAGCGAAAGAACTGTTTAGGGTCTATAAAGAAATATCCTCCCTAGCGAAAACTGTAGCTCCAGTGGTTGGCTCAGAGGAGTCATGCAATCGTGTGGCTGTTTTTTTCGCAGAGAAGGTGGAGAAGATCTACTCTACCTTCCCTGTCTCTGCTCGAGTAGGACACGGGACCTCGGTCAAAGCGGGTTACACTCTGGAGATAGAATGCATTGATAAATTCACCGTACCCCCCACAGATATTCTAATAAAAACTTTTCTTAGTGTCAAATCAGGCTCTGCCAGAGATCCTGCCTCCCCTAGGGTGCTTAGAGGGAGCATTGTGACTCTTGAGCCGTGCATAAGACATCTCTTGGAGATGTCTTTTATGGCGGGTACGGTGCCTAAAAGATGGAAGGAAGCAGTTGTTCTTCCATTACCTAAGAAACCTCACATTGGTCCAGACCAACTAGATAATCTGCATCCTATTTCCCAGCTCTCTTACTTCGCAAAAGTTGCGGAGAAGGTAGTAAATTCTCAACTCACTGCGCATATCTGTAAACACAACCTCCTTCACCCCACTCAGTCCGGTTTTCGGTCCCTCTATTCCACCGAATCGGCTCTGTTATTCTCAATCGAGACCATCAGGAAATATGTGGATGCGGGACAGAGAGCGGCCTTAATTCTTTTAGATTTAAGTGCCGCGTTCGATAAGGTTGCCCATCATACCCTGCTGCATTGTTTGAGGAAAGGAGGTGTGGCAGGCAGTGCTCTGAGGTGGATGGAATCCTTCTTGTCTGAGCGCAGCTTTCAGGTGGCGCAGGGATCCTATTACTCTAAAGTTATTAAATTGAAACAGGGGGTGCCTCAGGGGTCTACTTCTTAAGACAATACGTTCTTGAGTAAATGACAGTTCATTTTTCAAATTTCTGAACTTTTGATATTCGTTGTAATGCCACAGTATGCCTTTGAGCAATTGGGTGTCCACTGTGTTGGGCAAGGATCGTGCCCAGCCTGACCTGGCTGGTGTCAACAACAACCTCTGTATGTAGTTTCGGATCAAAGTAGGCCATTTCAGTGGCGTTCTCAATTGCATGCATGATTTTCTTAAAACTATGTTCACATTCGTGTGACCAGTAAAATGAAGCATTTCTTTTTGTTAAGTCTCTTAAGGGAACACTTACTGTGGCAAAGTCACATATGTATCGGGAACAGTAACTGGCCATGCCAAGGAATGAACATAACATGGTAACATCTTGTTGGGGATTGGTGGCTGACAAAGCTTGTACTTTAGCTGGATCTGGTGTCATACCCCTATCAGAAAATATATGGCCAAAGAATTTGAGTTTTGTTTTTGGAGACTCACATTTCTCAGCATTCGAAGTGAAACCTACATCAGTAAGTAAACAACACACTTGTGTAAAAGCTTTATCATCTTCCTTTTTTTAGCTCCGAAAATTAACATGTCATCACTGTAATTAAAAGCATTCATGACAGGTTTTATGACATGTTAAATGACATCTTGGAAAGTTCGGCAGCTGATGATACATCAAAACTTAATCGCTTATATCTGAACAAACCAATATGGGTAGAAAAGGTGGAAATATACTTGCAATTTTCATCGAATTCTAATTGATGATACCCTTTGTTCAGATCAAGGAGAAAGAAGACTTTAGTACCATTTAACTGTGTGATCATGTCAGCAATGTGCGTCCCAGGATGTTGTTCTCTTTCAATGGTCTTGTTTGCTTAATGTATATCAACACAGATAGGTACAGCTCCTTCACTGTCCTTTTGGGGCACTACCACTATGGGTGAAACCCACAGAGTTGGACCAGTAGATCGCTCAATTATATCATGCTTTAATAATGTCTCAAGCTCTCTCTCAACAGCTTCTTGTAGATGAAATGCAAATTGTTTATGTCTATGAGCAACAGGACAAATGTCCTCATTGATATGTAGTTGTACTTTCATGGTCTTATGTTTGCCCAATCCATGAAACAACATTGGAAATTGATTTAATATTTCAGGATGAGCATTCATGTTGTAGTTCACAGATATCAGTCCCATATCAACAGCAGTATTGAAACCTAAACAGGTGCTTGATAAAGTACCTTGAAGTACATGAATGGGTGCTTGTACTTTTGTCCTTTTGCGTTTCATGGTTGCTACCAATGAAACTTGACTCTTTAATGGCATTGATGCAGCCCATGTGTACACTTTAGTCGTTGACGGTGTGAGATGGGGCAATGGAGACAGTCCATTGTATTTCTCCTCAGGCATAATGTTTAAAGACTTACCACTGTCGATAATAAAAGGTATGTAGCAACTGTTTATTCTTAGCGTAATTTCCCGACAACGTTTGAATGACTTTTGTGATTCTACTCGTCGATCTTTCTTTGACCCGTATTTTTCTCTGCAAGCGGCCAGTCCTACATGCAAATGTTTTTCTGAGCTAAACATCAACATCACACATCGGTCTTCCTCACTGTCACTTGACAATGAAACTGATGACGATGATCAAATTCAGTTAGTGTTGATTTGCCTCTACAGATGTTGCCTTCTGGGGGTGTGTAGAACGTCACTTCTGGAACAGTACGGAGTACATTTTGTTTTCTCGTCGTGACACTGTTGGATATTACTTCGCCTTGCAAACTGTTACGAAATGGTTCCCCTTCCCACAGTCTTTGCATACTTGTGCAATGACGGGACAATTACCTTTGTGTGGAAATGCAAATCCACATCTAAAGCACGGTTTCTTTTTCTTCTAAGACATCAGTTTGTGTCATTCAGCTTTGTGTTTCTGCTTATTTTTCATGTCCATGACTGACTCTTTCTGGGCACCTCTCGTCTCCATGCCAGCAGCTTGTCGATTAGCTTGTTCCTCAGCTCTGGCAGGCAGGTGAACTCGAACTTGAGACTAAGGGTTTCTCTCAGCATTCGTCGCCTGAATGAATCTGAAAGACATCCGTCAATATTTCTGAGACATATAGCTTCTTCATCCTTGAATTCATTAAACTTACAGTGTTTGAAAAGCGTATCAAGTCTCTCAACACATTTGTCAATTGTTTCACCAGCTTTCTGTCATTCCTGACTGAAAATATATCTTTCATAATCGACATTCTGAGATTTAACACTTTGATGGTATGCGACTTTGTCAGCTCTCTGTAATTTCTTTATTACCTCTTGTACTCCTTCACCATCAAGATTTTTTAGGTAGATGACAATCTTTTTGTTGGCGTTTCATTCCAGTGCATCAATTAAATCATCACACGTTTCCATCCAAGCTGTCTATCGGTCACCAATAATCAGCTTTTTAACAGTGTTGAATGGAGGTGGTGGTTTCAGGAAAGCAGTGGCTGTATACTTCGCACCTCTTGCTACTGTTGTGGAAAGTATTTGCTTTTCAGGCAGAGATTGATATGCATTTGACTCCCTACCTTACACAAGTATGGGCTCCGTACTTGAACTGGGGTCATCTGGTCCAGTCACTGGACACACTGCACCTTCTTCCTCCTTTGCAGTAAATACCGGTTTTGTTTATTGTAACTTCTTCACCCTGCTGCATAGTACCTTGTTTTCACTGCCTTTTTAACGCTATTCTGTATTTGGATATGTTCGCTGCTTCTAATGCATCATTGTACCTAGTTTTTTCTGCCTGTAGCATTATCGTTCCATAGGATTTATAGCTGTGATGCGTAGTGGCGCAGTACCTTTTTCACGGCCTTTGTAGCAGATTCTGGCCAACAATGAGTAAACTTCTCAGTGAGGTTTTCGTAATCATCAAATGCTTCACAGTGGCTGGAGTGGTGCTTTGACTTCACATACACCAAACATCGATCTTCACTTCGACTGGGGAACACAAGCAGTAATCTGGACCATGGCAAACTCTCTTGGAAAGCACTGTTGATCTTTGGGTTACATATCACCTATCTTGTCGCCTGTTGTAGCATCCTCCCCAGACTGGGTACTCGTAAATGAATACTTCTTCATTCCTGTGTGTGTACCTGCGAACTCTACATTCTAAACATGAACTCTATTCACTACACTCGAACACTTATGTCCTAGTTCTGCGGAGTCCATCGGGAACCAAAGGGTTTTGTCATTGTTTACTCACAATGCTCATCCTGGACTCACGTATTTGAAGGCGCTCTCATATGTGATAATGAAATAAAAGGTGGCTCAGTGAAATATTTGTCAAAGATCACAGAATTTGGTTATGGGGGGGATGCCAGGATTGATCTTAGGTTTTCTGGTTTCACATTTGGAAGTTCAGCTACAAAATGGGTATATTTTCCTTCTATCTGTTTTACATCAAAGGCTACTACCTTGTTTTTAATTCTTGTTGATTGACTTTTGAGAGTGAGTGGCAGGCATAAGTTACATGATGGGCTCTGCTCGTTTTGGGCTCAAGGGTCCACGAGGACCTCTAGCTGGACCAGAACCAGACATCTGGCTCAAGCTTTCAGTGACTCACCTTAATGGACTGTTCCATGAAGCAGGGTCAAGACAGATTTGCATATGGCTGGGTCCAAACTGGGTGGCGTGGTGAGCAAAACAACGATAGATTAACCCAGATCTGTGACTGGGGTATGCTTGATTTGCTCAGCATTCCGGCCATCATTTGTTCTTGTCACCTTTATTAATGTTATACTCACCAAAAATATTGGGATGTTGTCTGTTATGTCAATAACTAATCATAGTGTCGGTGTGGGGAAATAGCAGGGCATTAGTCTTTTAAAGACGAGAACCCTCACTCACCCAAAGGTGACATGCTTCATCATTGGGTTCCCTCTTGCACACTGTGACCGCAAGGTTCACAGTGTGGGCTACAACTCTCCTATAAGAAGAGGAGCGTAAGGTGTTTTGTTTGTAAACCATCCAATGGAAGTCGGAGTGAGGGGCAGAGTGCAAATAAAGTGAAAAAAGTGTATTAAAACTAAACTCAAGGGAGACAAAATCTACTTTAATTGGTGTCCCCAATGGTTAGAACTAAAAAAGCTAAGTGAATAGGGGTGTAGATATTCCCTATTAAAGTAAGGTCAACATGTTTCTGCCTTTGGCGACCTGTTGGTTCATTGCATTCGTCAGGACCCACTTCTCGTCACTCTGCTATTTATGTGTGAAAATGATGTTATATAAAAGTAAGAAATACCATACTTAATTGTAAAAGCATCAAAGTGGTACCAGCTGCAGTATGGTTCACGAGCACTATCACCACCTTCCAGAGGTCCTTTACTGATAGATCTCCAAAGTCTTATTCTCCGTGATCTATCTCCATTTCAGTACGGACCGAACACCTTTATTAATAAGCAGACACTACGAAATTTAAACTTAAATTGACCCCCACTAGCAACTTACCTCTTAGGGGGAACTTCACTCCAACTGCTTCCTGTTTTTTCATTGCACCTTTAAAGTTTCAAGGAGGTAGGTTTGGAACTAATGATCTTTGTCATTGGTATGTCCTCAAAACTTCAAAGACAACACTTTGAAAAATAACACTTCCCAACTGTTAATTGTTAATATATATATATTTTTTTTAATGGACCATTTCCCAAAATGTTGATTCCCATAATATAGTAAGGGCAAGGTAAAAGAGGTTAAGGTTTAGGGTTTTAGTGCATATGGGTTAAAGGTATGGGTTTGTAGTATAAGTTTAATTTTTTCAGGCATAGTGTTGCAGATATAGGAATAAGGATATAGAGGTTTGGGCCTAAGGGTCAAGGGTTAGGAGTTGAGGGTTTGGAGTTTGTGAAACAGAGTTGTAGGTTTGGGGGAAAGGGTTAAGGTATAAGCATATAAAATAATAGGGAGCCCGTGTTGTTTGCTCGTTTGTTGCCACATCGCCAGCCCGCATTTGAAAGGAGGGGGGACTACAACATCCACAGTCCCACGCGCTAGGGGAGGCGCCGACACACCTGCTGTTGTTTGCTCGTCTGTTGCCACATCGCCAGCCAGCATTTGAAAGGAGGGGGACTTCAACATCCACAGTCCCACACTCCAGGGGAGGCGCCGACACACCTGCCAAGCGCCAGGAGGCGCATAAGAGGCGGCTGTGGCTCCCTCTGCACCAAAGGTGGGCCCGTCCATGCCCGTCGGAGCCCGGAAGAGGCTGGGCCCCCCCTCTGACACCTGGGTACCTGCACAGGACTATTCCTCCCAAGCGCCAGGTACAGTTGTGTATATCCTTTTCTGTATTTGTGTTAAACTTGACCCTGCTCATTTATAACTTTTATCATGAGCAAGTGCAAAGGAGTAGCAGGGACCCTAGATGCATTCATTGTAAGGGCTGAATCATTGTTAACCCATGAAATAGAAATGACTGAACAACACCTCTCTCTAGGCCCCAGCACACTACAGAGCCGTTTGACATTAGGCATCTCCAACTTGGGTGGGACCCCACAATTGCACTTGCCCCCTACTCCTCCAACCTTGTCTCAGAATAGCCCCTTGGTAAATTTGGATGCATCACCCATGGCTATTTCTAAAGGGCCCAGTATAATCATCAGAGGACGGGTTGCTAAAATCAACGACAAGACTAAGGCAAGAGTTCCACCAGCCAAACGGAAGCGGGCGCTGTCATCCAGAAAATATAAAAGTACAAAAGGTCCCAGATCTGCTAACCAGGCCACCCATACAGTACATCAAGTAACCATATTAACTAATTCTGTTAGCACTCAGACCGATGCAGTCTTTCCACCAACAACGGAAGATACCACTGGGGGTGTCATTTTACCCACCTCTGTGGAGATCACTTTGGAAACAGCATTATCCCATTTCAAAGAACTGCTTGATAGGACTCTTACCCCCTTTGGGAAAAGGTGGAACGTCTGGTTACCTCTATGGACATTTTAATTAACTGGGGTGCCAACGAGACCTCAAAACCGGGTGATAACGTGGGGGTGGGCCTCTCTACGTTGGTAGACGCTAATTCAAGACCCAATTCACTCCTTTCAAGCTCTACCACGCACAAAGCACCCTCATCTGCTAACCCTCGCACTATTTGTCGCAAACCCAAAGCATCTTATGCGCAGAAATTTAACATTGAGCAGGGGAAACCACAGGACCAATATCAGGAGCCCCGCCTCGAGAACTATGGGCTTATGCAGTAGACAGCCAGAACTCTTAGCTTCCGGGACGATACCATCTGATTTAAGCCGGAACACAACAGATAATATGAGGAGTAAATGTCTGGTATGGTATGAGACCCAATACCGATGTCTTGAGCTTACCACCGCCCACCTGCCCTTATGCACTGGTTTTGGCTGGTGTACCCACTCTCTTAGAGAATCAGAGGGAGTCTAGGACTGATTTCCGCAACAAGACTGTTGACTGGTTAACTAAATACAAAAGGTTTCACCCGTCCTGTATGAACGAGATCCTCATGGTCCGCCGAGTTGGGTGGGTTGGTCAATCCCCCAAAAACATTGATGGAGACTGCATTATGATCAACTTACGTAGGCCTCACTTTGTTGCATATTAAGTTTTTGCGAGAAAACATTTATTCAATGTCATGGACTTTGTGTGGTCCCCCTGGGTTATTTTCATAAACCACAATTTAGGCCCACTGATCACATGTTCACTCCGATCCCTGTATCCAACAGATTTCAGGCCTTGTCAGATCTGGATTCAAAGGATTGACAAACACCCCCATCGGAATATCGACTTGGTCCCCTAGAAAATTCCCAGGATTTTGCTACTTTCCCACCGATTGACATGTCAGTCAATCAGCTAACAATATCTAAAGCAAAGGTAGACACAGATTTAAGCATTGAACAACCGCAATGGACCGCACTCCGCTAGCTCCTCCTCCGGGTCGCCCCAAGGGAAGCTGGTACATAAAGTTCTTGAGTGGTTCACCCCAGTGGGTGCAAGTAAGTACTTGTTGAACTGATGATCTCTGATGGAGTTCTTGAGTGGTTCACCCCAGTGGGTGCAAGTAAGTACTTGTTGAACTGATGATCTCTAGACCCGATACATGTCCCGGGTTTTAAAATATCGCCCGAGACATGGCTCGGGTTTCGGGATAACTTCCCTCCTCAGTAGAGAAAATAGTTAGGGGTGGAAGAGAGGGCCGCAAATTAATTACATTTTGGCAGTCCACGCGGCACCCCTTTACACTGACCTGCTCCCTGCTGACGAGAGGCAACTACCTTGAAACACGTGTCCAGGGATGGCTAACGCAACACATACTGTTCTTTATACATCGTGGCATAGGCGTACCCGCCGTCGCCACTACATCTACCACAGTCCTTTGGGGCAACTTGCTGGTGTGACGAGCAGTGTGCGACCAACCTTTGCTTAATTTATTACGGCTCCCTTGAGCCAACGGGCTGACGAGCCTTGGATCTGCACCTGCGCGCCATGAGAGGTACTTGACCTGTTTAATTACATTTTGGCAGTCCACGCGGCACCCCTTTACACTGACCTGCTCCCTGCTGACGAGAGGCAACTACCTCGAAACACGTGTCCAGGGATGGCTAACGCAACACATACTGTTCTTTATACATCGTGGCATAGGCGTACCCGCCGTCGCCACTACATCTACCACAGTCCTTTGGGGCAACTTGCTGGTGTGACGAGCAGTGTGCGACCAACCTTTGCTTAATTTATTACGGCTCCCTTGAGCCAACGGGCTGACGAGCCTTGGATCTGCACCTGCGCGCCATGAGAGGTACTTGACCTGTTTTAATTACATTTTGGCAGTCCACGCGGCACCCCTTTACACTGACCTGCTCCCTGCTGACGAGAGGCAACTACCTCGAAACACGTGTCCAGGGATGGCTAACGCAACACATACTGTTCTTTATACATCGTGGCATAGGCGTACCCGCCATCGCCACTACATCTACCACAGTCCTATGGGGCAACTTGCTGGTGTGACGAGCAGTGTGCGACCAACCTTTGCTTAATTTATTACGGCTCCCTTGAGCCAACGGGCTGACGAGCCTTGGATCTGCACCTGCGCGCCATGAGAGGTACTTGACCTGTTTTAATTACATTTTGGCAGTCCACGCGGCACCCCTTTACACTGACCTGCTCCCTGCTGACGAGAGGCAACTACCTCGAAACACGTGTCCAGGGATGGCTAACGCAACACATACTGTTCTTTATACAACGTGGCATAGGCGTACCCGCCGTCGCCACTACATCTACCACAGTCCTTTGGGGCAACTTGCTAATGTGACGAGCAGTGTGCGACCAAACTTTGCTTAATTTATTACGGCTCCCTTGAGCCAACGGGCTGACGAGCCTTGGATCTGCACCTGCGCGCCATGAGAGGTACTTGACCTGTTTTAATTACATTTTGGCAGTCCACGCGGCACCCCTTTACACTGACCTGCTCCCTGCTGACAAGAGGCAACTACCTCGAAACACGTGTCCAGGGATGGCTAACGCAACACATACTGTTCTTTATACATCGTGGCATAGGCGTACCCGCCGTCGCCACTACATCTACCACAGTCCTTTGGGGCAACTTGCTGGTGTGACGAGCAGTGTGCGACCAACCTTTGCTTAATTTATTACGGCTCCCTTGAGCCAACGGGCTGACGAGCCTTGGATCTGCACCTGCGCGCCATGAGAGGTACTTGACCTGTTTTAATTACATTTTGGCAGTCCACGCGGCACCCCTTTACACTGACCTGCTCCCTGCTGACGAGAGGCAACTACCTCGAAACACGTGTCCAGGGATGGCTAACGCAACACATACTGTTCTTTATACATCGTGGCATAGGCGTACCCGCCGTCGCCACTACATCTACCACAGTCCTTTGGGGCAACTTGCTGGTGTGACGAGCAGTGTGCGACCAACCTTTGCTTAATTTATTACGGCTCCCTTGAGCCAACGGGCTGACGAGCCTTGGATCTGCACCTGCGCGCCATGAGAGGTACTTGACCTGTTTTAATTACATTTTGGCAGTCCACGCGGCACCCCTTTACACTGACCTGCTCCCTGCTGACGAGAGGCAACTACCTCGAAACACGTGTCCAGGGATGGCTAACGCAACACATACTGTTCTTTATACATCGTGGCATAGGCGTACCCGCCGTCGCCACTACATCTACCACAGTCCTTTGGGGCAACTTGCTGGTGTGACGAGCAGTGTGCGACCAACCTTTGCTTAATTTATTACGGCTCCCTTGAGCCAACGGGCTGATGAGCCTTGGATCTGCACCTGCGCGCCATGAGAGGTACTTGACCTTTTTAATTACATTTTGGCAGTCCACGCGGCACCCCTTTACACTGACCTGCTCCCTGCTGACGAGAGGCAACTACCTCGAAACACGTGTCCAGGGATGGCTAACGCAACACATACTGTTCTTTATACATCGTGGCATAGGCGTACCCGCCGTCGCCACTACATCTACCACAGTCCTTTGGGGCAACTTGCTGGTGTGACGAGCAGTGTGCGACCAACCTTTGCTTAATTTATTACGGCTCCCTTGAGCCAACGGGCTGACGAGCCTTGGATCTGCACCTGCGCGCCATGAGAGGTACTTGACCTGTTTTAATTACATTTTGGCAGTCCACGCGGCACCCCTTTACACTGACCTGCTCCCTGCTGACGAGAGGCAACTACCTCGAAACACGTGTCCAGGGATGGCTAACGCAACACATACTGTTCTTTATACATCGTGGCATAGGCGTACCCGCCGTCGCCACTACATCTACCACAGTCCTTTGGGGCAACTTGCTGGTGTGACGAGCAGTGTGCGACCAACCTTTGCTTAATTTATTACGGCTCCCTTGAGCCAACGGGCTGACGAGCCTTGGATCTGCACCTGCGCGCCATGAGAGGTACTTGACCTGTTTTAATTACATTTTGGCAGTCCACGCGGCACCCCTTTACACTGACCTGCTCCCTGCTGACGAGAGGCAACTACCTCGAAACACGTGTCCAGGGATGGCTAACGCAACACATACTGTTCTTTATACATCGTGGCATAGGCGTACCCGCCGTCGCCACTACACCTACCACAGTCCTTTGGGGCAACTTGCTGGTGTGACTAGCAGTGTGCGACCAACCTTTGCTTAATTTATTACGGCTCCCTTGAGCCAACGGGCTGACGAGCCTTGGATCTGCACCTGCGCGCCATGAGAGCTACTTGACCTGTTTTAATTACATTTTGGCAGTCCACGCGGCACCCCTTTACACTGACCTGCTCCCTGCTGACGAGAGGCAACTACCTTGAAACACGTGTCCAGGGATGGCTAACGCAACACATACTGTTCTTTATACATCGTGGCATAGGCGTACCCGCCGTCGCCACTACATCTACCACAGTCCTTTGGGGCAACTTGCTGGTGTGACGAGCAGTGTGCGACCAACCTTTGCTTAATTTATTACGGCTCCCTTGAGCCAACGGGCTGACGAGCCTTGGATCTGCACCTGCGCGCCATGAGAGGTACTTGACCTGTTTAATTACATTTTGGCAGTCCACGCGGCACCCGTTTACACTGACCTGCTCCCTGCTGACGAGAGGCAACTACCTCGAAACACGTGTCCAGGGATGGCTAACGCAACACATACTGTTCTTTATACATCGTGGCATAGGCGTACCCGCCGTCGCCACTACACCTACCACAGTCCTTTGGGGCAACTTGCTGGTGTGACTAGCAGTGTGCGACCAACCTTTGCTTAATTTATTACGGCTCCCTTGAGCCAACGGGCTGACGAGCCTTGGATCTGCACCTGCGCGCCATGAGAGGTACTTGACCTGTTTTAATTACATTTTGGCAGTCCACGCGGCACCCCTTTACACTGACCTGCTCCCTGCTGACGAGAGGCAACTACCTAGAAACACGTGTCAAGGGATGGCTAACGCAACACATACTGTTCTTTATACATTGTGGCATAGGCGTACCCGCCGTCGCCACTACATCTACCACAGTCCTTTGGGGCAACTTGCTGGTGTGACGAGCAGTGTGCGACCAACCTTTGCTTAACAGATTTAAGCATTGGCTGGCCTTCAACAGAGGCTTGGTGACCCGGACTGGTTAGGTCTAATAAAGGATCCGGACATAGTAATGTTTCAGGAGACCTGGGCCACCCAAGAATTACACATTAACAGGTTCTTGTAGCCCCCAGCACCAAATTTGGCCGCCCCTCGGGGGCCTATTTATTGGGGTTAATATCACTGCCGGGGGCAGCATCAAGGTTCTACCCACTAATAGTTGTAATTTCCAAGTTTTACGCTACAAAAGGAGAGTCTCTTTTTATTTGATTAATTTTTATAACAATGATTTTAATTCTATCCCCAATGGGAATTTCATTAAGCTCTTTATCTCCTACCTTGATTCCCAGCAAGAAACAGCAAAAAATACTGGTATCCTTCTGAGGGTGATTTTAATGCGAAATCACCAGATAGACCATATAGCTTAGGGTTTCCTAACTCCAGCTCTACTTGCCGTAGGGGCTATGTTTCTTAGCACGCACAATTTTACCAATGTAATGGACATTGTGGGCGCAACATATGCAAATAATCATTTTGTGCCAACATTTAGAGGAAGGGGGTGTTCTTCGACCATAGACTTCTTTTATATATCCCCCCCATCTTGCTGACCGCCTAATGGAAGCTGAAGTTATTGCTAAGAGCCAAGGGGACCATAATCCCATTAGAATAGGACTGAGTCTAGCACCACGGCCCACGTTCACTTCTGAATGCGGGGCCAGGAATCTAACACCCTCCACTGACAACCTGCGATTAATATGGAGGGCTATAGATAATAATAAACAGTTTCAGACAGTGGTAAAGGATAACATTTATCTTATTAATTCATGTTTATCAGCCCAAGACCCACTCCCTGAAGCCGTCCACGATTTTAATAAACTCTGCGCAGCCAAAACAACTATTTTGTCACAACCCACCTCCCGTGTTAAACGTGACCCCAGATGGTTTGACCACGAGTGCTCTGAAGTGAGTAAACAATTGCGCAGAGCATTCTCATCCGACCGTAGATGCAACCTTGAAGGGAAATCTGCCAGGCTGAGGTACAAAACTGCGATCTCAAATCGGAAAGCAGAAATTTAAAAAAAACGTTGGGAGGCATTAGTGGTAGCAGCAAACACTAGAAAGGGTGATACATTTTGGTCAGCTGTTAGGGATTTGCGATCCATGGGGCAGCTTCTTACCCCCATTAGCTGTACTATTGCGAGCGAGTCGTGGGAAAACCACTTTTCAGAAATGTATGCTGCACCCGCACGAGAGGCAGATCACTTTGAGCCGGGGCCACTAACCAGAATACAGATTTCCATATCTGAGGTGGTAGAAGTGATTCAGCAGAGTGTGGGCAATAAATCTCCTGGACCAGATGGTCTACCCATCGACCTCATCAAACACAAGCCAGACTTTTGGGCTCCTTTACATTTAAATGTTTTTAAAAATCTAATGTATGCTCCGTTACCCAGTTCTTGGTCCACAAGCATTATTGTTGCGATTTTTGAAAAAGGGGATCGTTCTCAACCCAATTGTTACAGGCCTATCTCCCTAATTGATAACACTTTAAACATTTTAGGCAGAGTCCTGTACAACAAGATTTTAGAGTGGTCTGAGGAAAATGGAATCTTAGATCCCTGTCAACTGGGCTTCCGTAGTAAGGTAGGCACTACTGAACAATGCTTTAATCTCAATTTAATTGTGGGCAAATACACCATTGCACGGGCATCTCCGATCTATTTGGCCTTTATGGATTTGACCTCTGCTTTTGACCTTGTTAACAGGTCAAAACTCTGGTCTATCCTTTTGACCTATGGACTGGATGAGCCCCTGGTGTACTTTCTGGCACACCTTCACAAAGATCTTAAAGCCTGGGTGAGGATTGGATGCGGGGGTGAGGTCACCGAAGCTATAGATGTAGAAAGGGGGTGTCAGACAGGGCTGTGTTCTGGCCCCCTGCTTTTATTCATCTATATTAATGGACTAAATAAAACACTGAAAGCATTAACCCTAGACGTCATAAAAATCCACGGAAAATCACTCCCCGTATTACTCTATGCAGATGATGCGGTCCTCATAGGCCGCACTCCGAATTCCTTGTGCACCTTAGTGCAGGGTTTTGTTAACCACATGGATAGCCTGGATTTCTGCACTAATTTTAAAAAGTCATTCATAATGTCATGTGGTCCAAAGAAACGTCAACTCAGTTCAATATCGGTGGGTAATCAGAAGCTGATGAGCACCAGCACCTTTCCTTATCTTGGGGTGGTCTTTGCTGCGAACGGCTCCTAGACTGAGCATATGGCTCACTCCAGGAGCAAGTTCTCAAAGGCCACCAATTCGATCCATAGTCTTCCATGCCCAAAGAGAACAGGTGCCATCTTAGCCATTTAAAAAAAAAAGTAAGTCCCAATGCGTGCCAACAGCCACGTATGGCGCTGAGGTTTGGGGCTTTGCCAAGAGTACCTGCATCCAACAGGACGAAAACAGATTTAGCAGGAAGTTATTAGGCGTCCCAATCTCAACACCACAATATACTTGCCACAGGGAACTCAACCTAAATTTTATTGAAGATTTTATCAGGGCCCGCCCTGCCCTTTTCTGGCTATTGGTTTGGAAAAACCCGGCTGCATCCCTAACGAGAGAGATCATTAGTGATTGTATGGGATGTGTGAAAGGGAATGACATACCATGGCTGTCAGGGGTGTACCAGAGTCTATGTAGCATTAACAAGGGAAGAATTTTCTTGGATCCCAACACAGCAATGACTACGAACAAAAATTAGCTTAAGAGTGCGCTCTATTCGTTATATAGAGCAGAAAGGATTGAAAAGGAATCTAAAAAATCACTTATCCATAGCTACATGGCTATTGAAAATTCTGTACACCTGCTGGCTATCTACATTACCCTGCCTATGAGCCATTGGGAGAGGAGCCTTTTGTTTCGTTTAAGGGCAGGTAATTTGTATTATGTTTTCCTCTTGGCCACCACTTTGACCTTGATCGTATACCCTGTCCGTGTGATGGCCAGGGTGGCCAATCTATTTTACATTTCTTGTTCTTTTGTAATTACTATTTAAAGTATATCATGTGGCTTTTAACTCCGTATTTTAAAAAGCATATGCCCATCAGTTTGGAAAACGCCTATGAGGCTATTGACCCTGGATGATGAAGAGCTGGTCTTTTGCACAGGCACTTTCTTGAGAATTGCAGTTTGTGCACGCCGAATGATGTCTAATCCTTGAGCTTTTATCCATTTATGAATTTCTATGAACTCAAAGACTATCGCACTTTGTACGTTGCTAATGGTTTTTATTATGACTCTTTGTATATTTTTAAATTTGTTTGTTGTTGTGTTGTGCTTTTATGGATACAATGTTATCCAAATAAAGTGTTTTTGAACCTTGAATAGGGTATATGGTGTAACGGTATGGAATTAAGGTTTAGGTTAAGTGTATGGGTTTGGGATATAGTGTTGAGGGTTTGGATTAAGGGGTTAAAGATAAGGGTTGATAAAATAGGAATAAGGGTTTGGGGTATAGGGTTGAAGGTTCAGAAGAAAAAGATTACGGGTTTGGGGCACAGAATTAATTGTTTCAGTTTTGGCCATGAGGTAAAGGGTAAACTGTATAGGGGTTAAGGTTATGGGGTTAGGGTTAGACGTTAAGGGTATATTGGATAGGGGTAAAGTGTGGAGTGTGGTGCTAAGGTTTTGAGGTTAATTAATTTGAGCATAAAGGTTAAGCGGTATGCAGTTAATAGTGTTTAGTGTCACATCTTGAAATGTGTTTTTTATTATACATTCTATTTTGAGGTTTTATGTTCCAATAATTTTAGTGAGGTTTTGCAGTACATAACATGAAGTGGGTATACCCACTATAAACCCATAACCATCCCTAACATCCCCATCTAAATGTCATACAGTATAACTCCAATTGGTTAGTATTGTCTATGTCATTGTTCCTACTTGTTCATCAGGTTGCTCCCATTCCCTACTGCCCCAAAGTATAAGCAACTGGGGTCAGTCTCCCATCACCCCCATCCCATGATCATCATATTATGTTCCACTAACTGTATTTGCAGAGTTCTATGAGCTCTCAGGTATGGATGCAGGTTCATAGCCCTGGACAAATAAACCAATTTACTATTACGTTCCTGCTTTCTCATAGGTTTGTTCTATTCCTAGTATTCTTCACAGTCTGTGAAGCCAGTCTAATGCTCTTGACAGGGGGATGGGAGAATGGGTGGTGGTCCTGTCACCATCTTGATCATCTTGATAATAGTACCTATTTTGCTTTAAGTTGAAGTGTTGAAATTAGGCTTTCTGCCCCGATTCCCCCCCACCGTGGTTAACTTTGGAGTCCATACAATTATCGCGACCGGGATGTCAGGATATCATGTGTTTGTGATCAAAGAATATGCGACAGTGTACCCATCCCTGCATTGCCTCAATCAGGTCTTTGGGCAGTTTGCATTGATCAAGTGCATTCTTGTGGGTGTGTAACGCGAACTATACAGTAATTGCCTACAAGTTTCTATCCTGTTGACACAACCCACCCCCGGTTTATATGCCTTACGATATAGTCCCAACATTTGACCGTGAGAATAATTCCCAGTTCTCCCTCCTGCTTGGTCTAAAAGTTATATCTCTTATGACTGACTGATTTGTTGAGCTGGTAGATCTTCGGTTAATGTGTGTCAGTGATGTCTCTTGTCGCCCTGGTTTTACTGTGGCATGTAATACCAATCCGTCGGTACCTCGAACGGCTGCCGAGCCAGAAGGGGAGGTACTCGATCATGGTGATGTTGACCATTGTGTTCGTTCGACGTGGGAAGGAGGCGCAGAGTGATGACGTAAAGACGTCATCACGTGTGACCTGAGCTACCATGGGAAATGTAGTAATTCCTATCCAGGGTGCAGATGACCAATCAGGTTATTGGAAATCATACATAAACATTGCGGGTAGGCCAGAATGGTGTTGATGGCATAACAATGAAAAACAAATATTCAATACATTATGGCCCCAAAACAAATAGCGATAACTGGCGAAATTTGAATGAGGACTCACAATATCGAGAGCGATTGAGTTCGCAAGAATAGCAAATAGGGAGCAACTTACAAGTTTTGTGGATCGCCATCCAATAAAGAGTTGTACTGCTTTCTACTAGTTTGTCACAGCGATGTCCACGGTATTTGATCATTTAATCCCTGGACATCGCTTTTAAGTCTGAAAACCCATTTCTGCTCTCGGAGAAAAAGAAATTTCTTTACGTCGGTGATGTGCGGTGGGATGAAAGGTTGTTCCAGGATGAGCCATCTCAAATCCTCGGGTTTATGATTCAGAGCAAGAAAATGACTGGTTAATCTGGTAGCTTGTTTGTTGCGTCTTATGGTACTCTTGTGTTCACCGATACGGACTTTGATCTTGCGTGTTGTCATCCCTATGTATCGGAGTGAACAAGGGCATGTTATCTGATAAATCACTTTATCCGAGTTGCAGTTCGTGTGTTTACGTAAGATCCAAGGTTTGTCCAACTCTAAATCAACTGATTTGATTTGTTGAGTCTGAGGGCATGCTGAACAAGAGCCACACGGATAGTGGCCCTGTATGGGTGGCAAATCCCAAAGTGTTAATGCTTTCATGCCTGGTTTTGCTTTAGGTCTTGTATGGATGAGGTTGTCGCGCAAACTGGTGCCTCGTTTGAAGGAAAACAAAGGGAGTGGAATATTGTCATTTCCAACATTAAGAATGTGCCAATGTTTGCGTACTGACTTCTGTACATTGTTGGATAGTGTACTGAAGGTGGTGACTAAAGTCATTCTGGTCAATGGTACCTTAGAACCTGGAGGTTCAAGCAAGGCGTCTCTGTTGTTGATGGACACCCGTTTGTAGGCTTGTTTTACCAAGTGGGTCGGGTATTGTCTGGCTTTCAGTTGTTTGGAGAGTTCATCAGCGTGAGATAGAAAACTATCTTTCGTGGAGCAATTCCTGCGAATGCGCAGGAACTGTCCTACTGGCAGATTTTGTCAGAGAGATTTAGGGTGGTAACTGTGAATGCTCAGAAGAGAATTCTTCGTCTGAGGTTTTTTGTACAATTCACTGCCCAAAGTACCTGATGTGGGGTAGATAGTGATATCTAAAAAAGGAAGTCTGGTCTTGTCATGCGTGACGGTAAATTTCCCAAAATTATTTTGGGAATTCAGCCAAGAGTGAAAATCCAAAAGGGTAGCCACGGTGCCATGCCAGACCACCAAGATATCGTCTATATATCTCTTCCAGCAGGCAATCTGCCCTCGAAAGGGATTCTGGTCAGTAAGCACAATATCTTGTTCGAAACAATGAACATAGAGATTGGCCAGACTGGGTGCGAAAATGCTCCCCATTGATGTACCGGAGACTTGGAGAAAGATGGTTTCTTCAAATCTGAAGAAATTCTCAGTCATCGCCAGTCTGGCACATTCCATGATAAAGTGTGTGGGTGTTATGGTATCACGGTCTCTATTGTCTAGGAGACCCCTGATGGCTTCGAGGGTCTCTTCTTGAGGAATGCAAGTGTACAATGATTCCACATCGAAACTGACCAGGAGGTCAGTCTCGATGTTGAAAGCAATCTGTGGTAATAGTCGTAAGACGTCCTTAGTATCTTGAAGGAAAGTGGGCATTTCTCTGACCATAGGTCTTAGAAAGAAATCGACAAAGGTGGATAAGGGTTCCAGAAGTGAACCAATGCCTGATATGATGGGACGTCCAGGTGGTGGTCTTGTTGTTTTGTGTATTTTTGGCAGTATGCAAAAATACGGCATAATTGGAAATTTGGTAATGAGAAACTCAGATTCTTGTGAAGTAATCCACCCTGACTCTCTAGCTTCATTGACAAGATCATGAATCTCAATGGATAATCTTGTTGTGGGATCCTCTGCAAGAACCCGGTATGATTTGGTGTCATTTAGTTGTCTTAGGCACTCATCTCGATAGGTGACAGTGTCCAGGATGACTATAGCACCGCCTTTATCGGCGGGCTTGATAGTAATACAATCGTCATTCTGGAGTGTTTTCAGTGCCTGTTTCTCAATACTGGGTAAATTCTGATATACTCGATCACTCTTAGAATCGAGTAGAGTGATGTCATGTATAACTGCTTGCTCAAAAACTTTCACCTGGTCTGGTGTAAGATGAGCAGGAGGATTGAAATTAGAAGGTGGTCTTAAACCAGTGTTTGAAGAATACAAAGGGTCAGATATATCTGCGACCATTGGGTCTTTGTTTTTAAAGAAAAAATGCAAACTTATTTTTCTAAAAAAAAAATCAATTTCTTGTCTTAGCTGAAAGGGATCACCTACATTAGTAGGTACAAATCCTAGACCCATATTAAGGACATTCAGTTCTGCTGTAGTAAGTGTCCTCTGACTCAAATTCACAACTAAGTCGTTGTATCTGTGCTCTGCCCTGCTTGTGGTGTACCCTTCCTGTTGCGGATGTTCTGTGGGGGTTGATCTGGTTGCCAATGTACATGTGGTTGTGCCTCTCCTCTCCTTCTGCCTCTGTTTCGTCCTCGGCCCTGTCCTAAAAAAGGTGGCTGGCCAAAGAATGGTGGTTGACACGGGAAGGGGGGCATAGATTGTGCAAAGGGCAATGGTTGATAACCCCATGGAGAGGGGGGCCACCATGGATTCTGTTGTTCATATTGATTCTGTGTGCCTCGCCTACGGTTGGGGCGGGAGCGTGGAAAAAAGGTCCTATTAGAAGGCGCTGATGTGTTTGACCCATCTGAATCTGTCGAATAAGTGTCTGAACCTGATGAGGAATAATTGGACCCGTACTTTCTCCCTTTCCTATTGAACTCTGGAGGTCTATAATTCTCACTCGTGTAAGGGTAAACTTTCTCAAAGGAGAAACGAGCTAAATCCTTTTTAAATTTATCGATTTTGGTCAAAAGGATGGTATCTTTATGATCTTTATTGGATTTGTTGGTTTCTTCCAAGTTCCTTTTGTATAAGGCACTCGTAATTGATGCCTTGATCTGGCCCTCTAATGTCTGTATCTCCACCAGTATGACATCCGCTGCTTTCTTAGCGGTGCTGATAATTAAAATTAACCAATCACGGGTGCACCGCCATGCGATGAGTGACCAATCCTTGAGGAAAGTTTTGTCAGTGAGGAACAGGCGAGGGGCATTCGTTACTATTAGGCCCATTGGTGCGCAATTGTTCCTAAGGTATTCCGTCATTATTGCACCGTGTATAAAAGTGCGAGAATGTGCTTTTTTCAAATTAAGTAAGGTCTGCCAGTCATCTTGTGTGTTACTGGTGACTGTTGGTAAACTATCCAGAATACTAGGATTAGTACTCAGGATGGACTGAAGCATGTCGTCATCGAAGGACAGACCCGTGAGTTCCGCCATAGTTCCAGGATAATGCGCGTTTCCAAAGAGCAGTGAAAGGGTCTTAATGTCTGTTGGGACAAAACCCTTCGGAAGAGAAAAAGACCCGCAGCCAAAATGCTGTTCAAATAGCAATAATAAGATATCTCAAAAATAGAGTGGGGGTCTAAGGGATACAGGATTAAAGACTCAAACAGTAAATAATCCCCAATTCTACATATCAAACAAAGAAAAACTGTGAGTCTGAAAAATCAAGTGACCTTGGAAAGTGCTACACAACAAGTACTGCAACAAATTGAATGTTCATACAAAAATATCACACTGGATATGTATATGCATTAGAAGTCTATATATGCATAAAAGATTCCCATCACCCACTAGAAGTGGCTCGCTTCATCATTTGGGAACCCAGGGACTTATCAGAGAACCATCCACTACCAAATGAACGTGGATACAGGTTCAGAGTGTGTCCCGGATGCAACTATGGATATGTTGCTTCAATGGAAGGAACCGAACTACAGAATGGTACAGGGTGATGTATGCAGTGCGAGTGATGAAAGAAGTGTGATTAGTAAAATTGGTTAACAAGGCACAAAGAAATTTTATTTGAGTGCTGCCTTGATGCCAAATTAAAACAGTGCTGTAACAGTTTAAACAAATAACTGTGTTGGATAACTGGTCTACATGTTTCAGCTTATGAATAGATTATACCCCAGCTTTCGTCAGGACCATAACAAGCTACTGCATTTTTATAAGTGAAAAAACAGGTAAATCATACAACCTGAACCTGTGATAGGTATAGGAGAAATTACCTGTGGAAGTGGAAACAAACAAAGTGAGAAGTAAACGGCAAAAGTGCAGCGATATATTTTAGGTCACAAGACGCATAAGAAAAGTTATTCAATTATGCAAGATACATATTAGTATAATCACCACATCAAATGATTGAGATGCTAGTTATTTGTCACTTACCCGAAAAATTCTGGGTATGCGCCTCGCCTCACGAACTGCAACTCGGAAAAAGTGATTTATCAGATAACATGCCCTTGTTCACTCCGATACATAGGGATGACAACACGCAAGATCAAAGTCCATATCGGTGAACACAAGAGTACCATAAGACGCAACAAACAAGCTACCAGATTAACCAGTCATTTTCTTGCTCTGAATCATAAACCCGAGGATTTGAGATGGCTCATCCTGGAACAACCTTTCAACCCACCGCACATCACCGACGTAAAGAAATTTCTTTTTCTCCGAGAGCAGAAATGGGTTTTCAGACTTAAAAGCGATGTCCAGGGATTAAATGATCAAATACCGTGGACATCGCTGTGACAAACTAGTAGAAAGCAGTACAACTCTTTATTGGATGGCGATCCACAAAACTTGTAAGTTGCTCCCTATTTGCTATTCTTGCGAACTCAATAGCTCTCGATATTGTGAGTCCTCATTCAAATTTCGCCAGTTATCGCTATTTGTTTTGGGGCCATAATGTATTGAATATTTGATTTTCATTGTTATGCCATCAACACCATTCTGGCCTACCCGCAATGTTTACGTATGATTTCCAATAACCTGATTGGTCATCTGCACCCTGGATAGGAATGACTACATTTCCCATGGTAGCTCAGGTCACACGTGATGACGTCTTTACGTCATCACTCTGCGCCTCCTTCCCACGTCGAACCAACACCACGGGTTCCCGTTTCATAAATGGTCAACATCACCATGATCGAGTACCTCCCCTTCTGGCTCGGCAGCCGTGCGAGGTACCGACGGATAGGTAAGACCTGACGCGCATACTTTACAAACAACGGACCTCTGTCTTTAATGAAACACGTCCTTTTTTCGACCAGTGGAGCCCTGTTATTTGCTATTGTCAACCGATTAAGAGCAGATATAGTCACCTCCACGTTAAATTAAGTTTCTGAGAAAGGTTACTTGTCTGGCAGTTAATCTATCTCTATGGCATACGTTTGTCGACTATATTAATCACTACGTTTATAGTCCAACATGTTATAATACCTAGCTTAATGTGTTGTTTCCTCGGCATTGCGTAAAAGAGAGACAACATTGTTCATATGAGCAATTATGCTCAAACACGACATGCTCTTACTACTATAGACACCTTTGGAGGTACAGTCTAATAGTGCTAATGTGGGTGCCATTGTCCTCAAGTATCCATCATTGAGGCTTAGGCATCACGTCCGCATAGAGGCATAGTTCTTCTCGGTAGTTAGACTCCCGTGTTTTCCCCTCCCCCCTGCTTTGGTTTTAAGGATAAGCGTGTTTCCATATTAAGGTATTGCTTGACTCATAGCATTGGACTATACAATGCCTTTTATTTATTTTCTAGAGCGGTGCCTCCTTAAGCCTGAGCACTTGCCAGGTGAGGCGAGGCGCATACCCAGAATTTTTCGGGTAAGTGACAAATAACTAGCATCTCAATCATTTGATGTGGTGATTATACTAATATGTATCTTGCATAATTGAATAACTTTTCTTATGCGTCTTGTGACCTAAAATATATCGCTGCACTTTTGCCGTTTACTTCTCACTTTGTTTGTTTCCACTTCCACAGGTAATTTCTCCTATACCTATCACAGGTTCAGGTTGTATGATTTACCTGTTTTTTCACTTATAAAAACGCAGTAGCTTGTTATGGTCCTGACGAAAGCTGGGGTATAATCTATCCATAAGCTGAAACATGTAGACCAGTTATCCAACACAGTTATTTGTTTAAACTGTTACAGCACTGTTTTAATTTGGCATCAAAGCAGCACTCAAATAAAATGTCTTTGTGCCTTGTTAACCAATTTTACTAATCACACTTCTTTCATCACTCGCACTGCATACATCACCCTGTACCATTCTGTAGTTCGGTTCCTTCCATTGAAGCAACATATCCATAGTTGCATCCGGGACACACTCTGAACCTGTATCCACGTTCATTTGGTAGTGGATGGTTCTCTGATAAGTCCCTGGGTTCCCAAATGATGAAGCGAGCCACTTCTAGTGGGTGATGGGAATCTTTTATGCATATATAGACTTCTAATGCATATACATATCCAGTGTGATATTTTTGTATGAACATTCAATTTGTTGCAGTACTTGTTGTGTAGCACTTTCCAAGGTCACTTGATTTTTCAGACTCACAGTTTTTCTTTGTTTGATATGTAACACCCAATGCCTTGCATGGAGGTATGGGTATCTTTCTTCTTTTACCAATACAAAATCTTTTTTAATTTGCTCAGAGGTATTGATCTGCCTCTGTACAAATAAATTCTCCAGACTTTTGGCTTCTATTTTTCCCCTCATTTCTTGAATGCTCCTCTCTATGGGCCCGGCCCAAAACCAGGTTTTCCAAATAAAGGGGTGGAGTGTGTGTGGTAGCTTTATAGCACACCTCTGACCCTCACGGTACACCACATTCATAAAGTGGTATTCAACACCAGGGTGCCTTTAGATGTGTGTGTGTGTCTGTCTGTCTGTCTGTCTGTCTCTCTCTCTCTCCCTCTTTCCGTTTAAACCATGGCAGCTTGCACAAAGACCGACCCACTTATGCTAGTCGGGGCCGTACCAGTATTTTATCCATTGACACTCTTGACCACTACCACACGTAGCCTATTTGGGATGCCTGACAGCAGGAAGGCTTGGCGGGGATACCCAGCCCTCCTCTGCTCAGGGGGTTGAAGCTTTGTTTGTATCATATTCTCTTTTTTTGCCCCCCACCCCACAGTAGGTATACCAAGCTTGTTGGAGCTGCTCTATAAATGACCCACATCGGTAAGGCCTGAAACAGGGCTCCTGCCAGGATCGTCATCTTGATTGACGCTATTTGGCCAGGCCTTCCCAGGCTGATGTTCTGCCATTGTTGAAGCTCATTTCCCGTGCAGTTGTGGATGCTTTGCTGAAAATAGATCTCGGGTGCTAGATGTGATGCACACTCCGAGGTACTGAATAAACTTTTCTACCTATTTGAAAGGTGTATTACTTATCAGGGTTCGTGATGTGGTAGGTTTAGGTTGAGATTAAACACCACAAATTTCTCTAAGCAGATTTTGTAGCCAGAGAAATCACTAAGTCCCCGCAGCTCTTCTCTTAAGGTTGGGATGGAAGTGTTCGGACCGGTTACTGAGGATAATACACCATAAGCAAAAATCATGAGTTTGATTAATATAGAGCCAAATCCTAATCCACGTATCTGTTGATTATACCTCATCTTTGGTGCCCAGGGTTTTAGATGCCAAATAACAGGGAGGCAATGGGCATCCCTGCCTTGTCCCTCTACCTCTTTGTATCTTTTTAGAGTCTCAGACATTTATTAGCATTCTTGCTGACGAGGCTGCAAAGATCACCCACCCCCCCCCCCCCCCCAACTGACATACATGTCTTGTTGAATCCCCTAGCCTGCATAGTCCTTTTCAAGCACTCCTAACCCACTCTATCAAACAATGTTTTGGTGTTGAGAGATAGGACAGTTTCCTTTTCAAGCATCAGAACAGTAACAATAATATGAATTACTTTTTGATATTATATCTGACGCATCTCTTCCCCATAAATTCTGACTGATCTGGGTCAATGATTTGTGGTAAGCATTGTGAAGATCTTAACATCAGTGTTTATTAAAGGCATATTGGTCTATGTGACCCACAGAGCTCTTTGTCCTTCCCTGGTTTAAAAATGACGAAATGATAAAAGTACTAGTCATGGAAAAGGAAACCTTTCCTGGTGAGGCGAAGGAACTGAAAGGTCTGATCATCATAAGATATAATATTTTTGGACACTATGCCGTATATAATGCAAATGTAAAACCGTCAGGTCCTGGTTTTTGGGAAAGTTTTTAATTGCTTTTACCATTTCTTCTTTCTTTATTTTGTGGCCTAGATTCTCACTCTTTTCTTGGGGTAGTTTACTTGACTGTATTACAGTAATTATGAATTCAACTGAGGTCTGGGTTATCTGCTTGTTGAAGTTTTGTTAGACCCAGAGAACTATTCGCAATACATTTTTCTCTGTGGCTGAAAGGGAGCCTAATGCATCCTGTTTGCGTTTGATATGGTTCTGTGTTTGTCTCACTGTCAGGCATGCAATTAGTAACCTGCTGGCTCTGTTCCCACCCTGGTAATACCATTGATTCAGTTTGGCTAGAAAGTATACGCTTTGTTTAAGCGTAGTAGCTCTACGTCCTCAGTGTCATAATTTGCTAGGTATTCAAGTGTCTGCTCTCCTATTGTTGCTGCTGGTATTGGATCTCACAGTATGGCACTGTTCAGTCGCCATGATTGTTTCTTCGGAGCTACCTCCCCAGTCAATTTGGCAAAACCCTGGAGCATGATCTGAGAGTGTGATATTACCATATTCAGTGTATTTTATTTTGTAGCGAAGTGTATGTTTGAGCATCATATCTATCTGGGCATAAGTCTTGTTGGGTGGCTAACTAGTGTGATAGTCTGTTTGTATAAGATTGTGTTCTCTTCACAAGTCTAGAAGGCCACCGCCTGCAGCCACCCCATCACTCATTAAATAGTGCTACTGTATCCCTAGAGGGTTGCCTTGACTTATCTCTATTTTTGTACAGCAGTGATCTATATCCCCTTAGCAATTTTTCTGCAGTGTTTGTCACTTTCCTTAAGTGTCTTCGTGTCGCGCGGACCGCAACCCTGTGCATGCTACGGCACATGCTTGGAGTGATATTGCTGGTCATCTAGGCGTGTCGCTCCTTTATTCCCCACTGATGCCTCTGGTGTACCACCCGGCCCTCCCACTCTTAGGAGAAGGGATGTTCCAGAGAATAAAACTGGTTTCGTGACCTCCCGCTCCTCTATGGGAACACTGTCCCCACCCCCCTGGAGGTTTTCGCCTTTATTCAGCTCGGTAGCGGGCTACAGAAAATATTGCAGACATATCCGGCTGAGCCCACTGTTCTGGAACCGTTCCATCATCTGCTTGACTCCTCTTCCCCTTCGCACATGGTCTCCTCGCTTTATCAGCGCATATATAACCGTGTTGGGGGGAGGTGTTGAGGTCCCGTGCATGCTGGGAGGCTGAGATCGGCATCGTTTTTACGGACGACCAGTGGGAGTTCTGCTGTTTGCAAACTGAAATGATCTCCTCTAGTAGTAGGTTTTGCGTTATCCATTACAAGTTCCTGCATCGCCTCTACTGCACTCCAGCTCAGATGTACAGGTTTAATCTTCGCGATAATGACCGTTGTGACAGATGCCATTCTCCTGGATCAGATTTCCTACACTTGGCATGGACCTGCCCGAGCATAGATGAATATTGGAACCAGGTATATGCGGCCCTGGGGGAAATGCTGGGGTCCCCGTTGCAGCCCTCTCCTTTACAAGCCTTACTGGGGTACACCCGAGACATACCTAAGCCAGATCGCCGTTTTGTTACTAGTGCGTTACTGCTCGCCAAGCGACGTATAGCGTGTCGATGGGGACGGGGAAGAAGCCCCAAGTTTAAGGAATGGCTGCAGGATTTGCTCACCTGTCAGGAAAATGTCCTATTGTACTCTGAGTTGCTTCCACCCGCGTCCCGCCCCCCTGACATCTGGGGACCCCTGACACGGTACCTCGCTGCACACGGTGACCGGCGATCGCCCTCTGCTACCACTGAGGGATGACTCCCCTACTGTCTGCTTTCATTGGGAGGGATGTGCCTCGTGAATGCCTTTCGGGGATTGAATCACATGCTACCTGTCCTTCCTATAGTGATGCTGCCGGGACAAAGTCTACCCTGGGGTGTAACTGCTGGTTGCCTGCGGCGCTTCCCTTTCACAGCACTCCCCTGCACTACCACAGCGAGGTGCGCATGACCACTACTGGCCTTTACAGGGTTGTACGCCTGGATGTGTCCGGAGGCATGCTACATACTGGAGTCGTGGAGTGGGTCTGGTTGGGGGGGATCGGGTCTCCTACTGGACTGTTCGGGGACCTGGAGGGCCCATCGAGGGGAAATGTCGCTATGAAACATGTAATTGTCTCAAGTAAACGATACCAAGCAGAATGTTGTTCTTCGAATGTCTCCATATATGGGCAAGTGTGTTGCATTGTTGTTCTTTGATGAATACATTTTAAATAAAGAGTTAAAAAAAATATATATAGGTTTACCTATAAAACCCCATCACTCGTAGAAAACAACCCTTTATCGTAATGTTCATTAGTTTTCTTACCAAATCTTATACTTGACTACGTTTGAGACTAAAAGCGGACCGATACAACTTATTTGAATGGTGGCAGCATGTTTAAATTCCAGTCTATCATGGTGATTATCCAGCATCTTCGATAGAAGCAGCCCCATTCCTGATAAGATTCAAATCGTCACCATTAAAAACTATCGTTTTTCATCTTCCCTCCAACCAATTGCCTCCAGGTGCCCCACCCCTCATGTATAACAAAACCAAACACCGAACTTTGTGCATGCCGCGCACAGCGTGCCATTTACAAACAACCTCCCCATTCACACTACATCTCCCAGCATACCTGCACTGACCATCCACACAGTGTTCGGCGCTCCGCCGCAACAAAATTAATCATGGTGAATGAAAATACAGTGCGTCTACATAAAAACCCTATGTGTATGACACTTCTTCCATTGTCATGTCATTTAACGAGGCATGTATAATTACATGCAAATTTGTAATGAAGATGCAGAGAAAACCTCTATGGCAGGCCTTAAAGCCATATGGCAGGGTGCACTCTACCCATGTGAGGGCATATCTGCAAGAGTGGATATGTCCAGTGATTTCTAAGTTCACCCTTCGCTATTACCAGTGCAAAGGGAAACCATAACGAGAATATGGGGTGGACATTCATCATTACGAGTTCCCCAGCTATATGATGACTTCACGGTACCCCAAGGTGTTTAGTACGAAACATCTCATCTTGATAAACCCACACTGATGCTGTGCGGGATCTATTAATAAATACACACAGAGGGCACCTTAGAGGTGCTCCCTGAAAACCTACCGACTACTAGTGTGTTGACTGGCTGGTCTCGACCAGACAGCCACCATAGGCAGGCTTCTGACCTCCTGAGTTGAGAGCCTTCGCTCTCGGAGGACAGGAACAAAGCCTGCTCTGGGCGGAGGTGTTCACACCTCCTCCAAGCAGGATTGGCATTCCAGGGCGGGAAGCTTTAAAGGCCTCCCATCTTCTTTATGAAAACCCAGGCCTCTCAAGATAGGGGGGTTGCCCCCGCCCCCTGTCCTGACCCCACTTTTTTTCATCAAGACAGGCGGGAAATTAGTTAGAGTAGGAGGTGTGCCCACATTCCTCCAGCAACCCCCTAGGACGTGCCAGCTGATGTGGACCTCACTTTTCAGATTTCTCCATGTTGGTTTGGACGGAATTAGCATTCTAGGGTCAGGGTTATGCCCACTTCCCACAAAAAGTGATCATATAGAGGGTGTAGACACCCTAAAGGTAGCTAGCCCATTGGCGACTATCTGTCACTCCCCATAACTCCCCTAAAATGAGTATTTAGGTGGCACCCTGAATCCAAGAACTCAGATTCGACGGATCAACAGAAGAAGGACAAAGAAGAGTCACTGCCTGGCGAGAACTGCAACAGAAGCTTGGCGTAAAACTCAGATGTCCTCTCTCTCAACATTCTTGACAGAGTGACTCGTCCTAGGAGCTGGTGAACTGACAAATCCTTGGGAAGCCTGCCAGCACTTCAACAAACACCAAATGTCTCCCTTGAAGTAGTGGAGCTACTCCCCTGCAGTCCGCAGGCACTGCGAAGCAGAGTCCGGTCCACTGCCTTGCAGCTCCTCAGTCCGACCGATGCAACAGACGACCAGGCGAAGGTACTCGTTCGGTGGAAGGTCAGATCTGTCTCCTTGCCAAGTGTTAAGACAGCAGGATCAACCGGAGCTGTGCAGCACCAACCCCCGGGGTACCAGACACCCTGCACCAAACATCGACCGCGAGTGTCCAGTCCGGATCCTCATTGCACCAGGACCAAGCATCCGTCAAGGAACATCAGCATCAATGAGACTCACTTCGAGAGTGGCTCAGCTGCTTTGATTTTGGCTCCAACAGCTATTTGTCACTGACCGCGAGGTGCATCTTTGCGCACCCAGCCAAACAAACCATTCTGCTCCCAAACCCCCTCCCTCTGGGTCCCAACGAACCAGCTGTGCCCCCGTGTACCAAGTCCCCTTGCAACTTGAGCTCCCATTTAGGATCCCTCGGACTTGCCCGCAAGTCACTCTGTGCAGCCTCTTCACAGGAGGCCCCCCTTTTCTTTAGCGCCAACTGCCAGATTCACCAGCACCCTCCTCCCAGTAGTACCCGGGCGGTTCCCGATAAACTGCTGGTAGCACTTCGAAGCTTGGCCCACTACTACTCCGAGCCCAGAAGGTGAACCCTGAAACCGACTGTACCTACCATTATCCATCTTTGACCTTTCTTCCCATAGGATTGCATTGTGCGTAAAAGCGCACAAGTTTGAAACGTTTACTTACCTGTGAATATTTTTTTATCGAAAACTGTACTTTTCTTGAAATGAAGTTCTGGAGTTTGAAATATATAGATAAAAAAGGTGTTATTTTTCTAATTTGGTCTTGGATTCATTCTTTGAATGTGTTTCTTTTATTGCTTCTGTGAGTACAACAAATGCGTCACACTATCCTCTGAGCAGCCTATTTGCTCACCCACACTACCACAAAAGAGAGCGTTAGTATTATCCACGTTTAGCCCCTGTAAACCAATTTGGGACCCACTGCACTCTCCGCAAAGAGTACTTCTTTTTAGTACACTATATGGAAAGCCGGCTTCCTACATTGGTAAATTAGTGGTGTTTGCTGTTACCACTTTGGTCAATAAGTGACTACACAAGTAAATCCAAAAATTGCCTTTAGTTAAAGAGAATTTGTTCAATTTGTCGATTTTTCTTCCCCTACATTTCTAAAACTAACTGTTGGGGTCTTGGTTAAGTTACTGAATTTTAAAACTGGTTACAATTAAAAAACGTACTATAGTTAGGACTAAGAAAACTTGTGTTAGGCTTTTTTCTAGTTTCAAAAATAGTTCCCAACTTTAGTCTGATAATGAGAGTGTGGCTAAAGAACTCGGCCTTACCCCTTACCTGCATTTTACCTTTAAGTAGCTAAGGACCCTCTGCAAAGGGTACAACATAAAAACAGTCTCAAACCCTACCACTGCAATGTTTCAGAAGCTGTTAGCAGAGTATGAGCAGGCCGACCCTACGGATGAGATCACCCACCCTGAGAACCAGGGCAGGATGAGTGAAGAAGATGACCCGAATATGCCTCAACTTGAAGGAGAGTACACCGTACCTCTACCCCAAAACCGATCCAACGTGCCAAGGGTACCAGCCTCTAACGAGGATTGTTCAAGTCGCTCGAGGTACCCTTAAGACCTCCCCGAGGAGGAGATCATGTTGGCAAGATTGGCCAGCAGAATAGCCCTGGAGGACAGGATACTGGACATAGAAAGGAAAAGGGCAGCTTTGGGTTGTAGACCCATAAATGGTGGCAGCAACATATTACCTAGGGACAGGCAGGAAACCTTTGCCCCTAAAATTTCTACAGGGATTGTTCCCAACTATACAGAAGGAGATGACATCACAAAATTGTTTTTCGGCGTTTGAGAGAGCCTGCAGTGTAAAGGAAGCTCAGGCAGAAGTATGTGGGTTCTTTGCTTTGGAAACTGTTTTCTGGTAAATGCAGGGAAAGTCTCCTGACACTGACAGGAACAGAAGCTGAGTTCTATTACCACATAAAGTGTACCCGGATTGAGTGCTTTGGACTCATCACTGAAGAATACAGGATGAGATTCAGGGAGAATAAAAAAAAACAGAGTCACTCCAGGGTAGATCTTTCAGTGAGTGGCTGGTTTAAAGGTAACAATGTACATGGCTGTGATGGGCTGTATAATCTGATTATGAAAGAACACTGATTAAGTAATTGTTATCCAGAAAAGTTGCACCAGGACTTGGTAGACCTAGGTACAATTTCTCCCCAAGAATTGGGAAAGAAGGCAGACCACTGGGTCAAGACTTGGGTGACCAAAACTAACACTGGTGGGGGGTGACCAAAAGAAAGGGGTTACTGAGCCTCCCCAGGGAAAGAGGGTGAACATCCTAAGAATAAAAGTAAAGAGTCTTCTAAAGGCCCCCAACAACCTGCTAAGGGGGGTGGGCGCCAAAACTCTTCACAATAAAAAACTGGGTACCAAGGTGACAATTGGGATCCCAAAAAGGATGGTGTCACCACTGTCAGAAGACTAGACACCGAACTGGAGACTCTGCATGTCCCAAAAAGAATCCCCCTAGTACAGCTCCAGTTAGCACTGGGTTAGCAAGGCTCCAGGTGATAAGAGACCTCTCCACGAGCCTAAACAAGATATTGTGGACTGCGTATTAGGCCTACGTTCCAAGATGGCAGAGTACATAGATAAAGCAAGCAAAAACTTTGAGCCCCGTCAAGAGCATAAAAACTATGGTATGACCAAAAGGCTGCCATGGTAGAGTTCCAACCAGGGCACAATGTATGGATTTTGGAGCCTGCGGCACATAGGGCCCTCCAGGACAAATGGAGTGGTCCTTGCCCTATCCTTGAAAGGAACGGTGAGGTCACCTACTTGGTTGACCTTGGCACCAGCAGAAGCCCCAAAAGGGTCATCCATGCTAATCGCCTAAAGCTTTTCCAAGACTGGGCTAAAGTGACAATGCTAATGGTCAGTGACAAGGGCAGGAAGCAGAGAGTGGATCTCTCCCTGACCTCCTTTCCAGCAGCCCTAAACATGGGTTAGTGGATGGAGTTGTCTACTCAGACACCCTCTCTGCTCAAGAGCAAGCTGACTGCAAGCAAGTCCTGGAGCAGTATGCTAGGCTCTTCTCCTTAACCCCTGGACAGACACACTGGTGTATCCATGATGTGGACACTAGAGACAGCTTACCTGTCAAAAGCAAGATCTATCGACAGTCTGACTATGTTAAGGAGAGCATCAAAGCTGAAGAACACAAGATGTTGGCGTTAGGGATTATTGAATCCTCTGGCTGCCTCTGACCTAGCCCAGTGGCCTTAGTCCTCAAACCTCACTCCAAGGGTGGGAAACCAGAAATTAGGTTTTGTGTGGACTACAGAAGTCTCAATACTGTCACTAAGACAGATGCTCACCCCATACCTGATACGTTTTTTTTATTTTATTGAAAGGAATTACAGTGATACATTAGCTTTGCACAGTGTAGAATATCATGAGCTGGTTACAGAACATCTACCAAGCAAGTTACACAGGAATATGACAACACTTCCAGTAGCTTAATTGTTAGGTTGGCCTGCGGCCATACGTACTTGATCTCCAACCAATGTTACATTGGACATTTATAACACTAAAGAACACAGCAGTCAGCCAGCCAGCAGATGACCCAAAACACAGAGTATTACATTAGCCAGACTAACAAGGTTGAACATCATTACCTTCAGCTTCGCCCGTTTCCTTCCCAACCAGGTAGTGCTGATAGAGACCCCAGAAGCTTTAGGGGCGGTTTTGCGGGGGTAGTAGATCATTATACAATTCAGATTGCGTATTACAATATACCATATCTTTGGACCAGCCTGCAACAGATGGCGCGGGCCCGTGAGCCCAACGCATCGCAATCCTACGCTTAGCAAGCAGCAAACCCATAGCAATTAAACGGTGCATGTCTTTCTGCAATTGCCCAGTGTAACCCAGTAAAGCCAATAGTGGGTCTAGTGATAGCGAAAGGCCTGTGATTTCGCTCAATGTTTGAAAAATCTGCTCCCAGTATATCGCTATCACTGGGCACGCCCAAGCAACATGCATGAACCCAGCCGAGCCAGCTCTGCAGTGCTCGCAATCCGCAGTATCCCGCAGGCCATAGCGATGCAACCTCTCCGGAGTGTAATAAACTCTAATAAGGAACTTAAAGTAGATAAGGCGATGCCTCATGTTCAGCGAGACATGCTGTGTAATATCACAACAGTACCGTCAAGTGGCGTCATCAAGAGCCACCCCCGGGGGAGGGGGGCGCGTGACCTGCAGCCGATGGAGACGGACTCGAGCTGAGGAGCTCCGACTGCCGCCTCCCCGTAAGCAATTATCCTGACCCCCAGACGCAGCCGGGGGAGCTGAAATCCACATAGTGGGATGCCGGAATGAGCCGGTACTGGACAGCGGAGCCCTGAAGTGCTGCTGTGGCTGAAATCGGAGGTAAATGTGCAATTTCCTGGCATGGCGGGCACCTGAAAAAGATGGCGGCCATGCTGTGATGGCCGTTGCCGCTCCTGCTTTGCACTACTGCCGGACCCACGGGACCAGGCAGAGTCACCCATGCGGGTCGGCGGAGCCCTGCGAGGTACAGCGGAGGTGGCAGGGACACGGGGCACACTACAACCTGCTCACTTTAACTGACCCGCTGCTACAGTGGCCGGGACGACGACAAAATGGCGCCCATGCTGCGGATGCCCTGAAGCAGCTAATGCAGTGATTAGACGGCTGGCTGCGGCGGATCCCGACTGGCCCCCTGGCGAGACTAAAGACTAATGAGTACAGGCGTGGTGCAGGGCCTACAGCGGAGACCATGGGGCACCTGCCCTTGTGGGACACCTGTACTGGTCAGTTGCCCAGCATCGGTGATTGATGTGGCAGGAGCAGCAGTAAGTTGGTGCCCATACCCTGGACAACTGCGTGGACATCCAGTGGAAGTCAGTTGAGCCGCTCCAGCGGAGCCCACCCGCCCATTGTGACGCCTCATAGGAACTGTGATTAGAGGTGCGTGACCGGAGAGTGCTGAAGTGGGTGCATCGAGGACTGGCGGCGGGTGGCGTATTGGAGTTCGCCTAAGCCGAAGCGGACTCTAATTTCACGTTGTGAACCATCGTGAGCGGCTGGACACTGTACAAAGGCGAGGACTGCTTCCCTGATATAGGAGGGAGGGGCGCTGCGTCCCCATAAAGTGCTGTGGAAGGTTGGAGCTGCTCCCAATTAACTCTGCCAACACCCAAACGGACAAGGACCCCCGGAGGGGCAGCAGTGCCTGTGAGTGTCGGGGACTGGCGGGGCCGAAGGCAGCGATACCGGGGCTCCCGCTTGTGAAGTGGCCCGTGCGTTGACCAAAGCCTGGCGACCTAGACCACGTGGGCGAGGTCCGACAGAGACCGCTCTCTTGCGCGCAGCCCTGCATATCCAAGCGGTTCCCTGTGCGACCTACTGCCACAGGGAAACTAGGCCTGGAAAGTTATACCTAAAACTTACGCAGGACCCACCCCTAGGATACCCAGTCGGCTGACACTTGCGAAGAGGCGGCTTGGGATAAGAGTGAAGCTGAGAGCCCCTGAAGGAGTGGAGCTTTGTACATTGCTGACATGCCCAGATCGTTGGTTGATCACCGAGCAAAGCACCAGGCGGCAGCAAAATCTGACCTGGCTGATGGGCGGACCAGCAGACAAATCTCATCAATCAACACATTAGTGGGAAGGTGGTCTGGGAGATTTCCACGCAGTGTCAATTAAGGCTGGTGGCGGTCAGTGAGTCAAATCGTCGCTAGCGAGGGGTGCATCCAGATTCTAGTGCAACTGTGCCAGGCCTGCTTCCCCCGAAACAGGGCAGGCCTGCAAGAGCCTAGTGGACCTGTATAGCAGTGACCCTGCCCCTACCACAGAACATTGTGAACACCCCAAGAGAGGGAGTTTGGGACTAGTAGCTTCCTGTTGGACCATCGTCACTAGCGGTTAGAAGAGTCAGTAATCAATTCAAACTTTAATCAGATTGGTTTAATATTTTTTCAGCACGGGATCAAGGGTTGGAGGAAAGAATAAAGTTACAAGATTATTTTAATATTTTTATTTTAATATTGTTTGCATTAGTGAAGGCGAGCCGAAGCATAAGAACATCGAGATGGGGAGAACGCAAAAGAAACGGGGGTTTACTGCCCTTAGCGTGGACGCTCCAGGGGCCCAATCCGACACTGAGGACGAAGACCTTGGGACAAGATGTGATTCGCACCCCCCGGAAACCCACATTGTCCAACATCATGCAGGCAATAACAGCCTCCAGGGTGATACTGGAGTGGAAAATTGATGCTATCGGCATGGACCTCAGCCTGCTAAAAGAGGACTATCGCAAACTTAAGGACAGAGTGTCCAGTAATGAGAAGTAAATGAGTGGACTTCCAGAGTCAGTTAGCGAGATGCGTCGATCCCTCACAGACCTGGAAGCCAAAGTAAAAACCCTGGAAATGCTGGCAGAAGACAGCGAAGGAAGGTCACAAAGGAACAATATCTGCGTTATCGGGATCCCAGAAAAAACGGAAGGGACAAATATGGTCTGCTACTTGGAGGACTGGCTCCAATCGGAGGTCGCTCCGACAGGTTTGCCGCCCTTCTACACTCTGGAGAGGGCACACAGAGTTCCAGATAAGCCTCCAAAACCAGGGGCTCCTCCCAGACCCATTGTGGCACGCTGGGTACACTTTCGGGACAGGGACCACATCCTACAAAGTCCCCCCAAAAACGTGACTTACGCATGGACAATAATACTATTATGATTTTCCCAGATTTTACGAGGGAGGTCCAGCGGAACAGAGGGTCCTTCAAAGCTGTCAAGGCCAAACTACGACAGTTGCACCTGCCCTATGCAATGTTATTCCCTGCTAGACTCTGGGAGGCAGACCCAGCAGGAACTCGCTTTTTCCATACACCGCAGGAAGACTGGGACTGGCTTGAAGTCCGCAGATCAGCGGATCACCAGTCCTCTGATCAGAGCATCCCGCAACAAAGTCCCCGCGGCCATAAGATTGGATCCAGTCCCCCCTCACCCAGGGAGCTCAGCCTCGAACGCCGCAAAGTACTGCATGCAGTGGTGACACACAGTCAAAAACGTCCTCGCACATCACCGAGCGGGAGCGGACGTCACACAGACAGATCAGAGACCTCGCCGGACCGAAGCGACAGTCTGGGAATAGACTTGCCACAGGTTAGCCCACAAACAGCTGATGCCCTCATGTAAGGGCCTTGTTCGGGCGGGAGATGAAGTAGACCCCTGGGGCTGGCTCGACACATGTTGCTGGTGAAGTATCCATGAACCTGCGGCTTCCCCCCATTGAACTAATGGTAATGTTCAGCAGATCTGGGACTTGTTATCTAGGTCAGTTACTGGGGGGAGGGGGGGCAGTGGCGCTGGACCTCAGCACGGTACTTGTTAGGTGACCACCCTTGCCACTATCACTGGATGATGGTGTGTTTTGATAATGTTTGGATGGGGACTTTTTTTATGGATACCTGTTCTGGGGAGGGGGAGTTGGGAATGTTCTTGTAGTTGGGGACTGTTAAGGGGATCCAGGCGTGTCATGGGGGGAAAGTTTTTTAAACAGACCAAGCATAGACAACAACAATGGGACCCCCATTAGACTTGAACTGTCTCTCGTGGAATGTGAGGGGGATGCACTCCATGATCGGGCGCCATAAAATACACTCCTATTTAGTGCGCAGAGGCATTCAGATCGCATTTCATCAGGAAACCCATCTGTTAACAAAAGAAGGGAAGGCGCTGCAACGTCGATGGAGGGGGCAGGCTTATTACACTACTTACTCTGCTTTCGCGAGAAGAGTGTTGATGTGGATACGAGCAGGTACCCCATTCCAATGCACGACACAGTTGATTGACCCAGAGGGCAGATATGTAGTGGTGACCGGGAAGCTGTATGGTAGAGACCTTACACTAGGCATTATATATGCACCCAGTTCCGACCAGCCAGCCTTTTTCTCCCACCTGTCCGGGAGGCTGGCGACCGCCCTCACAGGATCGGTATTACTGGGGGGGGTGACCTCAATTCCACTTCTGATGTTACTCTTGACTGCTCACACCCCCCCCGACTCCCTAATGCACCCGCCCACAAACTGGCAGACACGCCGTAATTGGGAACAGACATGGGGCTTAATGGACACCTGAAAGGCACAACACCCCGAAACCCGGGACTACTCCTTCTCGGCCTTACACGAATTGTATGTTAGGCTAGACGCCATTTTGTGTTCCCCTGACGTTCATGAGGGGGTAAGTTGCAGCAAGTACCTCACCAGAACGCTCTCTGATCACAACCCTGTACTGGTGCGGTTATAATGGACGACGAGGGCGCGGCCAAATCCTCACTCGTTGAATGGGACGCATGCAAGGCAGTCCTTAGGGGGAGATGCATATCTGAGATGGTTAGGGTACGGAAAGTAATCCTTCAAGAGATAGAGAGGTACGATGAGCGACTGTGCACCCCGGAAAAAGACAGACCTGAAAATCCGGGCAAACAACAGGAGTTATTGGAGGCTAGAGAGGCAGTAGCAGTACAGGTGGAGCGCCTGCGATGCTTCGATTACAAAAACTACAAAACTCGAGCACACTCTTGAGTGGGACAAATCAGGGGCCCTTCTGGCTTGGTTGGCCAACCCGGCCAGACGCGGATCGGTGATCCTGGAGCTTAGGGACCAGAACGGGGTAGCAAGATATGACCAACAGGGAATCAATGACTTGTTCTTAGCATATTATACCGAGCTATATCGGAGCCAGTTGTCCCCAACAGAAGAGGAATTACATGGGTTCACACAGGGGGTGGACCTGCCAGCCCTAGACGAAGATGCAGCAATCTCACTGGGGTGGGAGATTGAACTTAGGGAGGTGCGGGGGCTATCAAGAGTATGGCCTGCGATAAAACCCCGGGCACCGACGGGCTTCCAGTAGAATTCTACCTAGCATATATTGACATCCTGGCTCCCAAACTAGTGCAATTATATAATGATGCCAAGAGAATTGGCAAACTACCTGTCTCCACTAAAGAAGCAGTCATTATTCTTTTGCTTAAGCCGGGCAAACAGGCATGGGATAAAACTGCGTATCGCCCATTATCCATGCTCAATTTAGATTATAAAATACTAAGTAAAATCCTAGTTGCCTGGTTGCTTCCCTACATGACTACCCTGATACACAAAGACCAATCTGGGTTTATCCCCAGCACAAACACAGCGATCAATGTCCGGCGGCTTATGCGAATCCTTGAGGTGGGCTGTTACCGGGCTGATGTAGCTACGATATTTGCGGTGGACATAGAAAAAGCCTTTGACAGTCTGGAATGGGCTTTCTTCTTCCATGTGATGTGGAAAATGGGACTGGGACCTGATTTTGTGAGCTGGACAGCTCTCCTGTATGCTGACTCCACTGCCAGAATTAAAACCGGGGGGCTAATTTCTGACGCCTGCAGAGTGGGGCGGGGTACGCAGCAGGGCTGCCCCCTCTCCCCGCTGCTGTTTGCCCTGGCGCTGGAGCCGTTGGCAGCACAGGCCAGGTCGGGGCAGGCATACCAAGGGCCCAACGTACATGGGCAGGTCCATCACATAGCTTTATATGCTGACGACCTTCTGCTTTTTTCTAGCTGACTCAGAAGCGGAACTCCTGGGGGCAAAACACTTGCTTCTAGCTCTCAGTAGAGTCGCTGGGTTGAAAGTGAACTGGTCGAAGTCCTGCTTGTTCCCGGCGCGGGAGGGAAGGATAGGCCTGCAACACACAGAGGGGGTGGCCTGGGAGGACAGTTGCCTGCCTTACCTGGGCACACATATATATCATAGTCAGGAAGACATCCTTCAGGGTAATATAGGGAAGGCCATCAGGGGGTCCAAAAACTAATTTTGAATTCTGGGGATCCTTGCCGTTGTCAGTTGCGGGCCGGGTGGCCCTGCTTAAAATGGTAACCCTCCTGAGGTTATTATATTACTTTGGGACCTTACCGATTTGGATCCCGGCAAAATATTTCATGCAGCTCCGGTCATATGGGGCAAAGACAGATGCAGAGTGGCGCTTGCTACACTCATGTGACTGAGAGCGGAAGGTGGCCTAGCGGTCCTGGACTATGAGACCTATTACTTGGCAGCACAATTTCAATTGGCTCACGCAGTGGGTAGCGCACGCCACCAGGGGGGAAGAAGGGCACGGGGAGAACTTTATGAGCCTATTGCTGCTGTCCCGCATTATTCTCCAGCTCCCGGTTAACTCTGCAGCCCACACCCTGGAACTTAACTCTGCACGAATATTTGAGGTGAATCTCTCTTAAGTACGCTTACGCGCCGAAAATCCCATTGCTCATGTGCAGAGCCCTGCCACACGGAGGCAACTGGCAGAGACTGGGGAACTGGGCGGAACAAGGGCTGACTAGCATGGGGGACCTTTATGAGGAGGGAGCTATGATCCCGTTTAATGATCTACAAGCCTGCTATGACCTACCTAGGGGAGACTTTCTACAGTATACGGCCCTCACTGCGGCTATCAGGAAGCACTGGGGGAGGGCTAACGGAACCGCAGACATCTCTAGGCTGCCAATACGTGGTGATGGCAGCAGGGACATTCAAAGCAGTAACGTGCCTGTATAGACGTATGGCGCTATAAAACACTACTTCCCCTGATGGACATGAGGCTCAAATGGGAAACGGATATTGGGGAGGCCATCCCAGAAAAGGCGTGGTGCGAGTTGGTGGAGAGAGCCTGAAAGAGCACTTGGAATGCACGGTTCCAGTTAGTACACTTCCATATTTTACATAGACAGTACCTTACCCCGGATAAACGACACAAATACTTCCCGGCTCAATCGGCGGCTTGCCCGAGATGTAACGCAGACAGCGCAGATTTTAAGCACATGCTCTGGGACTGCCCGCTCCTCGACACCTACTGGGAGGAGCTAACCACAATACTATCAGACCTCACTGACAGAGAGCTAGAACCGACCCTGGCGCACTGCATTTTACACTGGTTCCCCCACACATCAAAGAACAAAATCACTAGTAAATTTATAGATTTAGGTTTACTTTTGGCCAAGAGAAATAATACCACACATTGGAAGGCGAAACGGGGTCCCAGCGTAATAAAGTGGAAGGCAGAATTCCTAAAATGGGCAGAATATGAAGGAGTGATTAGAGTACAAATAGCGAAACGAACAGGAAGGGAAAAGGCCCTTGAATGGGCGAGAGCTTGGGAAGCGCTAGTCGTAGCACTCAAGTCCCCCGGGGAGGAGACCAATGATACTTCCATAGGATACCCTGTAGAGACTGCGTTCTAGCGCATGAGTAGGCACACAACCATTAAGATCTGAAATCCGGTGGCCAGAGACGGCCTAAGACACTCCAGCTGAAAAGCATTCCGCTCCAGGACCACCACATGCAAGCCTGACGGCTCACTGCAGAAGCAGGGCTGCTGTCCTCCTGCAGTCTATACCTAAATGACATGCCTGGGGGGTGGGAGGGTAGGGAAGGGTGGGGGTAGTTGGGGAAGGGGATGCACAACTGTAGAGTTTAATATTTGTGGTGATTGCATAACACGCCCGAAAGGATGGTATAGACACTCTATTATGTCACTCATGAACCTCAAATAACCTGATTGTAACCGTGTTACCTGACAGGGGTGCGACCCTGGAACCACCCTGTTGTTCGGGAGCCCTCCCCCCAGTTCATTTGCCACTCCAATCTAGCCTTGGTGAAATGGTTCCTTCTGTATTCTTGCGGCATGTCATAATTATGGAAACGACCTTTCTAGGGGACGCGGAGCGCCAAAGGAAACCAACTTGGGTGGCTCCAGCATATCCTCACCAAGTATCTTGCGCAGAGCATGCCTCACCGTGTGAAAATGAAACTGAGCGAGTGGCGTGTAGTCATGGCCCTCGTCCTCAATCTCGACCCACCCGCGGGTTCTGCCCTCAGAGGACAGATCGCCAATCTTAGTGATATTAAGTGTTGCAAGAGCTCGTACCACTTCCCTTTCTTTGCAAACCGGCACCAAGTGGTACCATTCTACCAGAGTCAAAAGGGAATACAGGATGGTGATCGCCTGTCTCTTCAATAGGTTCTGCCATGCATGCGCTGTAGGATTGACAGAGTCCAGAATACCAGACAGCCTGGGGGGGGGGGCATGAAACAACAGTATTGGGAGAGGGGAGGGCGCTGTCACCACCTTTTCGATCTGCAAGTGTGGGAGGCCGAGCTGGTCATGAATCCAGTGATATGCATGTGAGCTCTGCGCCACCCTGTAATATAATTCTTAATCCGGGGCCCCAAGACCCCCCCATATAGTAGGGCAATGTGAGAATATCCCATCTGACTCGTTGATGTTTCTTGTCCCAGGCCAGCTTCACTAATAGAGAACGAATGTCTTTGAACATGTGCCCAGGGCGCACCACCGGGATGCCTAAAAACAAGAATAAAAATCTAGGAAGTACCACCGTTTTCATAAGCGACATGCACCCCAATAATGACAAAGACAAGTGAATCCATCGATCTACATCATCCTCCAGACTAGCAATCACTTTGCCATAGTTCTCACTGAGAACCAGCTCCGAGTCCGTATGGACCTGCTCACCCAGAGCTGATAAGTTGATAGACAAATTGGGAACAGACAAATTTCTAAGCACCTTTGACTTAAAATCAGGGTACTGGCAGATTGGCATGGCTCCAGGAGCAGCAGAAAAAAATCAGCATTCTCCACTCCAGATGGGCATTATCAGTCCACTGTTATGCCCTTTGGCTTAAGGAAAGCCCATGCCACCGTCCAAAGTATGGTGAACCCCGTCCTTGAAGGGCTGCAAGCTTTTAGAGCAGCATATCTTGATGATATTAATGTTATAGTTCTACGTGGCAGGATCACATGATACACCTTGGCAAGGTTTTGCAGGCCCTGCAGACCTCATTATCAAGGCATCCAAATGCCAGATACGGCAGGGCACAGTTGTATCTTTGGGTCACCTGGTAGGTGGAGGCCAATTGTGCAGACTGGTGCCTCTGAGCAAGGGATAGGAGCGGTCCAATCCCAAACCAACGATGATGGCCACGACCAGCCTGTTGCTTTTATAAGTAGGAGGTTACTCACCAGGGAACAGCATTGGAGTGCCATTGAGAGGGTAGGCTTTGCTGTGGTTTGGTCCTTGAAGAAGCTGAGACCATACCTGTTTGGTACTCACTTCCTTGTTCAAACAGACCACAGACACCTCAGATGGCTTATGCAGAGGAAGAGTGAAAACCCAAAACATTTGAGGTGGTCTATCTCCCTACAAGCAATGGAGTTTACAGTGGAACATAGACCTTGGACTGACAATGCCTGTGCAGATGGTCTTTCCAGGATCTTCCACTTGGACAATGATGACTCTCTTGGGAAAGGTTAGTTTCGTCCTCTTTCGTTTGGGGGAGGGTTGTGTAGGAAAGTGCCCCTTTTGGCATGTTTACCCCCTCACTTTTTGCCTGGTATCTGGTGTAATTTTGACTGAAAGTAGGCTGAGTTGCTGCTAACCCAGTCCTCAACACCAGTGTTATTTCCTTAAACTGTATGATTGTTCCACAATTGGCAACCCTCTAGGATCCATGCAAGCGCCTAGTAGATGGTACCCCTAGTACCTAGGGAATTGGACTTAGAGAGGGCCTTTAAGGGCTGCAGCACGAATTGAGCCACCCTAAAGGACCCCTCTCCAAGCTCATGCAAACTCCCATTGCAGCCTGCATGTCTTGGTGCAGAGAAAACCTAAGAGTCGACATGGCACACATCCCTGTGTTTCATGCCTGCCAGCACTACATGTGGTATAGGTAAGTCACCGCTACGGCAGACCTTAAAGCCCTTAGGCAGAGTGCACTATACCCATGTGAGGGCATATCTGCAAGAGTGGATATGTCCCGGTGATATCTAAGTTTACCCATAGATACTGCCAGTGCACAGGGAAGCCATAACAAGTACATGGACTGCACACTCATTACGAGTTCCCCAGCTACACGATGGCTTCATTGTACCCCAAGGTATTTGGTACCTAACACTTTGTCTTAATAAACCCACACTGATGCCAATGCAAAATGTATTACTAAATGCACAGTGAGGGCACCTTAGATGTGCTGGGTGCAGAGGTCAAAGTCAGAGTTCGGCCTAATGCTTTTCAATAGAGACAGGAGGTGCCTGGATCCACATGGCTTGCAGGTAAGTGGATCGGTTGCAGGGGCCAAGATTTGGGGGTTAGGACAAGCACAGGGTGGGGCCACAAAGCAGCACCAAACATACACCACAAGCAGCACAGGGGCGGCAAGGTGCAAAATCAGCACTGGGCACCCAATGATTTTTAGTGGAGTTTCTTCTTTTGGCAAACAGGCTGCAGGTGTGGCACCAGAGGTTGCAGGAGGGAGACGAAAGATAGCAGAGGTAAGTAGAGATGTAAGAGGTTGTAGGGGCACTGTCGGTTCAGTTCACCGAGGCACAGAGGCTTTGGGTGCAGGGGTGCATTTCGACGTCGGAGTCTTCTTACCGGAGCTGGTCGCGGTCGGTGGGAGCCCCTGGATTCACACTGCAGGCACCGCCATGGAGTTCAGGAGAGGTCAACCAACGCTGGACAGGAGGTTAGGATAGCTGGGAAGACTTCACTGCACAGGTGGCCCACTCAGATTGTATGGATTGATGTTAATCTTGCTATGTTTATGTTGAGCAAGTATGAAATTACTTTACTCCTTTTTGGATGTTTTGCTCGTTGGCTTAGTTCATTCCACAAATTGTGTTCATCACGTATGGACCACCCTGAAGCTATCGCACATGGCGAATGAAACAGAATCATGTCTGTTACCACCATTAATTTGTAATCGCTGGGATAATATACGTGAAACTGTACTACTGCACAGTAGTACAGCTTAAAATACATCTTAAAAGAAATATAAGTTAAATATTTAATTTATACTAATAATAAATGTTTTAAGAATGTATGTAAAAAAGTTAAATGTTAAAAAATGATATTGCATGTAAAATAGCGCGTGAAAAGGTATATAATGCAAATGTTTATAAAATCTACTTTTTTCTTTCTTTTTACGATAAAAATTAATTAATTAATTTTACTTTAAAATTGCTATTATTTATATTACAAAAATATTTCACAAAATTAAAATTATAAAGCAAATAAAAATTGTAAAACATACATTTAAAAAAATGTGTGACATCTATTTAATATACTGATGGCCTTATTATGAGTTTGGCGGTCCGACCGCCGAAGGACCGCGTACGCGATCACTAGGAGACTGCTGCACCAGTGGCCTTCTGACTGCGGTATTACGAGCTTCCCGATGGGCAGCGGTGGGCAAAGTATTTCCATATTTATCGATGCCAGTGTGTACATTCCGACTGCATATGTATCAAAAGCACACATATGCATGATATATGTGGAAAAATACCACCTACCCATTGCCGTAGTGTGACCCATATGTGAGCAGTCCCGGTAATGGGTAATTGGTACCAAAGCACTTACCTATATTTCGCCGAAGACGGGAGGTTGCCTTCCCCTGCCCACGACAGTTGGCGTTGTGCTGGCAGTACCAGCGGTCCAGCCGCGGTCTTCCCAAAGCAAATCTGCCCAACTGGTAATACGGCGTTAAATGAGCCTGAAGTTTGTATTCTACCCGTAAAAACCTCAGTCCGGTACAAGCACAGTTTTCGAAAAAGGCAATGATGGACAAATGAAGAAATTGGCACTGCACTGTAAAACAGGTACTACCAGGCAGTGGGAAAAGCAGGTACTTGCAAGTAGAGGACAAAGTGGGCGGGATCTGTGGAAAACAACATGTCATACTTTTTCAAGTTAAAAAAACTGTTCCTCTAAGTTTTATTAAAAGACAGGCATCCCAGAACAATTAATTCAAACATTTGTGATACCGTGACTGAAAAGGAAAGGGATGGCATTTTTTGTGATGTGGAGCCAAGGGAGAAGCAGACATGGAAAGAAGAAACAAGTCGGGTGCCTACTTCCTGAAAGAAATGTAAATGTGAACAATTGGTTAATCTGCAAATGTAAAGGCTTCCTGGAAGCCAGTATCGGCTTTAATTAATGGAGTCAATTCCCTGGATACCCTCTCGGGTGATTAGTTGAACTATATAATCCACTGACTAAGTCACTTGAAGCTTAATGATGACAAGATTTATTCATCTTGAGTGGTAATGTAAGGGTGTTACCAGCTGGGTTTTGGAGTATTTATTTTCAATGGACAGTTTGCACTAGGTACAGTCTGATTTGTATTAATAAATTCGTATTTTGAAAGCATTTATTTTACCTTAAACCTAAATCTTTTTGCAATTTTTTTAGCATCTTATCTTATACTAGAATTTTAAAATTATGACTTGCATCTTTGCAGCACTTTCTTTCACAGGCTGGAATCCCATAGCATTAAAAATTTACAACTCACTATTTACCCTTCTACGCCAATCAGAAATCAGTTCTGCAGTTCTCGGGTTACACTCAGACATCCGCAGTGATCAAATTGAGGTTTTATAAAGTAGTATGGTTTCCACGGATCAGTTTAATTTGCAATTGCTTTTTCATTTAAGGTGTGGGCATTATTTTATATGCAGTTACCTGGAAGAGATACACTTAACAAAATCGTTACAGATTATTTTATTCTTTTTAGCCATGACTTTGACCCAACCTCCACATGCACTGACCCAGATCCTATTACACTCAAGATCACAGCTGCCATGTTTTTAATGCACTTGGGCAACTGCTTGAAGGCAGCACAGGAAGATGCACTGGTAGGTTTGTGGGAAAGTCACCATTGTTGGGGAAAAGCAAGTGCAGGATGACAGTGTACAGCTAGTCAGTGGATAGCCTATAAAACAAGCACTGGCAAAGCCACCAGGTCTTGCGTTTGGGAATTATTGGCTCGGACAATGGATTTTAGCGATGCTGTGCAAGATGGCTGAAGAGGAAATTTTTTTAAAAGATGCAGCGGCAGCAGCTGTTTCATTTTGTAGGAGCATGCATGCACACACCTAAAAAAATGCACTTTTTTTTCTTTTTCTTTTTATTTGCTAAACCAAGTTGGATTGGTAAATACATTTGTTTAAAGGGTAGTGCCTACGCATTTTGTTTATGGGTGGAGGGACGCAACATTGAGAGTGGGGGTGGAAGCAACATGGAGGGCACTGATGGGGGATGTGGGAAGGATCACTGACCCCCAAACCCACTTTTAAAATTGACTCCTACCCTGTCTTTAACTCTTCCTGTTTCTGAACCCTAAAATTACCCTTACCACAACCCACCCTCCACTTATCACTAAAATCACCCATATCTCCCTTTACCTCTACCCACCCCTGAACCCTAAAAATGACCCTCCAAAAAATTCTCCCCAAACCAATAGTTACGGCCAGGAGGGTGTCCACTTCGTATCCCCACCTCCTGCGGTTTACAGTGGCTCTCCCTTGGGTGCCAGCCTCCCTCCATCTCCCCTTCATCTGGCAGACAACATAGAGGACGCATCACTGTTGTTGGCTGACCTAATTTTCCAGACCAAATTATCTTCTGGAACACTGCTTGTTTGCACAATAAAAAAAGACTATGACAACTGGGCGCACTCACCTCTAGCCATGATCTGATATTTCTCCAGTAGACGTGGTCCACGGGACTTGTCAGCATTGATGGTTTTGTTGCATATACCAGCAACTCAGTCTCCTGCTGGCAGGGCAAAGGGTGGTTTAATGGCTTATTTATGAGTCACCCTGGATTGCCAATTTCGCATACTACACTGTGAGAGCCCTGCTATCAATCCTTTTTGATAACCTAGCTCAAAGGTATTCATCTTTTTGTTACTAACTTTTACAATGGACTTATTGGTGCCGAGGCTTGCGCTAATATTTTCAAGCTATCAAATTTTATTTTGAGTCAATTGAAACTATCCCACCTTAATTTGGGGTATGACGTTATGGTTGGGGGTGACTTTAAAATCAAACTCAGCCATCTATCCCAGGTTGATGAATCAGCCATTTTGAACACAGCCTGTGTGAGGGGTGTTCCCTCAGCGGGGGGACCCGAAAGCCAGGGCACTTTTGAATGTCATTAACATGTTTGACCTCCTTAACGCTTGTGATGCAGTTGACCCAGCCCACCCCATAAATGCTACATTTGTTAGGGATTAGTATAGGTCTATCATCGACAATATATTTGTTTGGAGGTCTCTTAGGGGGTGGATTACATGTGGAGGGACTATCGTCACTGTCCTGAGTGACCACAATCCCGTGTGGCTGGGTCTTGATATTCCTAAGGGGAAGGGTAGGACAGGTGGTATTTCTTCGTCTTCCCTAACTGTTAAGTCCAAGGGGCTCCGTCTAGCTTGGAGGAACGCGGATCTTGGGACTCTATTGAAAAGTCTGTGCACCAATAAATTTGATATTTTATCGATTTGCTTAATTTTCTGGCAGACCCATGTTTATTGGCCCACATTTTTGGCCAGCTGGGGTTGGCCATTAGCAGCCTGTTTATAAAACCAGTCAGGCCGGCATTGGTTGGGGGTAATTTGGTTTGATTCTTTCTGCAGAAAGGCCTCTGCGGTATTGCATAGGGCCCTAAAGGAGAAACCTCGAGACAGCCAGAAAATAAAAGAATGCAGACTGGTGTATAAAAATGCTTTAAGCAGGAGGGGCAGAGAGCTCAAAACGGAGCAATGGGGAAGCTGCTCCAGTCCTGTAGGAAGAAGGATTCTACATCCCTTTTTAAAAAAAAAATACTTTATCATTTTCAGATACATAACCAACACCACTTTTAGTGATATAATGCACAGTATGTGATTGCAGTAACATAAGAAAATAGCAAAGCGTGCGAGCATTCCGCAATTACATTTGAGAAAATAAAGTACACCATAAGTCCAGAATAGTACCCATTAACAGTGTTCAACTGACTGCCCTGACGGGTAATACTATGTATGGAGCGATGTATCACATTTTCGGTGGAACTAGGGAGAAAAGAAATTGTGTGCGGCAGATAGAGGGTATTTGTGACATTGTGTGAGCAATGCATATGTGGCATGGGGGCTGTAGGCCCAGGTGGATCAGTCTTGCGAGGATATGCCCATGCGTCGCAGGGCGGTATGGAGGGGTTGCCAGATATTCCGTGGGCGAGATGTGAGGGGCTGCATCAGAGCGTAAAGCTCACTAGTCGTGTCACAACATATAATGCTTTGGAGTCATTGCGCTGCCGTGGGGTGTCTGCTGCTGTCCCAGCCCAATACAATCTCCCACTTTGCCAGCAACAGTGCCAGCGCGGCAAAACGCCGTGAACCGTTTAGGTTTAAAAATATATATTTTATCAATTTCAGATACTTGACCAAAACCACATTTTGTGCCATAATGCATAGCATGTGATTGTAGTTACATAATAAAATAGCAAATCGTGCGAGCATTCTCAAATTACATTTGAGAAAATAATGTACACCATACGTCCAGAGTAGTAACCATAAACAATGTTCAACTGACAGCCCTGACGGGTATTACTATGTAAGGGAGCGATGTATTGCGTTTTCGGTGGGACTAGGGAGAAAAAAACAGTGTGCTGCAGATAGAGGGCAATTTGTGGCAGTGTTAGCAATGCACATGTGGCATTGGGGCTGTAGGCCCAAGTGGATCAGTCTTGCGAGGATATGCCCATGCGTCGCAGGTAGTTATGGAAGGGTTGCCAAATATTCCGTGGGCGAGATATGGGGGGCTGCATCAGAGTGTAAAGTTCACTAGTCGTGAAGCAAAATATGAGGCTTTTGAGCCATTGTGCTGCCGTGGGGTGTCTGCTGCTGCTCCAGCCCAATGCAATCTCCTGCTTTGCCAGTAACAGTGCCAGCGCGGCAAAACGCTTGGGACCCTTTGGGATATCATGAATATAACCTAGCAACACTAGCAGTGGTGCTGGGACCAATGTTACCTCCAGTATTTGGGAGTCATGAAAAAATATCAGACCAATAACTATGGACATGTGGGCATGTCCATGCTAGGTGAAAAAAGTCAGCATCGTCTGCGCTGCACTTGGGACATGTAGAGGGGCAGGACGTGTCTACCCAGGTCATGAGTTTGGGGGTCATGTAGGCGCGCTAGAGAAACTTAACGTGCAACAGCTTGTGTTAATGATTGGGGGAGACCAACTTAGTCTGGAGGCAGCAGTAATACCAAACATCATGGATGTTGCAGATTTACTCCATGCCCAGCACAGCTTGTCGTCTGCGGTGGGCACCATGTCTAAACACATGTGGTATAACTTAAAAACCAGACGCTCACGGCTGTCATCGGCGATAAGACAGGAGAGGGGGGTGAAGTTGTCTTGAGGGATAGGGTAGGAGGGCACCTGTGCACGGAGAGCGTTCTGAATATAATGCAAAATGAACCTGTCTAATGGCAAAGCTGTGGATTCTGCATCCTTCTAGGGAACAGCCAAGAATATCAGTATGCAGGGATCTAGTGGCAACTCAGTTACATCCACAACTAGCCCAGACGCCTGGGTAAGCCACTTCTGTGGCTCTATTCTCCCGATATGCCAAAGGATACACAAACGGCCGATGTGGTTTAGCCAATCTCCTTGAGATTTACTTTGGAAGAGGTTCACAAGGCGATTATCAAATTTCCATCCAATAAAGCCCCAGGCCCATACAGGGTCCTCATGGACATGTGCTAATCTGCCCCAGAATTGAGGGCCCGTCTATTGTGCAAATGCTTCAATGCTTTTATTTGCTGTGGCCTCCAGGACTCATGGCTGAGCTGGTGAGATAATTTGGTTTCCAGGTGATCTCGTACGCGGACGATACTCAAATTATTGCTTCCATCTCTAATGATTTGCAATTGGTTGCAGAGAAATTCAACCAGTGTATGGCAAGCATTATCTGCTGGATGAAGGGTAACTCCCTTAAGATCAATGCAGATGACACCGAGATACTGGTTTTTGGCATACAGAACTCTATCTGGTCAAGTGCCTGGTGGCCTGCAGAAGTTAAAAATCTAGGGGTCATTTTTGATGAGGGTCTGACCTTTGATGCTCAGGTCAACCGTACTATCAGCACCTGTTTCTATACCTTAAAGATCCTCAGAAAGGTGTTATCCTTTATCCCACCTGAATTGCATTGGTTCATTGCACTTATCACCTCCCTCCTTGATTATTACAATGCTTTATACCTGAACATCAATGTGACTTCTCTGAACAAGCTTCAGGTTGTTCAGAACACAGCTGCAAGTCTAATCCTGAACATTCCAAAGCAACTATGTGCCAAGGAGGGGATTTGCTCCCTGCACTGGCTTCCCATTAAGCAAAGTTTCTCCTTCAAGGTTCTGAGCACGGTATACAAAGCTGTGCATAGTAAAGGCTCACTACAGTTGAAACCCATGTTCCAATGGTATACCCCCAAGAGAGTTCCGAGATCCTCTTCCCCGGAAAAAATTGATCCCTCCAAGATACCGCAGGGTCAGGTGAGGTGGTCACTCCTTCTCGGTAGCGGCCGCCAAACTTTGGAACTCCCCGTCTTCCCCCATTTCCAATGCAAACTCTCTTCCGCCTTTTAGAAAGCTGCTGAAAACATGGCTTTTCTCATCATAGTTGGCAGTCTTACGCTCCTCCCCTCACCTCCGCCTGCTTAGCGCCTTGACACCCAATGGTATAAGTGCACTTTATAAATGTATCCTATCCTATGGCATACTGACACCATTGCCTCTATTTTCAGAAAAAGACGACCCACAGTCTCCTAGCTGTTACCGTCCAATGCCTTTGTTGAACTCTGCAGAAAAAATTGCCGTGATGGTTGTATTGGACCACGTGCTGTATTGGGTCACTGAGTCAGGCACACTGTCGGAGGTACAGTACACATTCCGTGAGAGGCTGGGCACGGTGGAGCAATGTCTTACATATGATTATTAGCAAGTATACTATCGCTATGCAGGGCTCCATCTGCCTGGCCTTCATGGACCTGTCTGGTGCCTTCGACAGTGTGGTTGGGTCCAACCTGTGGGATATGCTGAACGACCAGGGGGGGTTGACCCAGGGTTAGCCCAATTCCTGTGGACATTACATTTCAATGTATCTGCCTCTGTCAGGTATGTCCCTGCAGACGAGTGCACTTCCAGCTGAGGAAGGGCTTTCACTAGGGGTGCATATTGGCCCCTATTCTTTTCTTGCTGTACATCAATTACCTTGAGGAGTCTATGTCCGCCTGTGTGGTGGACGTCCCATTGGTAAAATCCTTGCGTTACTTTACACAGATGATGTTGTCCTAATGGGAATGTAAGTTCAAACATCCTCTTCCAGAAATGTGTAGGTTTCATGGGCTCCTTGGGCCTAACCACCATCTCTGCCCTCCAGGCAGAAGAGAACAGGGCCCTGTGTCGCCTCAAGGTGTACCACCTGCATGTGCCTCCTATACTGTCAATCAGGAGCTAGGGGTTGGATTGGCCGAAGATCTTATTAATTTGGCCCAGCTGGTACTTTGGTGTGCCATCTGGCAAATCAACACGCAGGTTTGAACAAAGTGATTCTGGACTGCCTCGCCTGTGATTGATGCCTAGTCATCCCCTGGTTGTCATATATTAAACAGGAAATGTTTGACCTGGGGAGACTAGAGCTTTTTTCCCCTCTCATCTGTATATCTAGGACTGATTCAACTTGGGTGAAGAAAGCGCTCCTAACCAGGAACAGAGTAGAGAGGAATCTGAGATAGCAAAAATATCTGTTAGGGAGCAAGTTAACCTGAAACCTTCCTTCCTCATGGAACTGTATCTGTCCTGGATGGATACCACCTGGGACAGAGTTTTGCTAAAAAGATCGAGGTTCGGTTTTGTACAGTGGCACTCAAGTTTCCCATTGGGCCAATTCAACAGCACCAAAGTGCAAATCTGTCGCTGCAATGAGTCCTCTCTCCAATGTTTGCTTCATTTTATCTTCTTTTGCAACTACTACAGAGCTTACTCAAAAATGTTTTTAGCCCCACTAATCAGTTTGTGGCATCAGAAGATGTGCTCAGTCTCTGTCGTATTTGCAATCCTTGAACTCCCCTACCCTCTGTTCGGTCTGTTCTTTTTAGGTCTCGGGACCATCCGGTCGGCAGACCGGAAGTCCGGAGATTTAATGACTTGGGAGAAGAGGGGCTTGAACCCGCCCCTCTTCTGCCCTGTTCTCCATTGGCTGGCCTCGTAAATGCTGGCCAGCCATTGGAGAAGAGGTCCCGTCACTCCAATCCTGCCCCGTCCTTTTCGGATGGGGGGCGTGTTTTTTGCGAAAAGTCTCAGGATAGAGACAACAGCAAAACACGCCCCCGAATCCGAAAAGGACGCTCCCTTTCTCCGAGGCATTTCTACTCTGCCTCTCGGAGAAAGGCGGTGGTGTGCCTATCCGCTCGATGGAACGGGCCCCCTTCACTCGTTTCTCCTGACAGCCATTATTGACAACATGTCAATTCCAGGATCTGAAAGCAGCGGGGGCCGGGCGCGGACAATCGGCATGCGGACGTGGAAGTGTGGGGCGGCTTAAAGATGGCGAGAGATACACTCAGATACACATATTCATTTGCATTTTTTTTAAGTGCCAGCAAACACTCCCTGCGCCCTTTAACGCTGTGCGGCTCCCTGTGGAAGCGAGCGCGACGTTGCTATCTGCATTGTGCGGCGGGAAACTTCCTGTGTGTATTGATCCCTTGCTGAGAGCACTGTCCGTCATGGGGCTGCTTTGTCTGGCAGTCACTTCCATTTGAATTTGACTGACTGAGGGAGCCTGGTTTATTTATTTGTAAAGGACAACAAGGCTTTTCATTCATAATTCCGGCAGCGGGGACGGGTGCTGATGACAGAGCCCTGAATAATGAGGGCGCGCGGTATTCAAGGCAGGAAGGAACGCGGCCGGGGGTTAGACCCTGCTGAACACCGAGCAATGGAGCAAGTATGCAGTGGTAGTTACTCCTCCGACTGTTAGGATATCAGCAAAGACCCATTATGGCAGCTAACAGAGCAGGACATCCCCAGATCGGATAGATAAGCAATTGGCTACACGTGGCACGCCTGGGGGTGGGAGGTGAGGTGGGGGGAAAAGTTGGGGGTGGTTTACAATGTTCAGCAGGGAGTCTACGGCCTAATAGATACCTTGATGGACTGAATGTGATGTAAGCTGTAGTATCTTTATTAGGTAGATAGTGGGGGTGGGGGCCTTGGTCCATTAGCACGGCGCTCCAGACTACCTTGGATATGTACGTGCAGCCCATCAAAGGGTACAATTGAATGTACGTAATTTACAATATTGACGTGCCTTATTGAATGTCTGTTTAAAATTCAATAAAGTATGCTTTAAAAAAAATAGAGGCAACTTGAATAAAATAAGTCTCTGGCAGCTCTGCCGTTTCTCCTGGAACCAGCCCAGTCTGTGCCTCACTGCCGAGCTACGCTCACATCTTCTGGCGTTTTTCATGTTTCAGATAAACAGTTCAGAAATTAAAACATTTTAAAGTTAATTTTTACAGTCCAAGAGATGACATGTTCTTAGCGGATGAACAGCAATCTCTCTTGCATGGCTCTGTGGATGCGTTCCATAACAGCACTGGACTCATGGCAGGCACACCAGAGGGAAGGGGTTGGAAAACAATGGAAGGCAAATGCTTACGCAGTTGTAGATATCTAGCCAGTATTTCAGCTGAGCTGCCTTTTTTACAATTTTGTGTCTATCTTGCCTGTATCTGAGTGAACCCCCAATCTTTAGTTGACGATAGCTATAGGCCATTCGCCTGGATTAGGAGGTGAATGGTGACAGTAGCACAGGACTTTAACTGCACCCTTTAGGGAAACCACATACAGGCACCCAACCCTGTTTGAGGTTGACGCAAGTCAACCATAACTGTGCTCCCTTGCCTATGCGGAGGTGTGGCTAGTATGCATGTGTACCAAGGAGAGTGAATGGTGGTGACACAGTGTGAAACCGTACACACAATGGTGGTTTCAGGGCAGGCTTTCTTTTGCCCAGAGTATATGAAACCAACTCCTCAAAATCTAGGCTTACCTGTTGGTGATAGAGGCTTTCCATCCCCTTTTATTCTTGTGTAGGTTTGCCTTTCTAGAGAGAAACGTCTTCTATTGCTAAATGTTGTCTAGTAGTAAGCACTCTTATAGGTCTCCGTTTGGCTGGAACAAAAAAGAGTTTAATGGTTTAAAGTGCGCTGACCTTGGATACCTTGGGGCAGATTTATGAAGCCCTTGCGCCTCATTTACGCCGCCGTTGCGTCACTTTTGTGACGCAGCAGCGGCGCAAATCCTGCACCATGGTGCGGGGTATTTATAACGTGACGCATCTGGGAGATGCGTCACGTTGTAAAGCCCTGCGCCACATGTAGGCGTTCCAGGGCAGGTGGGGGCGTTCCGGCGCAGGAACGCCTCCTAAAAGTGGCTGAGTGAAATCTACAAGATTTCACTCAGTCACTTTTGAGCCCATGCTGCGTCAAAACCCTGCGCCTGCTTGAAGCAGGCGTAAGGATTGACGCAGCATTGTGCAGATAGGGCCCCCTCGAGCCTTGCTGGAGCTGCGTCGCGCTTGCGACGCAACTCCAGCAATGCGCCACTTTTCGGCACAGATGCGTGACGCATCTGTGCCGTTTTTGCCCCATGGTGCGCCGCATTATAAATGCGACGCATCCATGATGGCGGAGCTGGGGCGCAAAATAACTGGCGCATCCCTGCTGATATGCAGGGATGCGTCAGTTATTATAAATATGCCCCCTTGTGTTAGAATCCCAAAAAATGGAGTAGAGATGTGCTTGCTCCAGATTGGCGGAATTACTGTTAAACAATGCAAAACCTTGGTTGACTGAAGATTTTACATTCTAGCATCAAAGGTGGATAAAAGTACAGTTTTACCAGCTCGGAGGGGTTAAGATTTTATGTGGGCTTAAGGGACAATCTTGATACCAGTGTTGGCAGATACATACATAGGAGCAAGACCTTCGCTGACGGACTGCCCTCCGTCAAGGTGAGGACAAGCCTGGATTGCTGGAACTCAAAAACATAAACAAAAATAATGTCATGAGCAATGCCAATAGCTCCAACTTTACCAATGCCGAGACCATTGCATTGTAAATGCTTGTTTAAAATGTGCACTTTGCAGGAGAAAACAAATAGCCTTTTAACTGATTGCAATTGTGTACTTTTGGTACTCTGTACAGGTTTTTATTTTTGTGCATTTTATCACATTATCTTTTTAATTAATGAGTGACAGTGATTTGTATTGGTTTTAAGGTAACTTTGTATATATGTACTGTACGTTTATGGCTGTCTCACTGCCGAAATAAATATTTTCGACACAAATGCCCTCACAAATTTCTATATATACACAAGGTAAAGCCATGTCGTAATTGATGTATGTTAAAGGCTGTTTACTCACTGCCACCACTATTTAATTTGAGTTGGAGGTTGCAGTTGGAGCCCCACCAGCACTCATTAATGTTTCGCCTACACAGCGCATGCGCTGCGGGGCGTATTTAAAATTCAGTGGGCTTACAACCCGCCCACAGCATACCATTCATTGTTTTTGCTGTCATTCTCATTTGTAATCTGTCAATTGCTAAACTCCTGTAAGTTTTCCTTCCTTTCTTGGTATTCTTTATTGATCGATTAATTAAAATCATTACAACACAGTTAAAAAGGATTCTTCACAGTTTAATACTAAACTTACAATTTACTAAAACCATAAATACTGTTAGAAAAAAATAGCTACTGCGTTAGAAAAAATGAGAGCCCATAGTACTGGAACATCCTTGGAGCATCAGGACAGTGATGTTACAGTGCTATAAATCTTCAGGTCCTGTGTTTCTTAGAGGAGCATGCTAGTTACTCCCTGGAGCATGGACAAAGTACATGGGTTCTTTGTTCTAATCACATTTTTTTGCTACACTTTTTTTTTTATTTAATAAGGTTTTGTTATTGCTCTTGGACATGCAATGGGTTTGCTACTTTTATCACAGGCTTCTTATTTATGTTGCATTCACCCAATCTGTTGTCTCTTTTGATGCTTCAACTACTTACACCCAAAACTGTACTATTGTATGCCACTCTACTCTAGCCCACTTCAATCCACCTGATGCTACTCTACGCCACTCCACTCTCTACCACACTATTCTACTGTATGCCACACTGATTCACTTTGCTGTATACCATTCCACTGTACTGCTTTCCAATTGTTGTAGCCATTTGGCACTGTATCCCCAATGCGGCATGGATAAAGGATTTTTTAACGGTTATAGGTAGCTTTTGATGCTGTATTTTGTAGGTGTGCGCACCACGCAAATGTAAGCCTACAAAATGACACCTTTTTTAGGTCGAAGGCTACCAGACAGCACAGCTGCTTGGTTTGCTAAAGACATCTTGGGGACATTCGGAAATGTGACCTAGGAATGTATTCCGTATGTTGCTTACCATTGGCTTTGTGGCTTGCAACTCACATTTTCTGGCTGTCTATTTGCTGGTTTTATTTGCTTTAGGTTGCTCAAAACTTGTTTACTGTATTCTTACACAAACTTGCTTTCTGTAAACTGGCCTTTAAATCTTGTTCTTACCTTGACACATTTGGTGTGCCTTCAAAGACAGAGGTCAAATATCAAGCTCTCTCTTCCAAGGGAGCTTATTGTTTACTTTTCTTTCAAAGGGTGTAGGAGTTTTTTTTTCTACACAACAAAAAAATCAATTGTGCTAGTTTCAGAATTAGTACACGTTTGTTTTGTAATTCTGAAGTGTGGTGGAAACAAATATTTGAATACAATCAAAACATTAACACACTGGGTTATAGCATTTGTACACATCCTTTTATGTGCAGTAAAACTGCATTTCGGTGCAAATGTAATGGTCACTTCAATTGAAAATGTGTTGTATTTAATGGAAGTGCACTAGGACTACACACTATGCCACTCCATTCTACGACATCCAACTCCACTCTAAGGCACTCCACTCGACACCACATCACTACAATCTACTCCACTCCACATAACTTACCGACTCCACTCTACCCCACCCCATTCCAGCTCAATCCACTCCACTACAATCTACCCCACTCCAATTTACTACTCTTCCCACCCCACTCCAATATACCCCATCCCTAACTATCACACTCCACTCAAAGCAACCTCTGCTCCAATCTACCCAAGTCTATCCCAATCCACTTCAATCAAACCCAGTCCATTCCAATTTACCCCACGACTCTCTGAACTCAACTGCAATCTATTCAACTCCCCTCACTCTAATCTACCCCACTCCACTCAATCTACCCCATTGCTATCTACCCGAATCCACCACACTCCAATCCACTCTTCTCCACTCCACCCAAATCTACCCCACTCAACATCATCAAATCTACCCCACTCCAATATACCACCCTCCACCAATCTATCCCTCTTCCCCAATCTCAATTCCACTTGTCTACCACACTCCATTTCACTCTACCTCAATCCACTTCCCTCCAATCTACCCCATGCCATCCAAATCTACCCTACCTCATACCAAACTACCCTAATCCAATATAGCCCATCCAATCTGCCCCACTTCCATCTCACTCCAATCTACCACACCCTAATCTACTCCTGTCTATCCCACTCTGCCTCAATCTACCCCACTTCACCCCAATCTACTCTAATTCAATCTACCCCAATCTAGTCCACTTTACTGCACTCTACCCCACCCCGGCCAACCTACTTGAATCTACCCCACTCTAATCTACCAGACTCCCCCCAACCAATCTATCTCACTCCACCCAACTCCAATCTACTGAATGCCACCCAAATCTACCCCACTCCAGCCCAATCCAACTCAATCTACCCCACTTCACTCCAATCTATCCAACCATAATCCAATGTAGCCCATTCTCATCTACTCCACTTGAAACTACTTCTTCACAATCCACTCCTACCCAATATTTCCCACTCCACCCCAATCAAATCTACCCCACACCACTCTATTCTACCCTACTAGAACTCACTCAATCCACCCCATTCCCCTCTACCCCACTAACTTTTAGCCATGCTGAACAGCAGCCACGCTGGTGTACATAATGGCTAAAACACATTGCAAAGCCAATTGCTCTTGCATAGGAGAGACCTATTGGCTTTGCAAATGGTTGTTCTTTTTGGTTACCAATCTGAGTTGGTTCAGTAACTTAGAATAAAAGCAAAATGCAAGTTTTCTTTATGCCGGGAGGAGGCAACCTTGGGGTGCAGGTGGGGGGCAGCAGGAGCAGCACTGGGATGCAGATGGGGTCAGCGGAAGCAACACATGGGCACATGTGGGAATGGCAGTAAAAAGGAACACAGGTAGTGGGTCTAAACGAAGGAAAGCAATGTGGAGCAGGCAGGGAAAAGACCGCTGGGCAGAAGGAAAAGCAGGTAAGTGGGGGGGGAGGAACACAGAATTCTGCAGTGGGGGGAGAAATAAAGCACACATTGGAGAAAGCTGGAAAAGACATGCCTTCTCGTAGGGGGCTCAAACAAAAAGTAGCACCTGAAAGTGAGTAGTGGATCAATCAATCAATCAATCAAGGACATTTATAGAGCGCACTACCTACCCATAGGGTCTCAAGGCGCTGGGGGGAGGGGGGTGCCGTTACTGCTCGAACAGCCAGGTCTTCAGCTTCTTCCTGAAGAAGAGGTGGTCTTGGGTCAGGCGTAGGTCGGTCGGGAGGGAGTTCCAGGTCTTGGCGGCCAGGTAGGAGAAGGACCTTCCTCCTGTTGTCGCTCTTCGGATGCGGGGGACGGCGGCGAGGGCGTGGTTGGCTGAGCGGAGGTGGCGTTTGGGAGCGTAGAAGTTGATTCGGTTGTTGAGGTAGCTCGGGCCTTGGTCGTGTAGGGCTTTGTGTGCTTGGGTGAGGAGGCGGAAGGTGATTCTTTTGTTGACGGGGAGCCAATGCAGGTCTCTGAGATGTCCGGAGATGTGGCTGGTTCGCGGGATGTCGAGGATGAGTCTGGCTGAGGCGTTCTGGATCCGCTGGAGTCTCTTCTGGAGCTTGGCGGTGGTGCCGGCGTAGAGGGCGTTGCCGTAGTCCAGTCGACTGGTGACGAGGGCCTGGGTGACGGTCTTCCTGGTCTCGGTGGGGATCCACCAGAAGATCTTCCGTAGCATGCGTAGGATGTTGAAGCACGCCGAGGAGACGGTGTTGACTTGCCTGGTCATGGAGAGAGAGGAGTCCAGGATGAAGCCCAGGTTGCGTGCGTGGTCTGTCGGTTTGGGTGCGGTGCCCAGGGCGGGGGGCCACCAGGAGTCGTCCCAGGCGGAGGGTGAAGAGCCTAGGATGAGGACCTCCGTCTTGTCTGAGTTCAGTTTCAGGCGGTTGGTCGTCATCCACTCGGCTACCTCTTTCATCCCTTCGTGCAGATTGGCTCTGGCGGCGGCGGGGTCGTTGGTCAGGGAGAGGATCAGCTGGGTGTCGTCGGCGTAGGAGATTATGTTGAGGTCGTGTTGGCGTGCGATGGCCGCGAGGGGGCTCATGTAGACGTTGAAGAGGGTGGGGCTCAGCGAGGATCCTTGAGGGACGCCGCAGATGACTTCGGTGGCCTCTGACTTGTACGGTGGTAGGCGGACTCTCTGTGTTCTTCCGTCGAGGAAGGAGATGATCCATTCCAGAGCCTTCTCCTGGATTCCGACGTTGCTGAGGCGCTGCACTAGGGTGCGGTGGCAGACAGTGTCGAATGCCGCGGAGAGGTCTAGGAGGATGAGGGCCGCTGTTTCTCCGTTGTCCATCAGGGCTCGGATGTCATCGGTGGCGGCGATGAGGGCGGTCTCGGTGCTGTGGTTGGCTCGGAAGCCAGACTGTGAGGGGTCGAGGGATCCATTCATCTCAAGGAAGGCGGCCAGCTGCTTGTTGACGGTCTTCTCGATGACTTTGGCTGGAAACGGGAGGAGCGAAATGGGGCGGTAATTCTTGAGTTTGGTGGGGTCCGCTGTGGGTTTCTTGAGTAGAGCGCTGAGTTCGGCGTGCTTCCAGCTCTCAGGGAAGGTGGCGGTGTCGAAGGATGTGTTGATGATGTCTCGCAGGTGGGGTGCGATGACACGTTGAAGACGTGGTGGGGGCAGGGGTCGGTCGGAGATCCTGAGTGGATGGAGTTCATCGTGCGGACGGTGTCTTCGGTGCTGATCGGAGTCCAGGCGCGGAGGGTGGTGGTTCGGTCGTGGTGTGCGTTGGTTGGTTGTTGAAGCTGTTGTGTATGTCCGCGATCTTGTTGTGGAAGTATGAGGCGAGGGAGTTGCAGAGGTCTTGCGATGGGGTAATGTCGTTGTTTCCTGCGCTGGGGTTGGAAAGCTCTTTCACGATGTTGAAGAGTTCCTTGCAGTTGTGTGCGTTGTTGTCCAGCCGGTCCTTGAATGCCGTTTTCTTGGCGGCGCGGATCAGCTGGTGGTGCTTCCGGGTGGCAAGCTTGAAGGTGGTCCTGTTGTCCGGTGTTGGTTCCCTTCTCCAGACTTTCTCGAGGGCTCGGCAGTTCTTCTTGGAGCTCTTGAGTTCGTCGGTGAACCATGGGGCTTTCTTGCTGCCGGGTCTGCTGGGCGGGGTCCTCAGTGGGGCGAGCTCGTCCGCGCAGTTGCTGATCCACTTCGTGAGGTTGTCTGCGGCCTGGCTGGGGTTCGCTGAGCTGGCAGGAGGGTGCTGGCTCAAGGAGGTGGTGAGCTGGTCGGCTGTGATCTTGTTCCAGCTTCTGCGGGCAACCTGTTGCTGGTGGTGGTGGGTCATCGTTCTTTTGAAGGTGAAGTGGACACAGCTGTGGTCCGTCCATTGAAGCTCTGTGGCGTGGCTGAAGGCGATGTCTGTGCTGGATGAGAAGACTGCGTCGAGTGTGTGTCCGGCGAGGTGGGTGGGGGTGGACACCAGCTGCTTGAGTCCAAGATTGGCGAGGTTGTCGAGCAGGGTGCTGGTGTTGCGGTCGTTGTTGTTCTCCAGGTGGAAGTTGAGGTCCCCCAGGAGGATGTAGTCAGCGGAGGGGAGGGCATGCGGGCTGACGAAGTCGGCGATGTCCTCGCTGAATTGGGTGCGTGGTCCCGGAGGTCGGTAGATTAGGGTGCCTCTGAGGGTGGTCTTCGGGTCGGTGTGGATCTGGAAATGCAGGTGTTCGGCAGTGGTAAGGGTGTTGTCGGTGCTGGTCGTGATACGGATGGTGTTTCTGTGGATGATGGCGATGCCTCCTCCCATCTGGTTGGCGGTGCGGTCCCTCCGGGTGATCTTGTAGCCCTCTGGGATGGCGATGGCGATGTCGGGTGCTGAAGAAGCGTTCATCCAGGTCTCCGTGAGGAAGGCAACGTCAGGGGCTGTGGTGTCGAGGAGGTTCCAGAGTTCGATGGCGTGTCTGTGGATGGAGCGGGTGTTGAGCAGGATGCACTGGAGGTGGGTGCTGCTGGTGTTCGACTTGGCAGGTGCTGGTGCGGGGCAGGTCCGGATGCAGGTGAACTTGCAGGCGTGGCAGCTGAAGGGTCCGTGGGTGCGTCGTGGTGTGGCTTGGTAGCATCCTGGGAGTCGACCGGCGTTGAGTGCGCTGAGGTTGGCGGCGGTGTACGTCAGGCGGGTCGGTCGGGGTCTTCGAGGGCCAGGGGTCCTGGCACTGGGCGCGGTCCAGGCGCGGACGGGCGTAGACGGGCTTACCTTTGGCGCGCCTTCGGCGCACAATCGGCGCGCCCGCTGCGCGTGACCGCTGCGCGTTCGCACGGTCGCCATATATGGCGAAGTGCGCGGGGGGGGCGGAGCAGCTGGGAGGCGGGAGCGGGGAGGGCACACAAAGAAAAGGGGCGGGGCTAGCGGTGATGGCGGGAAGCGGGGAGCGGGGAGGGATGAGACGGGGGCGTGAAAAAAACGAAGGTGAAGTCAGGCACAAGTGGGGAAAGAAAACAAATCAACAGCAAACAGCACAATACAAATTAGCAGATCACTATGGCAACAACGGGGAGACGGGTGCGTGAAGAAAAAACGAAGGCGATATCAGGCACAAGTGGGGAAAGAAAAACAACAGCAAACAGCACAATGCAATACAATACAAATTAGCAGATCACTATGGCAACAACAGACAGGAAGCTGGCACAGACCACGCCGCTCGGTCAGGGGGCGTGGTCACGCGGCGGAGCCGGGGCAGCGAGGCAGAAGGCGGGGAGGCACACGCAGCAGCTGGTGGCCGTGCGGCGCGGGGGTGTCCCAGAACTGGGTCACACTCACCTGCATCGCACGGTCGCCATATATGGCCAAGTGCGCAGGGGGGGGGCGGAGCAGCTGGGAGGCGGGAGCGGGGAGGGTACACAAAGAAAAGGGGCGGGGCTAACGGTGATGGCGGGAAGCGGGGAGCGGGGAGGGATGATCACAGTAAGGCGTTCATGTCATGGGGAACAAACAAGAGGAAGGAAAGCAAACACAAGCTAACAAATAAGAAGCGAGCAAATGAGGGGGGCAATGAAGCCAACCAATGGTTGGGCTATACACTTGTGTACGTTCTTGGCATGCCCACGGAAGGTATTCTACAACAGAGAGCTTGCTGTCTTGTAGGTTTAACCTAAAAAGTACTGCCCCTCAAATTGAAATCCCAACAAATAAAAATGTTCAAGGTGTACTGGCAATAGCCTAAATGAGGATTCTATATCCACCTTTGCCATTAACACCCCTTGACTTGCCTCCCTCGCTTAATGAATTACATTACCCACCAAACTGTACCAGATTAAGTGTTCTTGGTTAATCCAGTTATTTGAATTTCTATATGCGAAGGATAAGTGTATTTACCTGAAAAGAGCAGTCTTTAGCAACCACTTCTAATGGAGACACAACAAAGTTTGGTATGGTGTGCTCGCAGACGTCGCCTTGATTCTGCCACTAACCCAGTTATTTTCTAGGACTAGTTTGGCGTTGAGCCGCTGGCCTCAGGTTTTCACTACTGCATGCTGAGCCCTCATATGGAATTGGCAAGCCTTTTTCAAACCTTGCCAGGAGCACTACTGCCTCCCTGCTTCTTGCTGTGAAGTGGAGCCAGAATCCAAGAACTACTGTCTGTTGTATTAAAGCTTATAGCTGTGTGACGGCACCAACAGTACAGTTATTATCAGAAACAATGGGCCAGCATAGGGGCCCAGGGACATATTAGCCAATGAGGAAATGCCCCATACAGACCTAAGAGTACAAGGGCTACAGAAAGACTATTCTGCCCACTGTACTCCTCAACTCTGACACAAACTCAAGCCGCAGACAACATAGCAACTAAACTACAAGCAACGTTAGCCCAAAGAAGCCAGCATCCGCCCATTTGAACAAGCATTTGTGAGAAGGTGGCCTGATATATGCTGTCCACTAGTTCTAGTGGGCACCTTGTATCAGTCCAAACAACCCCTTATGGTGATAGGTTAAAGACAACCTTTATTGAAAACTATCCTAGTGGTAGCTATGGAGAGCAGCCTTCAGGCTAAGTCTTGACGGAATGTAAAGCAGCTTGTTTTACCAGTCTATAATCTCTTTAATGATCAAATGAAAGGACAACCACACCAGGTATATATTTAAAATATATGTATTTAGGTTCACACACCCTTCTAGTCTCTTTATGAGACTGGAGTTCGAAGTACTTAAGTTACAAGATAGCAATCATCAGTAAAAGCCCAAATACACGTTTGGGCCCTAGGGGCGTACCAAACCATATACCAAAAAAGTGGTATAAGAACGACTGGAACAGGCACTAGGCCTATTGCCGCTAGAATCGCTGGGACCCGGGGGAACCACTCAAGGTAGTGACACAGGGGACCCACGGGGACTGTATGCAGTGTATAAACACAACCGCGGGATCCTATTATCTTCTATGGGCAATGTCGCAGTTGGAAATTTAAAGATGAGGGACACTTCTAATCGAGTCTGGACCAAACCCTTTTGGACTTAAGAAGTTCTAGGGCTAGCACCCATGTGAGCACCGGAGTTCTCGAGTTACCTCACCCAGGGAAGCTGGGTGCATAGATGTCTTTACGTGTCGGGTCGCGTCGTCGATTTCAATGGAAGCCTGCAAAGAACTGCTGCTGCCGTGAAGAGAAGTGGCCGAAGAGATCCAAGCCTGGATCTAGGATGTAAGGAACCTGAAAGCAGAGGGGACAGAGTCTGGGTCACTAGCCAGTGACCGAGGGCAGGATGGACCAATGCCCACAGATGTCGGGTGCTTCAGGTGAGTTGATGGGTGTCTTGACTCTTCAGCCACGAGGTCCAGGAGGCGTCGACGAAGTCCACGAGCCAGATTAGAGCTGTCCCACGAAGTTGGTAGAGTGCTGCGGTGTCGGCGACCAAAAGGACCCAACAAGCCTTGGCAACGGCAAGTCACTGGAATTTAGAGAAAGGACTGCGGTGCAGACCAGCAAGGTCTGAGGGACTCACCCAGCGAGGGTAAGTCGGGGCACTTCTGGAGCAACCAGGTAAGGCCAATCAGAAAAGGAATTGACTTCGTGGGGACCTGCTAGCCAACGGGCTAGTGACCGCGAAGGAGCCTTGAGCGGTCGCACTTGAAGCTGGCCCACGGGTCACTCTTGGAGTGGAGGCCAACAATCTTCGGTGCAGGAGGTGCTCAAGGCTGGGGCTACTCGGAGCCCAAAGCACAACTTCGAGGAGGACCAGGAAGATCGTGTTGCTGCAAAAGTTCACGGTGTCCAGGGGGTCACGGTTCCATGTCACCGATGATAGCCACGGGCCTCAGCTTTGCTGTGGACTCAGGGTAGCCTCGGGGGAAGTCTGGAAATCCACCTCTGGGGATGGAGAGACTCCGGCTGGAGCTTCAGAATTGCAGACCGGTCAGTTGCTTCTTTGGTGCCTGCCAAGCAGGGGAGTCACTCCTTGACCCCAAGGGAGATCTCTTCAGTCTTCTAGTCAGGATAGAATGTCGAAGGTCCAGGATGTACGTTGCAGAGTTTCGTCAAGGGTAATCTAAAGTCCTAGGGACTGGATTCCTATACTTATAGTAAGTTTAGGGGATGGACTAACTCTAAGGCCCCACCTACAGGTGGGCCAGGAAAGAGGGGTGGTTACACCCATTTCCTTTGTCCAGTTTCGCGCCAGAGCAGGGGCAGGTAGCCCCTGCAACCGGTTTGAACTGGAGTATACACAGGGACACCAAGTGTGCCCCCAGTGCAGGACTTCTAAGCACCAGAGAATGCTCCCGCCCAGCCCCAATACACATCAGCCTGTCTGGGGAGGTGGGGGACACCTCCCCTCGACAGGAAACCTATTGTCCCGGCCTCCCCTGCCGGCGTTTCGGTCAGCAGCAGGAGACAAGCCCGTGTCTGTGGCAGAGGCATCCATTTTGTGATGCCAGGGCTCAGGAAAGTCCTACCGGGTTTAGCCAGTGTGAACATGTCTCTCCCTCTAGAAGGGTGGAATGCTACCCCCGCCGCCAGAATTTGCAGGGGGGGAGGGGGGTAGTATTCCAAAGCGTTTGACACCAAACACGACATGTTTTGATGCAGCCATCCCAAAGTTAGCATTTACCACGAGGTTATAATGCACTTAAAGAGTATATGGTATGGCAGTATCACAGAACAGCCATAAGGAAGTATTTCCGAAAGCTGCAGAGGGGCTCAGCTCATGCTTGGGCACCCTCTCACACAAAACCAAGCACTCTGCCTTCAGGATTGTCCAGGCCTGCAATAGGAGTGGCTTATAGGTTTATATGTGTCTGTATAGGGTAGTGATATAGGTAGCCTATACCACAGTAAGGGGTGCAAGCACACCCTTACCCAGGCTGCAGTAGCAGACCTGTGGTGCCATTTTGGAGTGCTTCCCAGGGGTGGCATAATATATGCTGCAGCCCCTGGTAGGCCTCTGAGGTACCTATGCCCGATGCACATCATATACCATATACTAGGGGCTTATAAGGCACTCCAGAATCCAATTAGATATATACCTAAGGTACATGGAAACCATTTTAGAAAGGAAGCAGCTAGGCTGTGGTCCTGATTAGCAGGGCCACAGCCAGACTAAGGTCGAAAAACAGTGAAACACCAGCAAAAAGTGGGGGTAAACATGTGAAGCAGATCCTACTCTCCTACACACAACCCCCCCCCACCCCCCCCAACACAGGGACATTAAACTAACCTTGACCAGTTGAGTCTTCATGTTCTAAGTGGAAATAACTAGAGAGTCCATCTGCATTGGCATGGTTACTCCCAGGTCTATGTCCCACTGTAAAGTCCATCCCCTGTAGGGAAATGGACCACCTAAGCAGTTTGGGGTTTTCACCCTTCATTTGTTTTAGCCAAATGAGGGGCTTATGGTCTGTCTGAACAAGGAAGTGAGTACCAAACAAGTATAGCCTCAACTTCTTCAGAGCCCAAACCACAGCAAAAGCATTCCTCTCAGTGGCTGACCAACGTTTCTCTCTAGGGGTCAGCCTTCTGCTTATGAAAGCTACTGCCTGATCCTGACCTTCTTCATTCAATTGTGACAGTACAGCCCCAATCCCCAAATCAGATGCATCAGTTTGAACAATGAACTTCTTGGAGTAGTCAGGACTCTGCAGAATGGGAGCAGTACACATGGCCTGCTTCAGGTCATCAAATGCCTTTTGACAGCTAGCTGTCCACTGAACCTTTTTGGGCATTTTCTTAGAAGTTAAGTCATTCAAGGGTGTCACTATTGATCCATACCCTTTGACAAATCTCCTATAGTACCCAGTCAGGCCTAAGAAGGCTCTCACCCGAGTCTGGGTAGTTGGAGCAGTCCATTCCATTATGGTCTGGATCTTGCTCTGCAATGGTTGAACCTGGCCTCCACCTACAAGGTGACCCAGGTACACAACCTGACTCTGCCCTATCTGGCACTTAGTAGCCTTGATAGTTAGGCCTGCTTTTTGCAGGGCCTCCAAAACATTCCTTAGGTGGACCAGGTGATCCTCCCAGGTGGAGCTAAAGACAGCAATATTATCTAGATATGCTGCACTAAAGGCTTCCAGGCCTGTGAGAACTGTATATACCAACCTTTGGAAAGTGGCAGGTGCATTCTTCAAACCAAAGGGCATTACCACAAATTGATAGTGCCCACTAGGGGTAGAAAATGCTGTTTTTGGCTTTGCATCATCAGCTAGTCTTATCTGCCAGTAGCCAGCTGTCAAGTCAAATGTGCTAAAGTACTTGGCTGAGGCCAAAGTATCTATAAGCTCCTCTGCCCTTGGTATTGGATGGGCATCAGTCCTAATGACTGCATTGAGACCCCTGTAGTCCACACAAAACCTCATCGCTCTTTTTCCACCACTGGTGTGAGGTTTTGGCACAAGGACCACTGGACTAGCCCAAGGGCTATCTGAGGGTTCAATCACACCCAAATCCAACATTTTCTGGACTTCTGTCCTGACATGGTCAGGTTGCCTATAAATCTTGTTTTTAATAGGCTGACTGTCCCCAGTGTCCACTTCATGAGTGCACCAGGTAGTCTGACTTGGAGTCAGTGAGAACATGTGTCTGAACTGATTGAGAACCTGTCTGCAATCAGTTTGCTGCTGGGCAGTGAGGCTGCCTGCCAAGGATACACCATCAACTGACCCATCATCAGGGTTCTGTGAGAGGTCAGGGAGTGGGTCACTCTCTTCCTCCTGTCCCTCATCAGTTGCCATGAGCAAGCCCATGTCAGCCCTGTCCACATATGGCTTCAGCCTGTTGACATGGAGAACCCTATGGGGACTCCTGGGAGTTCCTAGGTCCACTAAATAAGTAACCTCTCCCTTCTGTTCAACAATAGTGTGGGGTCCACTCCACTTGTCCTGGAGAGCTGCTGGGGCCACTGACTCCAACACCCACACTTTCTGTCCTGGCTGGTAAACAGTAAGAACAGCCTTTTGGTCATGCCAGGCTTTTTGCAGTTCCTGGCTAGCCTCAAGGTTTTTGTTTGCCTTTTTCATGTACTGAGCCATCCTGGAGCGGAGACCAAGTACATAGTCCACTATATCTTGCTTTGGGGGGCTTGAAAGGTAACTCCCATCCTTCCTTCACCAAACACAATGGACCCCTGACAGGGTGACCAAACAGAAGTTCAAATGGGCTGTAGCCAACCCCCTTCAGAGGCACCTCCCTGTATGCAAATAAAAGGCAGGGCAAGAGCAGGTCCTATTTTCGCCTAAGCTTCTCTGGGAGTCCTTTGATCATGCCCTTTAAGGTTTTGTTGAATCTCTCAACTAAACCATTGCATTGTGGGTGATAGGGTGTGGCGAATTTGTAATTCACTCCACACTCCTTCCACATAGCAGTTAAGTAACTTGACATAAAGTTTGCACCTCTGTCAGATACTACCTCCTTAGGAAAGCCTACTCTTGAGAACACACTCAAGAGAGCTCTTGCCACTACAGGTGCTGTAGTGGTCCTGAGGGGAATTGCTTCTGGATACCTGGTGGCATGATCTACTACCACCAGTATAAATCTGTGCCCAGATGCTGTTTGGGGATCCATGGGACCAACAATGTCACTCCCTACCCTTTCAAAGGGAACCCCCACCACGGGTAGTGGTATCAGGGGGGCCTTTGTAGTGCCACCTGCTTTGCCACTGGCTTGGCAGGTCACACAGAAGACACAAAGGAGTTGTGTCGCTCCTGACATGTGGGGCCAGTGAAAGTGAGGAACAATTCTGTCCCATGTCTTGTTCTGGCCCAGGTGTCCTGCTAGGGGAATATCATGGGTTAGTGTCAATAGGAAACCCCTAAACTTCAGAGGTATAACCAACCTCCTGGATGCACCAGGCTTGGGGTCTCTACTCTCCGAGTATAGGAGTCCATCATCCCAATAAAATGTATGGGTGCCACTAGCATTCCCAGCAGCTTCATCAGCAGCTTGCTGTCTGAGGGTTTCAAGAGGGGCAGGTGTTCTGCTCCTGTCTCAGATCAGACCTGAAAGGGCCCCCTGTCCCCAAGAACGCAACCTGGTCAGGTTCAAGCTCCTCTGGGACAGTTCCTTCTGCAGGCTCAAGATTATCTCCCTGAGGAGACTGATCAGTATCCTGAGACAGGTGGGAAGGCTCTGCCTTAACTCTACTGCTCCTCCTCCTGTGAGGCACCTGGTCCATTATTCCAGAATCCAGGGCCTGTCCAGTGTTAGACATTTTAGCATGTGACCTAGTCACAGCAAAGACATGTGCAGGGATCCCTAACATTTCTGCATGTGTCCTGAGCTCCACTTCAGCCCAAGCTGAAGTTTCTAGATCATTGCCAAGCAAGCACTGTACTGGTAGGTCTGCACTTACCACAACCTTCTTAAGGCCAGTTACCCCTCCCCAGGAGAAGTTAACAACTGCCAGAGAATTGTCTGTTCTGACATTGCTAGCATTGGTCACTTGGTACATTTCACCAAGTATAATCTGCACAGGATCCACAAGATCTTTTGTCACCATTGTGACACTTGCTCCTGTGTCCCTGAATGCCCATGCTTCTACTCCATTAATTAAAGGCTACTGTCTGTATTTGTCCAGGTTACTGGGGCTCACAAAGGGGGGACATATCCATGCTCCCATCACTGATAAGCACATCCAAAGTTGGTACTCTGACTAGGCCAGAGTCCATCTCAGAACCCAGGGTCAACCCTACTACACCCTTATTCTGTGTATTCCTACCACCAATTGTAACTGCACTAGGGGGAATAATTGCCTTACGGGCATTAGTGGGGGCTGGAGAATTTTCTTTGGCCTTGGTGCAGTCACTAGTCCAGTGAGTTTTCTGTTTACAGATTTTGCACCAAGGTTTCTTTTGGCCTTTCCCTTTGTTAGCCTGTGAATCCCCACCTGAAGACGATTGTTGGGGCCCTTGTGAAGACTTCTGGTCTTTACCCTTGTCCCCACCCTTATCAGAGTTTTTAGAATCTTGCTTCTTAGGGTCACCACCTTGGTTCTGTACTTTCTGCCTCACCCTGGTTCTAACTCATTTGTCTGCCTTCTTTCCCAATTCTTGGGGAGAGATCAGATCACAGTCTACCAGGTACTGGTGCAACAGCTGATTTTGACAGTTATTAAGAATCTGCTCCCTCATTATCAGATTATACAATCATTTGAAGTCACACACTTTACTGCCCAATAACCAACCTTCCAGAGCCTTAGCATCACAATCAACAAAGTCAACCCAGTCCTGATTTTGTTCTTTTTACGTGTCTCTGAACTTTAACCTGTATTGTTCAGTGGTTAGGACAAACCCATCTATTAGAGCACTTTTCAAGACTTTATAGTCCTCAGCATCCTCTTCTCTTACAGTGAGGAGCTGGTCTCTTCCTTTGTCTGCAAAGGAGAGCCATAAGATTGCTACCCACTGACCTTGAGGGACCTTCTGTACTTTACAGGCCCTCTCCAAGGCAGTTATCCATTTGTAGAGGTCATCCCCACTCTGGTAGGAGGGACAATCTTATTTATATTTAGGTTTCTATGGTCATAAGACCTCTCCCTATCTCTAGGGAAATTGCTGCCACCAAGGGACTCTAGTCTCTCCTTTTTACTAGCTCTGTAGAGCTCCAGGGCTTCCCTATCTAAGGCCATCTGCTGCTTTCTGAGGTTGAACTGGTCTTGCTCATACTTCAGCAGTCTCTCTCTCCTCTCCTGGGAGGTTTCCCTCCCTCTGTGAGAAGAAACAGAGGTTCCTATAGAGGAGTTAGACTGCATAGATCCCCTTGACAGAGATCTATCCCTGTTGTCAGGCCTACCAGGAGGAATAAAGGAAGTGGCATTATTGTCATCCTCCTCATCCTGGTGGTCTGTGTTCACCAGAGTCTGGTCATTGTCACCAGTCTGGTCCGCATTAGAGTTAGGGTCAGGGGAGTTTCCACCCCTAGACCCACCCTCAGGTGCTGCTCCACCCACACTGTCTAAATCATCAGGCCCACTAGGCCCTGTGATATCATCCAGTTTCAGTATCTTTATGAGATGCTGGGTGGATGGACTTTTGCCTGTCTTCAGCTTCCTAATGGAACATAAGGCCCTAAGCTGAGCAAAGGTGAGATCCTCATATTTATAGGGAAGGGGCTCACTGGTTCCTGGTAGGGACCCACTGGTTCCTGGCAGGTTAGACATTACTAATGTGGTGTGGTGTATTGCACTACCTACTCTAGTGTGGCCTACTAAACTCTCTTGAGTTGTAGAAAGGGTGTGCTATCCCTTAACACACAAAGTTCAGTAGAACGTACTGTAGCTAAACTTGATATTATACGTACCTCAGGTACCTTTAGTGGTTTTCAGTTGATCAATTCAATTGAGATTATCTGGTAAAACAATAGCAAGCTAGAATTCCACACGCGGCACACCAATGTGAGAAGGTGGCCTGATACATGCTGTCCACTAGTTCTAGTGGGCACCTTGTATCAGTCCAAACAACCCCTTATGGTGATAGGTTAAAGACAACCTTTATTGAAAGCGATCCTAGTGGTAGCTATGGAGAGCAGCCTTCAGGCTAAGTCTAGAAGGAATGTAAAGCAGCTTGTTTTACCAGTCTATAATCTCTTGAATGATCAAATGAAAGGACAACCACACCAGGTATATATTTAAAATATATGTATTTAGGTTAACACACACCCCTCTAGTCTCTTTATGAGACTGGAGTACGAAGTACTTAAGTTACAAGATAGCAATCATCAGTAAAAGCACAAATACACGTTTGGGCCCTAGGGGCGTACCAAACCATATACCAAAAAAGTGGTATAAAAACCACGACTGGAACAGGCACTAGGTCTATTGCCTCTAGAATCGCTGGGACCCCAAGGAACCATCCAAGTTAGTGACACCGGGGACTGTATGCAGTGTGTAAACACAACCGCGGGTTCCTATTATCTTCTATGGGCAATGTCGCGGTTGGAAATTTAAAGATTAGGGATACTTCTAATAGAGTCTGGACCAAACCCTTTTGGACTTAAGTCCTAGGGCTAGCACCCACGTGAGCACCGGAGTACTCTAGTTACCTCACCCAGGGAAGCCGGGTGCATAGGTGTCTTCTGGTGTCAGGTTGCGTCGTCGATTTCAATGGAAGCCTGCAAAGAACTGCTGCTGCCGTGAAGAGGAGAAGTGTCCGAAGAGATACAAGTCTGGATCTAGGATGTAAGGAACCTGAAAGCAGAGGGGACAGAGTCTGGGTCGCTCGTTAGTGACCGAGGGCAGGATGGACCAATGCCCACAGATGTCGGGTGCTTCAGGTGAGTTGATGAGTGTCTTGACTCTTCAGCCACGAGGTCCAGGAGCTCCGGCTGGGTCCAGGGGCCCGGTCGGGCCCCGGGTCGGGGTCTCCGGCCCAGGCCCCGGCCCAGGCACTGCCAAAGGCCCGGGACGGGGTTCTGTTGTGACCGGGGAGCCTCTCTCGCTGGATCGGGTTCAGGAGCTCCGGCCGGGCCCCTGGGGGCCCCGGCCTCCCCAACCCGGGCTCCGTCCTGGGTCCTGCCGCGTGGCAGGGTGCCTGGTGCAGGGTCCGGAGGGCCCGGGGAGGCTCCCCCTGTGCCTCCGAGCCTGGGAGCTCCGGCTGGGTCCAGGGGCCCGGTTGGGCCCCGGGTCGGGGTCTCCGGGCCCCGTCCCCCGGCACTGCCAAAGTCCCGGGACGGGGTTCCGTTGTGGCCGGGGAGCCACCCTTCGCTCGTGTGGGTTCGGGCGCTCCGGCCGGGCCCTTGGGGGCCCCGGGGAGGGCGGCCTCCCCACCCCGGGCTCCGTCCTGCCGCGTGGCAGGGTGCCCGGGGCGGGGTCCGGAGGGCCCGGGGAGTCTTCCCCTGTGCCTCCGGGCCTGGGAGCCCTGGCTGGGTCCAGGGGCCCGGTTGAGCCCAGGGTCGGGGTCCCCGGCCCTTCCCCCGGCCTGCCGCTCTGCCAAGGGCCTGGGGTCTGTCGGTCCCGTGCAGGCCTCCCCTACTTGTCGAGGTTTTCTACGGGCCCCGGGTCGGAGGGCCCGTCGGGTCCCCCACGCAGCCTCCATGGCTGGGGCCCAGCTGGAGGCCCTGGGCCTCCAGCCCCCCATGCCCTGGCACCCGCTCACTCGTTCGTTGGGGCACAGAGCGACCAGATACCTTCCCTCCCGAGCCCGTCCGTCTGGTAGTAACTTTCTCCTTCGGCCATCTGGTCGCGCACGTTTCATTTGGCTATCTTCCCTTCGGCCATCTGGTCACGCGCAATGCTTTCCTATGGGGCGACCAGATGGCCGGGCTCGCCTGGAAGTCTCGATGAGGATCCATTTGCCTCCCGGATCCCAGCGAGGGCTCCAGGAGGTCGGGTACATTCGCGCCTTGGGTCCCCTCTGTCACCTCGTGCGCACGGATTACAAGGGGGGTAATTTTCCTCCGGATTACTAGGGAG
>NC_140579.1:994846263-994967263 GCF_964204655.1 Triturus cristatus
AAGGCAGCCGAGGGCCCGGGCGCTGGGGAAGGTGGTCCACCGGGGGCCCGGGGGAGCCAGGCCCGGTGCTGGAGCTCCGTCCCAGGGTGCGGGAGCCCCCCGTCACGCAAGCCAGCCGAGGGTCCAGGCGCTGGAGACAGGGGTCCACCGGGGCCCGGGGAGGCTCTCCCCGGCCTGGCTGCTTTCAGAAGCAGGGACCGGGCCGGTGAGCAGGGGTAGCTGGCTTTATCTGCTACGCTGGCGGAGCGGAATTTTCCACCCACCCCTACTTATAAGGCACTCCAGAATCCAATTCTATATGTACCTAAGGTACATTGAAACCATTTTAGAGAGGAAGCAGCTAGGCTGTGATCCTGATTAGCAGGGCCACAGCCAGACTAAGGTCGAAAACCAGTGAAACACCAGAAAAAAGTGGGGGTACCCATGTGAAACAGATCCTACTCTCCTACAGCATTGACAAGCCAATATGCCTCATCTATGCAAGAATTTGGCTTTGCCAATGTATTTTAGCCATGCTGTACACCAGTGTGGTAGCAGCTCAGCATGGCTAAAAAAAAAAGTTTGTGGTGTAGAGGAGTGACGCAGAGTATCGCAGAGTGGGATAGCAAAGAGTGGAGTAGTGTTGTAGAGAGGAGTGGCATAGATGGTCGTGTATTGGAGTGGCATAGAGTGGAGTTGCTTGGAGTGGCGTACAATAGTGGCCTGCAGTGGAGTGGCGTAGAGTGACTGGTGTAGAGTGTAGTGTTGCAGAGTACAGTGGCATAAAGTGCAGTGGTGTAGATTAGTGTAGAGGCGTAAATTAGTGCTGTGGCGCAGAATACACTAAATCACAGTACAATGGTGGCGTAGTGTTACAGAGTATAGCGGTGTAAATTAGAGTGGTGCAGATTATAGAAGAATCAAGTGGAGTGGCTTAAAGTACAATGGTGTAGAGAAGAGTGGCAGTGTGCATTGGCATAATGTGCAGTAGTGCAAAGTAAAGTGGAATAGATATCAGTGGCACGGAGTGATGCAGAGTAGATGGTTTCAGATTAGAGTGAAGCGGCATAGAGGAGTGCATTGGTGGAGGGTAAAGCGGTAAGGAGAGCAGAGTGGTGTACAGTGGATTGGTTTAGTGTGAAGGGCGTAGAATGGAGTGGTACAGAGTAGTGTGTGTTGGTGTAGAGTGCAGTGGCAGAGTGCATAGCAATAGAGTAGAGTAGCACACTGCCATTACAGACAACATATTCACTTGAAATTACCTTTATATTTGCAGACAGTTTGGTTAATAAAACTATACAGTGCACAAATGATAATGTGAAGCAATGGCAGAACAGTGAATTGATTTTGCTATTGAAGCATGTGTTTCCAACACACTTCAGAATTAACAAAAAACGTGCTTCCTTTGTGCTTTCCTAATTCTGATAGAATGTGAGCTACAAAGCCAATGGTAAACAGACAAAATGCATTCCCATGGCTTTCTGAAAGTCCAAGATGTCTAACAAACTAGGCTTTGACCAGAAAAGGAGAGTGAAATACCTTCTAGCAGGCACTCACAGCAGCAATAGCAAGAAGAAGCTCAGATCAGCCTCTAAAATTTGTTGGTCATCCAAATAACATGCTGTTCTAGCAAGCTATAGCACCACATGCCCACTGCAGAGGTCTGCTGAATAAAGCTTCTGGCTTACACGCAGGAGAGAACACAGGCCATCAATATCCTCGAAAGGGAGAACGATGGGTCCAGCAGCACCCCGGTAGACAACAGAAGCATGGCCCCGCAGTGACCTTGCCGCACCCGCAGGAGAGAACCATGTGTGATGGTGCCCAGGGGAAGAAAGCATCTGACCTTGCACCAGCCAGAGCACAGCACGAGCACCAACCCTCACAGGCATCCCCAGAGAACCAGGCCCGGCAGTGATGAGAAAAGAGCCCTGAAGTAAGAAGCATTTGCAATGCAATAGGTCTTGCATTTACGAGAGTTTGAGCCATTTGCATTGTAAATGACAATGCCTTTTATTTATGTGGCGTTTTTAAAACAGGTAAATAAAAGGTATTGTCATTTACAAGGCCAATAGCTCAAACTCTCTCAAATGAGACCCATTTCATTGTAAATGTGTTTGACGCCTGTGCTATAAAGATTTTTTTTATTTTAAGCGTTAGGAGAGTGTGTAGGACAGAGCTATTTGAGAAAATAGTGCTCCGAGGCTGTAATTGAAGCCTACCAAGTAACAACACGCCTAACAGGGGGTGTCATCATTGGAGGTTACAAAATGAGACAATGCGGTAATAAGGAGGGACTACAAAGCCTATGGACTAATGAAAAGCCAGTTTACATTGACACAAGCCAATGAAAAATGTGGGCAGAGCTTCAAGTCCATACCCGAATACAGCATGCCATCTGAAATGTGGACATTTCACTTCGCGCCAGACACACCAGTAAAAAGTGTGACAAAATTAGCAGCATGGGTGAATGACAGTAGAAGTATGTGCTCAACAGAATACACTTAGTGGCAATATCCTTGCGTACAACACGCAGTGCTCTGCATAATTGTGAGCTTCCATCTAAACAGTACTAGACTAGTGCGTCCCAGAGGGACAGCTCCAAGATGGCTCGCTCTATGTAAACAGGAAAATAATGGGCGTTACATCTTAAACCAAACATCTTACACCATGCTGTGGTTTCAACACATGGGCTGGGTGCAGGGATCAGCCGCACACTCACGTTCCCATACGACTTGAGAATGCGATGCTTGTATGCAGTTTCAGCGCCCACGTTTGAACTCTAGCAGTAGTAGCGCGCTAGTGATTGCACCGAAACAAAAAGCCCCCAATCCAGTGGCCTCTGAGGCGCTCTTCAAGTCCAGAGTTACTGACTGTAGTTTGTAATACGCACTAAACACTACTGGGCAAATACGCACTGCTTAAACGGGTGTGCAACAATAAACTCATGGAAACACAGTAATATTAAAAATAGTATGGTACAAAAATAATTTTATTAAAACAAACTGAAAAACGATTGTTAGTTGCAGTTTAGTTACGAACATCCCACATCAGTTTGCTGACGTTTACCAACTAATGTTTAACAGAAGGACTTTAACTCGGGGGATGGGACAAACAGTCTGTTCTCGCCTATTTTTCAACACAACACAAACGGTTGCTGCAAACATTTTAGATGTTCAGTGCAAAGTGATTTCAGACAACAGGGAGTGACTGGACAAGGTTACAAATGAGCGCACCAGCGATTCCCCAGCTAACTGGTAATTCATACTGCAAGTAATACATTGGATTGGACTCGTAATACGCGTGGCTCTTAGGACCCAGCTCGTCAAAACGTCCAAGGGTTAATTAATGCAATACATCTAGTTATACTGGCATGTAACAGTCCGAAGTCAAGTCTGCAGCGAACTCGCATCGTAAAGTGCTGGCACTTGGAGACACCAGTGGACAGGACCAAGCACCCACAAAGTGACAGGTTCAGAGAGGAATCAACAAGCCATGGAAAAGTTCACAGTACTGAGGAACACTTCCCTGCTGAAGACAGGTCAGCAGACATAACAAATAAATACCTTTCCATAAGTCACAATCTGAGAATAAATATTTGTAAAAAAATAAAATTAGAGCTAATCTTGCTAGAACACACCAGCTTTGCTATATTATATACAAGAAGTTTATCCTCCGTCGATTCCAGCCGTTATCCCACTCTTTATTTCGAAATCAGTCCATCCCCCCACTTTTAGAATTGTGAGCACTAAGTGAGGAAGCTCCATGTACCTTGGTCCGGTTAAAGTCCAAGCAGACAGCGCTCTTCACCGCCTTTCTGTTATTATCCGAAAATATTACCAGCACAAGCATAACACAAGTAAATCAGCAAAGGATGAAGGCCACGAAGAAAGAGCTGGTCATGGTTGCCACGAAGCTGCTTCCAGGGTGAAAACGTAGTCTTTACCGCTAAACTCTCCCTAGGTACACACTCTGGGGCAGCAAGGAAGGCTCCGCTAATGCTGGCAGTGAGGAAGACGCTTGCAGCGTTGAGTTTATCAGAGGCGTGAGATGCAACCCAACTCCTGATTCAGACTGTTCCCAGGACCTCCAGGGAGAGCGGCGTTCATGTGCTGCTTTCTTTGCTCATGATGTGTAGGTGAATCTCGTCCATTTTCTGTGGAAGGATAGCATCCCCCCAACCACGAATGGTTCAGAATGTCCTCAAATGTAGGCCTGTCAGATGGCCGAGGGGCCAGACACGACACAATGAGGTGCTGGCACTCTAGGATGGGGGAGAGGGGGAACAGAAAAGTGAGAATTCAGAAGACAGGTTTGTATTGCAGACACTACTTCTTCCCATGTCAACGTGTTTAAGATGCAAGGCACTACGCCCAGCCCGCGTTCCAAGTCTACTAGCGGCAATTTACATGATTGTGCTCCGTTTGCACAAAGGGGCCACTAAATTAAAAATAAACTCGGGGCACAATTGACTTCTCTAATAAGGAGTGAAGGACTGCTAAGTAAGGGCCGAACATAATGTATTTGTTTCACAACATGTTTACCACCACTTTTTACCTGTCGAGATTTTCCGCCGGAAAGACACCTGTCCTCGAAGAATCTCTTCGTCGCTTTCAAACGGAATGTCTCCCGACACCATGTCATACAGCAGCACGCCCAAGGACCAAACTGTTGCAGACCGCCCGTGGTATCTGTGTAACCGGATCCATTCCGGAGGGCTGTAAACCCTGGTACCTGAAGAGAAAACAAAGAATTACTAATAAAATCGAGGGAGCGCACCAGCTGCCACGATGCACTGAAAGGAAAATAATTCAGATCCTATTAGAGGCGCTTTGGCACAGCAGGCAAAGATTTCAGATCAAATGCGATTTGCCAGTCTATTCTTGACTGGTGCTGAGAACAAGGAGACTGGGCCATACAATCACGTGGCTTTGTTTACGAACTTTGAGTTGTAAAGAAGACCATAAATTTCCACTAGATGGCAGCAAAAGCACACAATAAAACTGCGCAACGAAAGAACTATCAAACAGCAAAACTACCATTGGGAGAGGGAAACGGCTGCCCAAAATCTGCTAACTTTAACAGTGTTTGCAATCTTCTAATGCGATAATCTTAATTCAGTTTTCACCATCACTAGCAACAAAGTCAAGTGGCAGATCAGAGCAGCATTGCATAGGGCATATGTTGCCACCCTACACACGGATAATCATACAGAAGTAACCAAAACCAGCCAGAGTATATTTCTAGTGGCCTGCGTACCCCACCAACCCCCTACCCACATAGTTTAGCGCACCAGCAAGTCGAAGGGAAGGAAGATTTCACAGTGCACCCGCTTGTTCCTCGGAGAAGCACTCACCGTCGAAGTCCGTGTACACGGTGTCCTTGAGCAGCGCTCCGGAGCCGAAGTCGATAAGCTTCAGCTCTGCTGTCCTCAGGTTGACGAGGATGTTCTCGTCCTTGATGTCTCGGTGCACCACCCCGCAGCTGTGGCAGTGGCGGACCGCGTCCAGGACCTGGCGGAAGAAGCAGCGGGAAAGAGGCTCAGGGAGAGCCCCCTTCTCGGTAATGAAGTCAAACAGGTCCTGCACAGGCTCGGGCCGCTCCATCACCAGCACGAAGCGGTCTGGTTTCTCGTACCAATCTAGGAGACGCACGACCCCTCGGGATCCGGCGCCAGCACACACCTTCTTCATCAGCAAGATCTCCATGGGGACGCGGGAGCCGCCGGGCTGTGGGGCGGGCGAGAGACACGTCAGAAAGCCGCAAAGCACCCGGAGGGGTGATCGTTCGTGATCAACAAAAACATACTCACCAGCTCTCCCCAGTAGGATATTTTCTCCCTGGTAACGTGCTTAACCGCAACCTAGAATTGAAAAAAGTAAACTCGTAACACACAATGGAAAAGCATCCCAAAATACAATCAAGATCTTGGCAGTACGTGTAAAGCCGAATGAACATGAACCGAATTTTTACATTAAACAAATACCCACTGTGCAGACAGCCCAAAAAGCAGGCTACGATGGAACGCTACATTAGCAAGTACATTAGGGAGTGCGAAGGCTGGCTAATGAGGCATTCCCCAATTCATCGACCTCTTCAAAGAAGCACACATGTAACTGCAGTGATTGTGCCTGCAATTGACCTGCTTCCCGATCAGTGACTTAATTAATGTGTGCGCAAGACTCGTGATCCAAGTCGCTATTCTAATGTTAAAAGATTACTCACCGGAGCGTTGTCCAAAACGCGGACCCCAGAATACACAGTGCCGTAGCCGCCGCTCCCCAGAGGGGCTCCCATTAGGTACAGCTTCTCAACGGGCTCCTTCTCTTTCACTGGAAAGAACAAAAGAGGCAGCTTAGAAGATGAAACGAAGAGACGAGACCGTTCTAGACAACAGGATGTGTAATGACTAACTGACGCGTTATTATAACAGAGGCACCACCCATCCAAGCAGAAGGATACTCTCACAGGGGGAATCCGTTCCTTTACTGGAGTTGATGGAGCAGGTAGTGCAAAATTTTGCATACCTCCTCTATTCTTGCATGAAAATACTAATTATATAATCTATTAACAATAATATTATAAAACGAGTGTTGCATGTATACTAATCAACATTATTAAAACAAACTACACATGGGATTTGCTATTTGCATGGCTAAATAACTCTTGTAACTAAAATCTGTACGCATATTAATGAGTAGTATATGTGATAATAGAATATTGCATGATATATGTTGCTTTGTGATGTTGCATCATCGAGGAGGACCGAAAAAGGTGAATTTAATGGCTTTGAATGTCGCTATATGCTAGATAAATACAAGCACATAGAGGGAATAGTAAGGGGTTAACATTAGAGTCACCATTTCTATGTATTAATTATATTTTTGTGTTTGTTTCGCTTAAGTTGACATCTGGGCCTAATCCAATATGGCAGCTGACATCGCATGCAGAAGAGGCCACTGTCTCGTGAGGCGCGGAGTGAACTGCGCAAGTGCGAACAGTATCCTGAACCTCTTAGCGACCTTTGCTCATCATGTTCCCGGTCAAGGATATGAATTGGGTGGTTCGCCAAGATAGGGGAACAATCAGCCTTACAGTAAACCGGAACAAGTCGACACTTTGGCTGACAAGTGACCTCACCCTTCGAACTGTACTGGGAATAAGAATCAGGCGATCCCAACCAGCCAATCACGACTTTCCTAAGCCTAAAAACTCATCTTCTTTAACATGAAATCATTATAAAAAAGGGTGGTATAATAGAGAGTAGTTATGTTCGTGACGCCTTTCCTGATGGTCCAGATGCTGGCTTAATGACTGCAAACTTTTTCCAAATCCACGGGCTATGATAGATGCTTGCACGATTTCTGGTCCTTTGATAAAATTGGGGACTGTAGCGTGCCGAGCAGAGGACTTTGACCTTTGGACTGCTTTATTCGGACAATTTGCAACAGACTCTGTTATGCAGAGCCAATGAATTACAGGATCCCAAATAGCCAGATTAGGTAAATATGATGTTCTGCGATTTACTTGAATTGATCTAGAAATTCTAAACTTTGACGAGACAAATGCAAATATAAATCAATATAAAAATTTAGATAAACAAGTATTGATTAACAAGAAATATGAGTTTGTGGTTTTTCATTAAAGGTAAATAAGGATTCTGAGTCTTAAATGTGTTTTAGCTGGTTCTAAAATCATCATCAACCAACCAAACTAATTGGTCCGTCGACCAAGTGGTTGGAGTGCCTTGATTTTTAGGATTAGGGATATATAGGCAACGGATGTTAATGTATATTTTGTAAAATAACTTCTCTCCCTATAGGTTATAAGGTGTTCCCCCACATGTCCAGCGCTTGAATTACTCATCTCTCCTGTGTGTGTAGACTCGTGAATGGTGACGTGTGCGAGTTGGGGTCATGGGCCCCACCAATGAATGCGTGTATGAATGAGTGTGCGTGACGACGGGTCTGCGACACAGGGAGGATATCAGTATATGTTGTTCCCCATTTTCCCAGTCTAGCGCTGGATCAGTTTTTCTGGTAGCAGTATGATGGTTTTATTGTTTTGGTGATTGCTTGTAAATTGCTTATTGATTGTGGATAAGTATTGGTTTATGTATTAACACTATGTTGAGTTGCGTCGAGTTCTATGTTTGTTTGACGGCTTCTGGGATTTAGGAAGTCGGAAGATTGTAACAATTCTGTAGTAGGGCAGAGGTAAGAGCTGCTCTCGGGAAAGACGGGATTGTTGTTGCCCTGTAGGTACACGGGGAAAACGTGTGACGATTGAAGTTGCACAACGCATTGTCGGAGTTCGATTTAGTAACATTGTCGTGTGTTGCCACTAGGGACATTTTCTGTATGAGAGAAATGTATGATAGCGAAGGTCACCTGTGAAATTTTGGTCCTAGGTACCAGGAGTCCAAAAGGCACTCTGATTACGCTCATCACTGGAAAGGTAATAGGTGTTCCTCAGGTTAATTGTGAAACTCTGGTTTTATTTCTCAGGAGCAGAGCGTCTCCAACTAGGTGTCTTAATTCTAGAGAAACAGTTAGCTAATGCTTGCTCTCGGGAAAGACTGAATTCTTGTGGGAAAGGTCATTAACTATACTTTTGTTAGCGAAACAGATAATGGTGGCGTTTTTATGTTGTTACTAACAAATTTGTAAGTCAGAAAGAACGTAAGAAGGTTTGCAGATAAATTTTGTAAAGGAGGGGTCAGCAGAAGCAGGAGTAGCGAGAAAAGCTGACGTCAGAAAGACCACGCTGGGATTGGCCAGTCAATAAGAGACGTAGATGCTCCTGATTGGTGTGTTAGTGTGAGTCGCACTGGGATTGGAGAATAGCAGGAGTGACGTAGACGCTCCAGATTGGTGCGTTAGTGCAAGTCGCGCTACGATTGGTTAAAACAAAAGAATAAAAAGAATAGTCATAGGGAAAATCTAGCAATACACTGAAGACAAAATGTTGTATTACGATCCACCAGAAAAAGTCCTGGTTCAGAAAAATTAAGAGCGTATGTAAAAAGGACAAACAGATTTTGACTAGAGAGGGACAATTGCTTCCCCCACCAAAATCGCCCGCATCCTATATGGTTGCGAAATACGGTTATCATACTTGTATTTGGTTGGACAATTGGGCAAAGTACACAAAAGATCGAGTTTTAGCTTTTCCAGAACATGGTTCGTTCAATTTAGCGGTCTTGAGAAATTTGAGAGAGAGAATGATGAATCTAGAACCGAGACCTAGACCAACACAGTTTGAAGCATTCACAGAATGGGAAGGGGAGATGCACGACAGAGGAGTGGCGGAAGGTACAAATTATATGTTTGGTAGATCGTATGGACAGGAGAATCATGGCAGAATGAAAAATTTCCTAGCTAACGTAACGGAAATTTTCAATTCTATCAAGGACTCGGAGGAGAGGATTAGGCTATCCCTTCTTCACTTTATTGATAGCAGCCATTCAAAGTCAAAACAAACTACAATTCCCATGAACCATAGGGAATAAACATTAAAATCATAGAGTGTCCACAGATAGAGTGTCCTCTTCAATGCACCAATCAGGAGTCCCCATAGTCTTGACAGTTCTTGGTTTGTGACCACCCTTCCTCTTTCGTCGCTCAGTCAGCCAATAAATTCACATCAGGAGTCTTGTTTGCTCGAGTCCCCTGGAAAATAAAGAAGGCGTAAGCGACAGTAATGGCTAAGGATTAGCCCTACAGAGGAAAGTGACAAAGCATATACGAGAACAGAATACCAGATTGTCACGTAAACACTTTACTTACCCCAGTACGAGGAAGGGAAGACAACGAAGATGTACCCTGGGTGGGATAATCCTCGCCTCCGAGTCCTTAATAGAATTGAAACTTTCCGTTACGTTAGCTAGGAAATGTTTCATTCTATGTCAGGACCGGAGGCGAGGATTATGCTCGTTCAAAGCTTGCTCACAACCAGATGAGCAATGTGAATAACCGGTTTGAAATAAAACCGCTTGAAGGTTGAGCGAGGACCAATCCGCTGCATTGAGGATGTCCTCCAGACGAGCTCCAGGGTAAAGGCCTTGGAGGCCATAGCTCCTCCTGTAGAATGAGCACCAAAAACTCGCAAATCTATGCCTGCTTCCTGCATAATCCAACAAATCCAACGTGAAATCGTGGGAGAAGAAACCGCTTTATGAGGCTTCTTGAGCGCAATAAGCAACTGGCGTTCCCCAGGGGGTCTCAACTCCTCCGTCATCTCCTCGTAGGCCTTGAGACAGGCCACAACACAGAGTTTGGGAGAGTCAGGGAAAGCAGGGTAGGAGACAGTAGTAGTCCCACACTTGGTGCGCCTACGAACGGTGAATGTGACACCGGTGGGAGAAAAGATCCCCTACCGGAGACATCCAAAGCTCTGACATCAGAGACCCGTCTGCAAGAAATCAGGCACAGAAGCATGGCCATCTTAGCCGAAAGCTCTTTCCTGGACAGGAACCTATTCGGTGACAAGACTGAAATAGGTTCAACACTCTGTTAACATCCCATAACTGGGAATACTGGGGTTCCGGGGGAAGGGACAGGCATATACCCCGGAGGAGTCGACAAGCCAAGGGATGCTCCCCGACAGGCGTACCATCAACTAAAGCATGACCAGCAGAAATGGCTGACCTGAAGGTGTTGATGGTTCTATACGCGAGACCATCCTCTGCTAGGGAGGCCAAAAAATTCAAGATGGCGGTCACATCTGCTGCCACAGGATTGAAATTCCGTCGCAGACACCAACGACACCACCGTCTCCATGTGGAGCGAAACCGCTTGAGAGTGCTGTCTGCCCAGGCCTTGGACAGGAAAGTCTCAGCCGCTCCCGAAAGCCCCGGGACTGTCCATTGTCCCCTGTAATCCGCCACGCCATTAGCGTCAGGGAGCCCTGTTCGATCAATGGGTGAGGACGTTCGTCCAGACTCAGAAGAAGAGCAGGAAACTGGGGGGGGGGGGGGGGGGGGGGGTAAGAGTAGGATCGGAGAATCCCAGGAAAGTTCCAGTAGAACCGGAAACCAGACTTGAGACCTCCAAATCGGCGAGATTAGGACAATGGACGCTCCCTGTCAGCGAACATGGGCCGAAACCCGGGTTATCATTGCGAACGGGGGAAAGGCGTAGCCCGCTTCGTTCCTCCAATCCTGAAGGAAAGCATCCGTCTGTTCCGCTAGAGGGTCCGGCCTCCAACTGTAAAACCGGGGAAGCTGGAAATCCAGGCGGGAGGCGAATTGATCGATCGAGAAAGGACCCCAAAGGCTCTGAAGATCTGCAAACACCCCTGGGTGGAGCTTCCAGAGACTCAGATCGTGAAAGTGGCGTGAATGAAAGTCCGCCACCTGGTTGTCCTGGCCGGGCAGATATTCTGCCGTGACCGAGATCTGACAATCCAGGCAATACTGCCAGAGATTCGCCGCCAAGTCAGAAAGCGCTCGCGAGCGAGTGCCGCAAAGATGATTGATATATCGGACTGCAGAGATATTGTCCATTTTGAGAAGGACGCAGGAACGAACCGACTCATTGGTCCAACACTTGATGGCGAATGAACCCGCCAAAAGCTCCAGACAGTTGATGTGCAACCGCTGTTCCGACGGAGACCAGACACCCCCCGTGGTGAAGTCGTCACACCTCGCACCCCATCCTGATCTGCTCGCGTCCGACTCTATAATTATAATCGGGCGCGGAACCAAAGATGGCCCGCCCATTCCAGGCTTCCATGTGGGATAGCCACCATTGCAGTTCCTCCCTGGTTTCTGTTGTCAGGGCCACCTTGAATGAATAAGGGCGACCTCTGCGGAGATGTTCCGCCTTGAGGCGTTGTAAAGCTCTGTAATGGAGCGGCCCGGGAAAGATGGCCTGAATGGAGGCAGACAGAAGCCCACCTATCAGAGCCAATTGTCGGAGGGAGATCCGAGCTAGCGTTAAAGCTCTCCGAAGTTCGTGGCGAATCTTCCGTCAGTTTGCGCGCAGGAAGGCTGAGGTTGGACTCCGAGTCATTCAGAAAACCGAGCAAAACTACTCTTTGAGAGAGCACCAGAGTAGATTTGTATTCGTTTATCACAAACCCCAGATTCTGGAGAAGATCTACCACTGTTTGCAGATGTCGAGACAGGGTGCTTGGATCCTGCGCCATCAGCAGAATGTCCTCTATAGACAAGGAGTCTCAAGCCGGACGCTCGCAGACGTTCCACTGCCGGCCTCAAGACCCTGGTGAAACACCAGGGAGCGGAGGACAGACAGAAAGGAAGTGTGGTGAACTCTTAGGTTTTGCTGCGCCACTGAAACTGAAGTAACCTCGATGAGGAGGGAAGACGGGCACCGTTAAATAAAGCGTCTTGAGATCGAGGCGCGCCAACCAGTCCCCTGGACGCAGGATGTCTCGAAGGAGGTGGATCCCCTCCATTTTGAAGTGGCGGTAAACCAACCACTCGTTGAACTCCCGCAAGTTGATAACCGGGCGTTGACCCCCCCCATCCACTTGGTCTACAAGAAAGAGGTTGCTGATAAACCCTCTTGGATGCAACACGGCTTCTTCTATCATGCCTTTGGACAGAAGGGCATGGATCTCCTGGTCGATCAAACCCACGTCTACTGCTAAAAAAAAAGTGGTCTGGGAGGCACTTCCTGCACTGGGGTTCCCTGGAACTCGATATGAAAACCCCTTAGTGTCTGAAGAACCCAAGCGTCCCCCGTGATAGAAGTCCACATTGGGAAAAAATGCACCAGATGGCCCCCACTTTTAGAAGGGAAAAAGGGAGAACACTCACCGGAAGAAATGGCGCCGCCTCCTCCGCCGCCTCTGTTCTTGCCTCTTCTGCCCCTGGTGGGGTAGAAGTTTCCAAAGCGGCTTGATCTTGGTATTGTCCCTGGTTGGAGCCTTGTCCTCTGGTCTAGTTTGGACGGCCGGACAAGCGGCCCCTACCTCGTCCGGCCCCTCTGAAAACCAGAGGTCAAAATACTTTCCTGATGGAAACCTGAGCCCTATCCAGGGAGGTGAAGGTGTTAACGAACCTCCCTAGCTCTTTGATGAAGGGCTCACCAAAAAGGCCACCTTGAGCTACAGGACCCGCCTCAGTGTCTGCAAGGTCTCCGAGTTTGGGGTCTACTTTAATAAGGAGAGACCTGCGTCGTTCTGTGGAAAGCGCGCAGTTGGCGTTCCCAAGGAACACCACTACGCGCTGGGCCCATGAGGAGAGATGCTCCGGAAAGATTAACGAGCCCGAAACCTTGGCCTCCTCTGCCATGTCCAAAATTTTGGTAATCGGCCCCAAGATATCCAACAACTTATCTTGGCAGGCTCGCCAGGACCCGTCTATACCCTTTTTAAGGTCTTTAACAAATTTTTGCAGGAAGGTCGCCATTCTAGGGTTAATTTCGGGAGTTGCAGCCACTTTCCCATCTAAAGTAGGGCGGGGACACTCTGCCCTAAAGCAATTCCGAATGGCAGGCTCCAGCGGACGGCGAATCCTGCTGGCCACATACTGGGCGACTTTTTCAGAGGGGGCCCAGTCAGAGGAGCGCGGGTGTAAATCACCACCTGGGTCCAGCATGTCAGCACACAAGTTTGTGTCAGTCGCAGGAGGCTTGGCAGGGAGCCACAGGCGGGACCGCTCAGCAGAGGCATCCGCATCCCCTTGGTCATCGGGATCCCCGCCCGAGGAGGTAGAAGGTATTGGAGGAGGTATAGAAGCGGGGTTTGCAGGGGGTAATACAACTAGAAAGGAAAGCCTGCTTAAGGCGAGCAAAAGGGTCAGAACCCGCCCCCGCATCCCTAGCCCGTTTAGGCGGAGGGGAATGGTCATCCGAGATAGGATCGTGGTAGTCATACCAGAGGACTGCGCGGCCCTGGCCAGTTTTTCACTGGTTTGGTCAATTTTACGTGATAGTCTTTCCTCCAAATGAGTCATGGCCAATTTCACCGCTTTATGGATGGATTAGTCAACAGCATCATAAACATCTTCTCCCCAGGGAAGAGCCCCCAAGGGGTCCTCTTCCCACTGCTCATCATAGACTATGTTGCCGTGGGAGGCTTCCATAATAAGAGGGAACCCAAACAATGGCCACTAAGCTTGAAAAGGAGGTCATCCTTAATGAGGGCGGCTGGGAAGCAGCCAAAATATGGGCGGGCAGTGCTTGCAGTGAAAAAGGCTTGAAGCCTAGGACTGAATCAGCCCTGGTGCAGAAGGTATTATGTGGGCAGTCTGCCTAAACAAGGGTCCCTGCAGTAAAAACCGCGTTACTGACTCTGTAAACACAAAGTGTTATTGACCTAAAACTACTGACCCCCCCCAAGCAGGAACACTCCCTGCAATGCTGCCTAATGGCAGTTACAGACCCGAGCAACCGGTCGTTCACGGGGCCTTAGACTCGTAAGAAAAATGCCTAATGGCAAGGTACAGACCCTTGTCAGGGGCGTATGAGGCAGACAATGGACTAGGCTCACTAGCGGCAGTGCAGCGCTGGGTTCCGATGCTTCAGGAATGATCGGAATCCCAAGTGCGCCTGCCGCGTCAGAGGACGGTCGATAGATGCCCTTTAGTGGCGTATTTAGGCCACCGCAAGCCTGCACCAATCACCGCCACTAGGGAGTTGTTAAAGACTCCCGCGGCTAAGCTCAACGCCGAGTAGCGACGAAGCGCTAAACATACGCATCGAAAACCAGCAAAGAACAACAATTACGATGGGGAGCGCGCCTACTGAATTGGCTTCGCGCACAGAGCAGCCGCACTTCTACCGATAGCCAGCTAATGAGCACATATTAAAAAGATAAAAGCAAACAAGCGCTTTATACAACATGAGATTAAACACAAATAATCAGCAAATAGTATAACCAGTATTCATAGTAAAAAAAGGTGACTTAACTTGGCTGCAAGCAGCGAAGAAAGAGGAAGGGTGGTCACAAACAAAAGACCGTTAAGACCCTGGGGACTCCTGATTGGTGCATTGAAGAGGACACCATCTGTGGACACACTGATTTTAATGTTTATTCCCTATGGTTCATGGGAATGGTAGTTTGTTTTGACTTTGAATGACTGCTATCAATAAAGTGAAGAAAGGATAGCATAATCCTCGCCTCCGGTCTTGACATAGAATGAGGAGATGGCAAAGCGCAAATATGACTGATGGGTTGTTTCGTGTGAGTAGTGCTGAAGAGATTAGCAATAAAAAATGTATGGAAAACAGAAATAATATCGAGTTAGGAGGGTATGGTGTGCATGAATCGGAGGATGATGTTCTTGACGACATGTTTTATAAAAATCCACCCCCATATCAATCAGATTCCACATTATTGACAAGTGCCCCAATAAGAGACTCAACGGAAAATAAAATTTGAATCAGTACCACAAGAAGTAGGAAGGAACAATCCTTTTAGAGAAATAGAGAACACACAACGTGGTAAAACGAGTAATGAAAATTCAGCTGAACTAGCGAAAACCACTTTAGAGTGAACTTAAAAGATTAGGGAATTGACCAAAAATGTGGAAGCCGTAACCGTTCCAGTAACTATAGGACCTGTAAGGCCTATTTTTGATAAACAGAAGGATAGTGAGCATTGTCTGATGATTCCTTATAACAGTAAAAAACAAACCGAGAGGCCAGAAAAAATTGCAGATGAGAAGCCATGGAGACAAAACAGCAGGTATTTCAGAACAAAGTACGCCTAAAAATTTGACTGTAAATCAAAAGTTTAGTGGATAGAATAATAATGACGACAGAATCAGTCCCTGGATCGCCAAAGAGTTTAACACAACAAAATACTGAGAAAAATAGTGTAGGGCCTACTTCAGAAGAATTAAGTGAATGGCTGAGGAGTTTACAGCAGAAAATACAGAATCCCAATCTATAGATGTGGCCAAGCTGAAGATTGTTTTGGAATAATTAGTACTAGGGACTATCCCCACGGAGAAGTTAAAAACCTATCAGGATAAAGAATTACTATTTTTATGTAAAAGTATAACCTGAAGAGCAAGGAATCGACACGAAAGACTAGAAGTGGCAAATGAAATGGGTATAGATTTTGAAAGAGTAATGGCTTCACAAAAACCATACCGAGTAGATTTTTCTGAAAAGGATATTGAAAATCTGAACACCGCAGGAAGAACACCACAGATTAAAAACAATCATTTTGTTAAGAAAATGGGGAGATGTAGATAAATGGAAGAGTAGGTGGTTTCGAAAACAAGATGATGTCTCAGACAAAACGTTTGCAGCCTTCCCCGTAAGAGAAAAGGAAGTAACAGAATGTCCCATGAGAGAAATTCCAGGAGGAGGATATGTACATGTCCCTTGGACTAGACAAGATATTTTGTCATTTACCAATGATTTTCCTCGACTACGCGAAAAGCCAGTTGAGTGGTATAGGCAGGTAGATAGGTTCGTAAAGTTATCAAAAGTTTTATGGATTGATTTAAATAGTCTTTTGACACAATAGTACCAGCAGATTTATGGACAGAATGCAAAATTATGATAAACTGGCCTACACAAGAGTACCCCAGAGACCCAAAAACGGGTGCACCAGATCCTGAAGTTATGAAAAAATATGAACAGGTAATTACCTTTCTGAAAAACAAAGTACGTCCCAAGGAGACCGATTGGGTAAAAATTGACAGAACTCATCAGGAAGCTAAGGAATCGGTACATGCTTATTATGAGAGGTTAATTCTCGCCTTTAAGCAGTTTAGTGGGGATGAAAATTTAAGTGAAAAAGATTTTTAAGTCACTTTGTATACCGATTTGTATATGGGCTGCGTCCAGAAATAAGTGAAATGATTAAACAGCATACAGTGGACTGGCAAAATAAGAAAATAGATGAAGTACTGAGACATGCAAAATATTTTAGTGATTAAATTGAAGCCAAACAGCGCAAGTTAAAAGAAAAGGCAATGTGGGCACAGGTAAAGGTGTCAGAAAGACAGGAAGCTCAATTGATAGAACAGGCAAATGGTGCAGGTATGAAACATAAATTTAATGTTGGAAAAGGAAAGGGACAATTTAATATAGAAGAAGCCAAAAAGAAGTGGCCATGTCATAATTGCGGAAGAATAGGGCACTGGAAATCCGAGTGTAAATTTTCCCCGAGTACCAATGGTGATAATACATCATTGAATTCGCAGGTGCAGAAAGAGGAGAGTTGTCAACCACAGCAACAGCTTGTTGCCCAACAGAATCAGGCGCCAAAACCGCCTTTTCCACAGAGCGTAAATCCTCAGAAATACAGTAATGAGACAGGATTCTACAACGAAGAACAGGTAACTAAGCTGCCGCGCGCTAGTGCTGTTTCGCAGCATTGGCTACAACGAGATGAGAGTGAGTCGGAAGAAAGCTATTGACGGTGCCGAGGGGAGGAAGAAAAATGCGTACTTGGCGCAACTCTAGAAGTAGACCAGGCAGGTCCTTTTGTGGATGGAAAGGTAAATGATGAAAATATTACTTTCCTAGTAGATACTGGTGCTACTCGTTCAACTGTCAGGTCAGCTGATATTAAAAATCTTCCTCTCTCGGATGAAACAATCCAAGTAGTTGGAGTGTCCAACAGACAGATTAAACCGTATCTCACTGAACCAGTAAAAGATAACATAGGGAAATTTTCTGAAATCCACCGCTTTGTCATGTGTGATTCAAGCCCTGTAAATTTGTTAGGAAGAGATTTACTGTGCAAAATGAATTGCACCATATTTTGCACTCGCGATGGTATCGCATTTTAGACCCCTGATGAAGATGTACTGTATAAAATGACTATGGCTAATATGGAACCTGAGATTACTGAGGCATTTGCTGTATTTAACCCTGAACAACTACCAAAAGAATTGAAAAAGACAGTAAAGGCAGAAGTCTGGGATTTCACAGAAGATGTGGGATTAATGAAAAATGTAGATCCTGTAAAAGTGACTGTAAAGGAAGGAATAAGTTACCCAAATATTCCTCAGTACAAATTGACACCCGAAATAATTGAAGGAGTTACTCCTATAATAGAGAAAATGATTAAACAAGGTATTTTGAGAGAAATAATGAGTAGTCCATGTAATTCACCAATTATGGGCCTGAAAAAACCTAATGGAACATTTAGAATAGTGCAAGACTTGAGAAAAATAAAACAAAATTGTTGTGTCATGTTGTCCTATTGTACCAAACCCATCTGTGATTTTGTATCAGATTCCACATGATGCAGAATGGTACACAGTAATTGACCTGTGTCATGCTTTCTTTTCCATCCCATTGCATCAAGACAGTCAGCAGATTTTTGCGCTCCGGTTTGGCGAATGTATTTTGGCATGGTGCCGAATCCCACAGGGGTATACAGAGAGCCCCTCAGTATTTAACCAGATATTGAAAGTCCTTAGAAGATCTAGAGATGTCTGAAAGCTCAGTACTGGTACAGTACATTGACGACCTGCTTGTGGCGTCGAAAACACGAGAAGCTTGTGTAGTGATACCATAGCATTGCTAAATCATCTAGCATATGGAGGACTTAAAGTATCCCCATCGAAATTGCAATTCTGTCAGAAGGAAGTACAATATTTAGGCCACAAAATTGAAAAAGGACTGAGAAAAGTAACTGCAGAGAGAATCAAAATAATAAAGGAATGAGAGCCCCAATGATGCAAAGAGAAGTGAGAAAGTTTCTTGGAATGGTTGGATATTGTCGTCAGTGGATAAGTAACTTTTCCCTGATTGCAAAACCTTTGGTACGCCTGACGAGAAGTGATATAAAAGACCCAATTGAATTAAATAGGGAAGAATTAACAGCCTTTAAACAATTGAGAGACAGTTTCTGTGAGGCAGCAGCACTTGGCATGCCTGACTATGAGAAGGAGTTTTAACTATACTGCAGTGAAAGGAATGGATGTGCACTCTGTATTAATACAGAAACATGGAAAACTGAGAAGACCAATTGCATATTTTTCAGCTATACTCGACCCTGTAGCTGTAGCATTGCCTGGCTGTTTGAAAGCTGTAGCAGCCACCTGTAAGAGCCTAGAACAGAGCGAAGGAATTGTGATGGGATATACTGTGCGAGTGTTTGTACCTCTTGATGTGGCAATCCTTTGAACAAGGAGCTGCACTCAGTTCATGACGCATAGTCGGCTGACTAAATATGAGAGTCATATTAGGTGCAACAAATGTGAGCCTTGTAAGATGTCTGAATGTGAATCCTTCAACGTTATTGCCAGATGCTGAGAATGTGGAGAGACGATGTGGCTCATAACCGGATGTGCTTGAGTTCTGTACCAAACCACGACCTGATATAAGATGTACCTTTGACAGAAAGCGACTATGTGATGTTTGTGGACGGGTCATGCTTGAGAACAGACGAAGGAAATTTGAGTGCAGCATATGCAGTATGCACAGTAGCAGCGGTAATGGAAGTATCTTACCTAAAGGGAGTAAAATCAGCCCAGGTTGCTGAACTTGTTGCTTTAACCAGAGCATGTAAGTTGGGAAAGAATGTAAGAGTGACTGTGATGACCGATAGTCAATATGGCTTCAGTGTAGTGCATGATTTTGGCCAAATCTGGTTACAGGGAGGGCTTTTGACTTCAAGTGGAACCCCTATAAGGAATGCTAAAGTGGTTGGGAAATTGCTTGTGGCGATACAGCTGCCTAAGCAATTAGCTGTTGTGAAGTGTGCTGCGCATTTGAAGACTGGAGATTACATCGCAGCAGGGAACCAGTATGCAAACGATATGGCTCAATATTGTGCACAAAATCAGAATTCTGTTAATCGGGCAAAAGATAAAGAAATGAATTCATGTCCCTTGTTGTTTACTAACATTGTGAATACATGGGAAGAAGTGAGGCAGTTACAGGAAGAAGCAGGAGATGAGGAAACGAGACAGTGGGTAAAGGCAGGATGTGCACCAAGGGAAACAGATCATGTGTGGGTTTATCGGGATGAAAGACCAGTTATGCCTGATAGCATGGTGTCCGCCATGGCACGGATGTATCATGGACAAGCACACGTAGGGAGAGATGCAATGCTTAGATTGTTTAAGCAGATATGGTACAATGCAAAATTGAGACTTGTAGCTGAGAGCCTTTGTCAAAGATGCCGTATAGGTCAACAGTTCAATCCTGGAAGGAAAACAGTGGTAAGTCTAGGAACGATAGGTCGAGAAGGAGGGCCTTTCACCAGAATGCAAATCGACTTCATTGAGATGCCCCCCTGTAACAGGTTGAAGTAGGTTTTAGTGATGGTCTGCCTGTTTTCTAGATGGGTATAAGCATATCCCACAAGAAGAAGTGATAGAATTACAGTAGCAAAACTGCTTTTGAGGGAGTTCATCCCTAGATTTGGGTTTCCAGTCACAATTGAGTCAGATAGAGGAAAAAATTCCCATAATGAAATCATGAAGCTAATTTGTGAGGCATTGAATGTACAACAAAAACTGCATTGTGCCTATCGCCCAGAGGCTTCTGGTGTGGTGGAACAAGTAAATAGCACTATTAAAAACAGATTGGGAAAAATGTGTTTAGCCACAGGATTGAAATGGTCTGATGTCTTGCCTCTGGTACTCATGACTATTAGATCACTTCCAGATAGGAACACAGGTTGGAGTCCCCACGAGAAAGTGATGGGAAGAGCAATGAGGCATGTATTCATACCAGTCAAGTTATTGCCTATCTCTGATGACTTGGTGTTGGATTACTGTAAGGGGTTGGCTGACTCCGTACATTCTGTGTTTCATCAGGTTGGATCAGATGCCACCACCCTTGAAAAGAAGCCAGCTCATGATATAAGCATGATGTGACTGGGTGAGAATTAAAGTACACAGAAGAAGGAACTGTTTGGTCCCACGTTGGGGAAAACCACGACATGTGATTTTAACTACGACAACAGCTGTGAAGTGTGCAGGAGTAAAGAACTGGATCCATGCTAGTCATACCTTGCGAATTCCAAACCCAGTGGATAACAAGGAAGGAGAGTATTTTGAAGAATCAGAAACTAGCTCAGAATCTGATATTGAGGACAACAGAATAGGAAATCTTGAAAGGTGGGGGGTGTGGGTCAGAACCATATTTGACCGTTGCCACAGAGAACATTCCCTTGAGGAGGAAGTTGCAGATTTCTGACACCAGCTCAGACTCTGAACAAGCACAGGTACATACAGGAAAAGAGAAAAGCAGTGAAGAAACAATTAAAGAAGTTTTCGATAAAGAGGTTCCTGATGGAAAGTTGAGAGAAATTCCACCTGAAGTAACAAAAGCAGATGGTCAGGTGACAGATACAGAAAGTGAGGGAAAGATTTTTGCGTAAGACCCCCGAGGAGTTGTAGGGAATTCAAACACTCAGTTAGAGGAAGGAACAGTTAGTCAGCAGGAAGATTGTGTGGAAGAAACACGAGGAGGGACAGAAGTAGAGAAAATAAAAGAAGTGGTGGAAAGGAAAACAGTCGAAAGTAAAAGTCACGTTGCAACGGAATCAGAGAGCAGTGATGAAGAAGTACCAGAAAGTCGAGTCCTGAGAAAGAGCATGGAGAGCTGAGAAAAATGATAAGGGAAATAAATTGAAAAGATCAGCAAGAAATGAAATTTGGCCAAACAAAATATAGAAATTGAGATACCGATTGACACGAGTGACTTCACCTAGAGCTGAACAAGTGAATGAAGTATCTAGTCAAGAAAAATTGAAAGACGAGGGAAAAACGACAGCAGAGGAAAACAAGAGAACGAGAAAACCTAACCAGAAGTATAAGTCGCCGGAATGAGCATATGTGGCACTGCCTGAAATAAAAGAAGAGGCGGATAGCCAAGAAAATCCAGAGGCGACTGTACCAGAAGTGGTTGAGGAAGACGAAGAATAGGAAGTCCTGAGAGTTATCTTGTCCGACCATTGGAGAAGAAACTGATGTTATCAAATGCCAAACTGAAAAGGCCAAAAGTGATACCAATGGAAAGACAATAATTTACTGGAAAAGACATAACTGATAGAACCAAGTAGGTGCTTAGAGCCTTGGGTTAGACAAAACTAGTTGTGAAGTAGAAGAGGCTAAGTCAAAAGACACTGATCATTTTTCGAAATGGCAAACACAGAGTAGAAAAACTAAATGTGTATTTCTTAGAAGATGGTTTAAAATGTGTTGTTGTACAGGATTACTAATACTTCTATGGAGTGCGTTGGCTTTAATGATTTCATTTAAAGTTACACTAGAACCAATAGAAGGACATAGTGAGAATAAAACTAATGTAGTAATGCTTCAGAAAGTATATCCGACTAATACAGATAGGAATTATTTACATAAAGACAGGTCTATAAATGAATTCTCTAATAATGTATTTTCAAAATTACTGTATGAATATGTAAAGGCGATGGACGTGAGGGACTGCTACGTCTGTATGCAGTTTCCTGCATCTGTGTCTGAGGGAGTGACATATCATCACCTCCCAGTAACATATGGAACAACATGTAGTGTAATAGCAAGCTTGTTTTATGAAATTAGAATATTATTTTTCAGATGTAGATAACATTTTCATAAGTACCTGTAATTAACAAGTTGAATAGTCAAAACTGCAAAGGTGTTTGTTTTCTAAGAAAAATTCACCTAAGAACTAACATTAGAGTCCATACTTAGAAATAATCTAACTTGTAGCTTAAAGAAGGAGGAAAGGATTTTCTTAGATATGGTTGAAGAAAGGAGGAGATTAAAGATGCAAAGGAAAATACCTGAAGGAAAAGAAAAGGCAGCTTGGGATGTTGAAAGAGAAACATTTGAAAGGAGATGCTAGTCCAACAATGGCTTTAGATTGGCCCCAGAAAGGTAAGTTGTGCATTAGACGGAATCGAACTGCATATGCTAGTTATTTTGTAGGCACAAGTGATTGCCATGACACATATCGAATCATGGGTGGATGGGGATTTAAAGGAGGAAATGATCCAGTTTTTCCTGGATTATATTTTATCTACGGGAACAAAGCATATTATCGTTAGCCAGACCATTGGTTTGGCACATGTTATGTACACCTGGTTTTCCCCAAAGATAGTCCATGTGGAAAGAGGAAGAGATGGTGTACATCAGTTAGGTAGTCAACTAACACGTAGAAAAAGAGAGTCTTGGTCAGAAATTGTGGGAAACATTTTTGGAGCATTGACACCAGTAGTGGGAATATCTCTGAATGCACACAAAATTATAAAATTATCAACAGTAGTGAAACGCTTGTCAACAAGCACCGCTGGAGGATTTTTATTGGTAAACACAGAGATGGTTGCCATGGTAATGTAAAATCGACTTGCCCTTGATATAATTTTGGTAAAAGAGGGTGGAGTCTGTGGAATGCTGAAAGTTCAACATTGTTGTACTTCTATTCCTGACGAAAGTCAAGATCTAAAGACATACGTTAAAAATACAACTGATTTGCATGAGGAAATTGCACCACTGGAGGTTGAAAGTGTTTGGGAAAAGATTGGAAAGAAATTATCCTCCATTAAAGATTTCCTATTAAAATTAGGTAGTACATTTATAGGTAAGATCCTATTTCCTTTAACGTGTAATGTTTCTAGTATTAATTTTAAAACTAGGATGTTTATGTTGCAAAAGAAAGAAAAATTTAAAAAGAAACTTTAAAAAAAAAAAGTGAGAGAAAAAGGACGAGAGAGAATTTGTAGAATTAGAAGAAATGAAAGATAGTATGTATAGAAAAGCAAGAGGAGAAGAAATTGGTGAAACAGAAATGTGAACTAATAATATGTAAATTCATTTATTTCCATAATAAATTTACAAAATGTTAGGTATTGTGGTGATATAATCACCAAAGGGGGGATTGATGGAGCAGGTAGTGCAAAGTTTTGTATACCTCCTATATTCTTGCATGAAAATACTAATTATATAATCTATTAACAATAATATTATTAAACGAGTGTTGCATGTATACTAATCAACATTATTAAAACAAACTAAACATAAGATTTGCTATTTGCATGGCTAAATAACTCTTATAACTAAAATCTGTACGCATATTAATGAGTAGTATATGTGATAATAGAATATTGCATGATATATGTTGCATCATCGAGGAGGACCGAAAAAGGTGAAGGTGAATATAATGGCTTTGAATGTCGCTATATGCTAGATAAATACAAGCACCTAGAGGGATTAGTAAGGGGTTAACATTAGAGTCACCATTTCTATGTATTATATTTTTGTGTTTGTTTCGCTTAAGTTGACATCTGGGCCTAATCCAATATGGCCACTGACATCGCATGCCGAAGAGGCCACTGTATCGTGAGGCGCGGAGTGAACTGCGCAAGTGCGAACAGTATCCTGAACCTCTTAGCGACCTTTGCTCATCATGTTCCCGGTCAAGGATATGAATTGGGTGGTTCGCCAAGATAGGGGAACAATCAACCTTAGAGTAAACTGGAACAAGCCGACACTTTGGCTGACAAGTGACCTCACCCCTCGAACTGTACTGAGAATCTGGAAATAAGAATCGGACTATCCCAACCAGCCAATCACGACTGTCCTAAGCCTAAAAATGTATCTTCTTTAACATGAAATCATTATAAATAAGCATTGGCATACCCAATAGGTCTCGCCTTTGGGTCCTTATAAGTGTTTAGCTAGAGTTATTGGCTTAGCCAACATGCTTGAACTATGTTGTAGAGCAGTGTGGCTGCTGGCAATTATGTCAGCTTGTTTTGAAAGGAGAGAGAAAGAGTAAGAAATTGTGTGTGTGTTGTCATCGAGAAGGAAGTGGAGGTCACTGAAGTAAGGAGCAGCGAGAATTTGTGAAAATGAAAGAGGGGGAAACAGATAGTGTGTGGGTAAATGTGAGAAATGGAAAGAGAAGGTAGAAGAGTAGAAACAGAGAAAAAAAAAAAAAAAGTAGTATACTGGAAAAGCACAAGTGTACGTGGGAATGTTGAGAGGATTATTGGAAAGAGACAGCGGAGAGAAAGTGAAAGAGAGGGCGATAGAGGAAGTGCGAAAGTGATATACATGAATATTAAGGATATTGTGAATTGTAGGAAAATATATGAAAATTAGGGAGAAAGGAAAAGTAGTGGAGGGGAGAATGTGAAAATTTGTTAAACAGATTGTGAACATATTGTTTTTAAAGAAATAGAGAATGTTTGAGAACTAAAAGTGTAGGTAATATCAGAAATAAAAAGCTGAAATACAAGAGAAGAAAGATGGTTGTTATGAAAGAGTGAAAGTCAAGTGAGGTGAATATAGGAGCTTAGCGGATATGCACGAATAAAAATTAGTTTGCATAAGCTTGCTTTGGCCATTAAGGAAAACCACACACAATGCATACAGAGTCAACAAAATTGTATAGATATAACCAGATTAAATCACACACCCGTCATTAAAAAATTCTCTCTAAAACAAGGCTGTTTCTGGAACTTTTATATAATGTGAACTCAAACCAAATTAATCAACACACTTCACATAAGCACCAGTTACATTACAAACTGACACATTCATTCTTGGGCATGGGGATAGTATGTGATTTGCCCAAAAGCAGAAGATGTGGAATCTCCTGCCCAGCGTAAATTCTATCACCTCTAGGCATAACGCCACGTTAATGCATAGAAAGACAAGAAGGGCTGGTACAGTGTCAGTGCCACTTTAAAAACAAATCCATCAAATAAATATGTAAGCACATTATAATTATTGTTTTGTCAGAAAGTGATTGATATTTTGATTAACTGCCAGAAAGCATTAGGCCAGGTATTAGGTACGCGCTGATTTGCTTCAGTGTTATGCAACTCCACACTGCATGGAAGGCACAGGCAGATCCATTTGTCACTAGTTACTCGTCTGTTGGACTTCCAAGCATTGGAAGAACATCTATAGCACTCAGAAGCAGACTGTGCAGCGCTTTGCAGCGTACGTGAGCAAGCACATTCCATGTCTTTTGCAGTCCTGAGTCGTGGGAGGAATTAATTTGAATAATGGGCAGAGTTGGTTGTCCTTTCTATGTACTGGCGCTTACTACCTTTCCTTTTTAAAGAAACTGGTCTTTATATTGCACATTTGCTTGGCTTTGTAGTGCTGCGAATTAGAGAGATATTAGTGAAGTGAGGTGACTGGTGAGTGCCACGAGAGAAAGGAGACTGTGTGCTATATTGTGGACAGTTAATAGAGGTGTTATCATGGAGTGTTCAGCCACGTGCTGTGGTAAGTGCCCATTTCTAATGCATAGATCAATTGCAGATGATGAACTGTGTTGCGACACCCGTGCTTTGAATGTGGTGTATTGCTGGCATCTGAATGCCTTGTATGTGGTGCCATTTTGTATGTGTATTTCAGGTACATGTGTTTAACACTATCACTTGCTTAGGCGCAGACATTGAGACAAAAACTACACTTGCCATCATGTACTAGTTATGGTGATCGAACGAATGGAGCACTTATGCTTGTATCACCAATCAATGGTTCCAATATTATTATAGGAGATGAGAACCATCACTATGTTATTATATTTTTGTGCACTACTGACATTAAGGGACATGACCTGATGGAAAAACTGAATCTGAAGTTAGACCGAGCAAACACCCTTTTGTGACATGATGTATGTGTGAGCCTTAATTATGCAATACCTCCGAGTCAAGACAATGCTGATTCAAACAAAGTTGGCAACCATGCAATCTAAACCAAAACGACTCGTGTATTAATAATCTTAGCACAAGCCACGGAACCACTAGTGTTCAAAAAGACTGCCTAATTAACGCGGAAGCTGTGGAATAAACAAAGACACAGAGTTAAACTGCTGGAAATTACGTCTCTAAAGTTGAAAGGGGCATGCTCTCATCTAGCGGATTCATTTTTTTGGGATGTCAATGTGAAGATATCATAACAACTATCCGCTGGCAGTGGCACCGCCTGAAATAAATAGCTGTGACTGAAGGAGGCAGGAGCTGTGACTGAAAAACACTCCAGTGAAGGCACTCTTGTGGTGCAATATATTTCGGAAACTAAAATTTTGCATTCACTGTACGAGTCAAAGTAATTACCTTGGGAGTAAATACGACGCCTTCACAAAGTGCCAAAAGAGTGCAGGTGCCTGAACGCCGAAACCACATTTGGTTTTCAAGTAGAACATTCACATGATCGAACGCACGAGGTGTAATGGAAGTGGTAAACAGAACCAAACAAACACACAAAAGGCATGGAGTTAAAAATGCACTGAACGAAGAACATCTGTGTGGTGTAAAGGCAGTAATGAAGGACAGATGAAACTACGCATGAATCCGGTCTAGGCACCTAATGCCACAACAAATAAAGAACAGAGCTGCCGACTTTGGGACGGAGGAACCAGGTTCGAATCTGTGTCGGCTTTCCCAGGGTCTGTATATAATTTTATTTTTTTTTAAAACAGCAAAGCAGATATGCATGTTTTTTAACTGAAAGAAGAGGGTCTAGTAAGAGGCAGAAATAATAATTTTAAAAAGTCAGTCCAGGAACCCTCCAAACTAATAAATCTGCTTGGGGCGGTTCCGTCCCGCGCCATACGAGATCGTTATTGCACAAGCAATTATACAGTGTTTAACAATTATTTATTATTACCTCTATTAGTCACAAGGTGTCAGATTGTAGACACGTGCATATGCAGCAGGATTACTGATTAAGCAATAAAAGCCGAGAATGATAATGTTCCTGTGCAGTGCGACATAACAGGTTTTCAAGTGCAAACTGTTTGGAGATCAAATTGCTTAATAAAGCTGAAAGATGCAGGATTTACTGAAGCCTCGTATTCCCATGCCGGGAGAAAAACTTTTCTGTCTGAAGCACCAGAGTAAAAGCGTAGCACCCGGTATGTATGTAGCTGGGAGAGAATCACGTGCAATGTCAACAAGCATTGAAAGCGTGCGTCATCGCGATTGCTCTGAAAGCGAAAGTAATCACGATGACACACGAGCTTTCAAAGTGCTGCTGAAGGCTAGCAGTTCGCGCGTGAACGCAAGCGCTAGGCCAGCCAGCAGCACTTTGAAAACTCACACACAAAATGTCTCTCCGAGCCAGCGCATGCGCTGGGCTCAGCGAGACCTAAAAAGGGTGGTAGAATAGAGAGTAGTTATGTTCGTGACGCCTTTCATGATGGTCCAGATGCTGCCTGACCGCTTGATGACTGCAAACTTTTTCCAAATCCACAGGCCATGATAGATGCTTGCACGATTTCTGGTCCTTTGATAAAATTGGGGACTATAACGTGCTGAGCAGAGGACTTTGAGCTTTGGCCTGCTTTATTCGGACAATTTGCGACAGACTTGGTTATGCAGAGCCAATGAATTAGAGGATCCCAAATATCCAGATTAGGTAAATATGATGTTCTGCGATTTACTTGAATTGATCTAGAAATTCTAAACTTGGACGAGACAAATGCAAATATAAATCAATATAAAAATTTAGATAATCAATATTTGTTTAACAAGAAATATGAGTGTGTTTTTTCATTAAGGGAAATAAGGATTCTGAGTCTTAAATGTGTTTTAGCTGGTTCTAAATCACCATCAACTAATCGGTCCATCGACCAAGTGGGTGGAGTGCCTTGAGGTTTAGGTATATATAGGCGACGGATGTTAATGTACATTTTGTAAAATAACTTCTCTCCCTATAGGTTATAAGGTGTTACCCCACATGTCCAGCGCTTGAATTACTCATCTCTCCTGTGTGTGTATAGACTCGTGATTGGTGACGTGTGTGTGAGTTGGTGTTATGGGCCCCACCAATGAATGCGTGTATGAATGAGAGTGTGTGTGTGTGTGTGTGACCACAGGTCTGCGACGCAGGGAGGATATCAGTATATGTTGTTCCCCATTTTCCCAGTCTTGCACTGGATCAGTCACTCCTGATCTACTCCCAGATTGAATTTCCTCTTTACTGTTGTCACTCCCTACCTGCTCCCAAACTGAATTATTGCCCCTTTAGTAGAGTCACTCATTACCTACTCCACCCAGACAAAAATCCCTGCCCTTTATTCACCCCTTAACAACGGAGACTGATTCCGCTCCCTTTACTGGAGTCCCTACTGCAAAACTGAACCACTTGCCCTTTACAGGAGTCACCCTGACTACACCCCTCCCTTTGCTGGAGTTACTTGATAATGCAGGTTTGGTACTCTTACTCACACAACAGAACTTTTGGATGTCAAGAAGATACCGACCCAGATGCCATCGTGTCACTCCCTGCCAAGCCAGTCCACCATATCACAAGGCAGAGATGTGTCTGCAGCCTGGACACGAGCGCGTGACTCACCTGCCACCACAGGCTTGCCGTCCCCTCCGGGACTGGGCCGGAGCTGCGCCAGCGAGCTAGTCATCTTTGACAAGAACATGTTGCGGTCTCGGAAGATGCTCTGCGGACACAAAGACAGGTGTGATGCTTTGCCGGTTCGTTCATCGGTAGTGCGATGCTTGGTGATGCTCCGAGAATGTGTAGCCCGATCTCCTCTACGCAGTTCCAGTGGCACCGGCGCCTCCCGGTATCCTACAATCGCAGTGGTGTCTTTTCCATGGGTGGGTCCAGCCTCGCGAAACACAAGTGTCTCAAGGTGGCCCGCGAGCTCTCGTACAGTTCTCGCGGTTCCGGTGGTTCTGACGCCGACAGGTTCTGGGCTTCGGTCCCACCGCTGATGTCGTTGTTTCTAAGCTCCAGACCAGGCTGACCAGCTCGCCGCCTGTAGTTGGAAGGGGGGCGGGGTGGGACTGAATTCACGGCCTGCCCACCCGCCCTTCCTGCTGCCTCCAGCTCCGCCCATCAAGCGTCACAACCAATCAAGGCCCGCACGCCGACTACTGCCTACTTGTCAATATTTGACATGGAAAGAGCGCCAAGCTTCCCGTCCCTTGGGCGCGAGCCGCGATGACAAGAGGGGCTGGACCGTAATAGCATGGGGCGGTGCGAGGACAGCGAATGCGCTTTCAAGTACTTCTAAAAGAAAAGGCGCGAGGAAGACCGCGTGCTAGGTGGGCGGGGCTAGTGTCATTTTGAAATTCAAAACGAAACAATAACTACTGCGTGTGGTAACGGGCGGGGTCTGGGAGGGGCAGCGTTTGTTTTGCTTGAAGCAAGGCCAGCGTCTCCTCCGAGCGCGAATCGTGTCAATGAAACTTTCACACACAAAGCAGCTATTCTCCCGCCTTTACCTCCGAAGCTAGCATATGGAAATTGCCACTGTAGAACAGCAGACCTTTCCCCGCCAGTACGTCTGTTGTACGCCATTGTTTTAGAGAAACTCATTGTGTTTGATGGGGAATATAAACACTATTATGGGTACATACATGGAGGACAAGTTTATTTTGCTCAAGTGTGAACTTTTACTTTTTCAGTGTCCTGATGATGTATGACATTTCACTGCCACTTGTGTGGATCTTCGAGTGCCACTTTATCGTGAATAGGAGGAATTGTAATCACATAATTTGCCATATTTTGGAAATTACGCTCTTTTGTGTATGTAAAGACGAAGCGTCAAGAGGTTAAACTTGAGTAAGTTTATTGCTCAGATAACGACACACTCAACCGGAGGCGGAGTGCGACTGGTACATTAAAACGTTAATGCCAACTGTCATACATGCCATCTGTCAACTGTCACTAGAATCTCCGGCTGTCAACATTCCAGCCGGGAAGTGCCACGCGCAGGAGGGAGGGGCGCGCGGGGAACGTAAGCAAGGTGACACATTTACTATGTAACATCATAACACATCTCCCCCTCATGGAAAGGGATATTAGTGAAAAGGAATATAAAGGAACAGCTTGGATGAGGAGAGTAACAACCAGCTATTCACACACAAAATCTTTGTATTTGCTAGGTTTAATCACGACGCGACCACATCTACTTGTGGCTGCATCTTCTTCCGTATTGTCCGTCTCCAACTCTGGTTCCAGATTGGTTTCAAGTGTACTGTTTAGATCAGTTAGACCTCCAGGTGTGCAGGCAACAGGAACGCACCTTACTCCGCTTGTTTCAACAGCTTCCAGTTCACTCTCCAACTCAATGTCACTACCATGACTCACAGAAGCCCCTGATTCACTCGTGGTAGCATCACAGTTCGCACCTATGGTCTCAACAACTTCACTTCCCTGTCCATCTGTACTGTTTTGTCCCTTTTGTTGCTGTTGCATGTGATCTCCATCTTCCTCTGAATCCGTAAAATCCAGTTCGACTCGACCCATCACATCTATTTCTTTACTTTTTTCTTTCTTCTCCATGTGTATTTTACTCCGTGTTCCGTTAGGAGCCTTATCCTCCCTTTTACAAACAGATATTGCAGAGGCATGCCATACTTTTCCGTCACCAAGTCGTGCCGAATTGCAAAATACTTCTTTCACTTCTAATGGGTTAGAGAACCTGTTTTGACCTTTGGTTACGTTACCGCTTTTCCTTACTCTCACTATGTCCCCTACTTCCAGGTTGATTTCTTTGCAGTTGTGTTTTATGTCATATCGTCCTTTACTCTGTTCCTTTGACTCTTGTATCTTATTCCTTACACTTTCTACAGACCAATCTGATTTTCTTGCGCTTTTTAGCCAACCAATATTGTCTTTAGAAATGGGGGTTCTTCCTCTCAGCATCTCAAAAGGGCTTACCATGGTTTTTTCTCCAGGTGTTATTCTGTAGCTCCATACCATTTTTCCCAATTCCTTTCTCCAGCATTTTCCGTTATTGTTGGCCAACTGGATGATGCCTTTTATCACCCTGTTAAACCTCTCTACGGCTCCGTTTCCCGCTGGATGGTAGATGCTTGTAGTTTTATGTTTAATTCCTTTTCCATTTACAAATTTTTTGAAAACGTCAGACATGAACTGACTACCATTGTCACTGACAATAACCTTTGGTATGCCTTCCCTACTGAATATTTTGTCCAATAACTTGACAATATCAGTTGCATCCACTTTCCTGCAGACCTTAATTTCTGGCCATTTTGAGAAATGATCTATTAAGACCAAAACATACATTTGTTCTTCCTGCCATCTCACTGGACCCATTACATCTACGCCAACTCTTTCCCAAGCCATGTTGGGGCATTCTAACGGTTGTAATGTTGGCCTTAAGACATGTTGGGTTTTATCCGAATTCTCACAGGGTACACAATTCCTCACGGCTCTTTCAATCTGTATGTCACACCCTGGCCACCAATACCAGCTTTTTATTCTCTGTTTTGTTTTATTTATGCCGAGATGTCCCTCATGGCATAAATCAATAAGTCTTTCCCTTAAAGCTGTGGGAGGTATCACTTTGCCTTGTCTTAATGCCAATTCGTTTTCTATCGATAGCTCATTCCTTAATTCCCAATAGACTCGCATTTCTTTCGTCATGTTACTCTTCTTTGGCCATCCTACCACAATGCGTTTCTTTACCTCTTCTAATGTTTCATCTTTTTCATATTCTTCTTTCCATGCTTCTTTGGTTATACTTGGGAATTCCTCACTTACATTGGCAACACATAGTTCTTCTTCCATCTCAGTTTTTCCCACATTGTGCAAGGGTAACCGACTTAGAAAATCCGCTACGACGTTCTTTGATCCTGGCAAGTATTGCACTTCATAATTGTAATCCAACAATTTGATTGACAATCTTGCTAATCTTGGAGATGCATTGAATAATCCCTTTACAGTGAGCACTTTTGTCAGGGGTTTGTGGTCACTCCTTAAAATTATTCTTTTCCCCCATATGTATTGTCTGTAATGGTCCAGTCCCCATGCACACGCCAGGGCTTCTCGCTCTATTACGGAATACTTCTCTTCCGTTTGTGTTAGAGAACGGGATGCGAAGGCAATTGTGACCTCCTTACCATCAGATTCCACTTGGGATAATACTGCTCCTATGCCCTTTCCGCTTGCATCTGTGGTGACTACACATTGTAAATCGTTATCAAAACCCTGAAGGGGTGGTGCGTCACAAATTTCTTTTTTCAGGTTTTTGAAACTGTTTTCACAGTCTTGTGACCACTCAAATTTGATTTTGTTTTTTAGAAGGGTTCTGATACAGTGTGTTTTCATCGAGAAATTTTTAACAAACTTTGAATAGTATTCCACTAGACCTAGGAACGCTCTTAGTTCCTCTTTATTCTGTGGTACAGGAGCATCCTTGATGGCTTTGATCAATTCTTTCTTGGGTTTCACTCCATCCTTGGTGATTTCATGTCCTAAGTATGTGACGGAGTTTTTGCTAAACTTACACTTCCTGTATTCCGCTGTTAATCCTCCTTTCTCTATGATTTTCAGAACTTGTTCCAACCGTTTGTCATGTTCTTTCTTGTCTTTTCCCATTATGAGGATATCGTCCTGGACAATGAGTATGTTTTTTATTCCTTTGAATAATTTGTGCATCAGTCTTTGAAATAGTGCAGCTGCGGATGCTAACCCAAATGGTACTCTTTTGAATCTAAAGCACCCAAAAGGCGTTATAAACGTCGTGAGGTGTCTGCTCTCTGGATGTAGAGGCACCTGGTGGTATGCAGCTGCCAAGTCAATGGTTGAAAATACAGTCATGCCCTTAGTAAGGGACAACATCTCGTTTATTTTTGGTAAAGGGTACTGGTCGATTAGAATGTTTTTGTTTAGGTCGCGCAAATCAATGCATAATCTTAACTTTTTGTTGGCCCTTCTTGCGACCACCAGTGGTGCGACCCACTCTGACGATTCAGTAGTCTCAATTATTTCAGCATCTAACAGCTTGTCTATTTCTGTTTCAACTTCTTCTCTTAGAGACAACGGTATCTGTCTTACTTTATGTAGACAAGGTTCTGCGCCTTCTTTCAATCTTATTATATGTTGGAACCCTTTTAGTTTCCCTATTTTTCCGTTAAATACTTTTGGAAACTTTTCTACTAGATCACAGTCCTCCTGTAGTGTTATCAGGACAGGTTCAGCGCTATTCGGATTGAGAGTTATTCCAAGTTTACCTTGATCTCTCCACCCAAGTACTGAAGGACCATTAATTGCTACATATAATTTGCTGTTGGTTTCCCTTTCTTTGAATGCAAATTTAAGTTCCTTAAACCCCATAAGTTCTATTGGTTCTCCAGTGAATGTCTTAAGGCTGATATCTGGTTCCTTTAATTGTTTTCCTACCTTGCTCTTAAACTTCTCTTTCCATACTTCACGGTTAATTATTGTACACGGTGACCCAGAATCCGCTACAATATTAATACTCACGCCTCCTATTTCGACCAAGCAGGTTGGTTTTTTTTCTTGTACTTCTCCTCCTCCTCTATATTAGTTTCCTCATTAATCTCCAGTACACACAAATTGTACACAGAATCGTCAGAGGATTCTTGCTCGGACTCTTCTTCTTCTACGTCCTCTACGAATTTCACCTTCTCTTTTCCCTTTCTTTTGCATGATTTTTGGAAATGGCCAATGATTCCACATAGGGAACATTTATTGTTCCTTGCTGGGCATTTCCAATCATTTGCCAGATGTTTTCCGCTACCACAACGGTAACACTTCAATTGTTCAAACTGACTAGCATTTCCTTTGTATCTGGGTATGTCCTTCATTTTATTCTTTGAATATGTTTTTTTACTACTTATCTTTGCCACAACGCTGGTTTCTTCCAATTTATTCTTCCCTTCATTAATCACTTCCTTTGCACATCTCCCGGTTAATTCAGCTTTCTTTACTATTTCAATTACTTGGAGGAGTGGTTTTTCTCCCTTTGCCCACAGAGCGTCTTGTATATTCGAATTCGCAGCGCACATGACAATCTGGTCTCTTATTAAATCGTCATGCATATTTTCAAATTTGCATGAAAGTGCCAAGTTCTTAAGTGCCGACACATAGTCATCAATGCTTTCATCTTTCCCTTGTTTCCTTCTGTAGAATTTGTACCTGTGTACAGCAACACATACTGTAGGCTTATAGTAACCATCTAAATCCTCCATAGCCTCATCGTACACTTTTCTATCACCATCAGTTCTTGTTTTCTTTGTGATATTGTTATATACTGTCAAACCACCTGCACCCAAACAATGTAACAAGATTTTTTTCTTTTCTTCCTGTTTAAGTGGTTCATCCTCCTTGTCAAATGTTGATATATAATTGCAAAAATACTCCTTCCAATTCTCCCATTTAACACTTGGTACACCTGTACCCTTTAGAAATGCTTCTGGTGGCTGCAGATTGTATACATTGCTAGATGCCATGGTAAACTACCTTATTCCTTTTTTTTTTTCCTTACTAATTCAATTTCTCCAATCAAATTTGAGTAAAACCCTTTTGTTCCACAAAACAACTCACACCTGTGTGCGATGTACACTTCCGCTAGAGTTCCGTAAAAAAAAAACGTTGTTTTCCCAACTCTCCAGCTGATCGTAAATGTTATTCTAGTCAATTTCAGCATCAAAACCTGTTACCAGCGTTACACTTCCTGGTTAAAATGGCGGCACGCCGGTTTCCTGTGCGTGACTGCACCTTGAACTAGACCGCTGATGGAATACTCACTTCCGCTTGCTTCAACGTCACGACGTTCTATCTTGAACGCCCAAGGTCTGAGGTGAATTCCTTTCTCGTTACCAAACGACCTTTTGCACCTCCAGATAAATTCTGAAGAATGCTTCGGTGAGTTTGCTAAATGGCAATTCTATGTAACAAGTCACTACTCACACGCCTTCGTCGTTTTCTTTTTTTCTTGGAGCGTCGCCAGTGGTTCTGTTACGTACATCCACTAAATCACAGTTGAACTTCAATTGGATTCCTTTTCATTCGACAATGTCTACTGTAATCCACTGGGTAGTTCCTTCGGCCAATATTTCCTTTTCTTGCGTAGATTTTTCAAGTATTTCTTTTCTTTACGTAAATAATGCTACTTAATAGTAGTTCACCGTCAAACTTCCTCGTTTTTTTCCGTTTGGTGTCAAAATTCACTTATTTCTTTCTCACCACTTCCGTTGCACTTCCAACCAGTTATCTTCTTCCTTTACATCATTTTCACGATCCCTTACTTGTGGGTTCTTCTGTGTGTCGTTCACCATCACTCGTCGCCAAATTGTAAAGACGAAGCGTCAAGAGGTTAAACTTGAGTAAGTTTATTGCTCAGATAACGACACACTCAACCGGAGGCGGAGTGCGACTGGTACATTAAGACGTTAATGCCAACTGTCTCGGAAGATGCTCTGCGGACACAAAGACAGGTGTGATGCTTTGCCGGTTCGTTCATCGGTAGTGCGATGCTTGGTGATGCTCCGAGAATGTGTAGCCCGATCTCCTCTACGCAGTTCCAGTGGCACCGGCGCCTCCCGGTATCCTACAATCGCAGTGGTGTCTTTTCCATGGGTGGGTCCAGCCTCGCGAAACACAAGTGTCTCAAGGTGGCCCGCGAGCTCTCGTACAGTTCTCGCGGTTCCGGTGGTTCTGACGCCGACAGGTTCTGGGCTTCGGTCCCACCGCTGATGTCGTTGTTTCTAAGCTCCAGACCAGGCTGACCAGCTCGCCGCCTGTAGTTGGAAGGGGGGCGGGGTGGGACTGAATTCACGGCCTGCCCACCCGCCCTTCCTGCTGCCTCCAGCTCCGCCCATCAAGCGTCACAACCAATCAAGGCCCGCACGCCGACTACTGCCTACTTGTCAATATTTGACATGGAAAGAGCGCCAAGCTTCCCGTCCCTTGGGCGCGAGCCGCGATGACAAGAGGGGCTGGACCGTAATAGCATGGGGCGGTGCGAGGACAGCGAATGCGCTTTCAAGTACTTCTAAAAGAAAAGGCGCGAGGAAGACCGCGTGCTAGGTGGGCGGGGCTAGTGTCATTTTGAAATTCAAAACGAAACAATAACTACTGCGTGTGGTAACGGGCGGGGTCTGGGAGGGGCAGCGTTTGTTTTGCTTGAAGCAAGGCCAGCGTCTCCTCCGAGCGCGAATCGTGTCAATGAAACTTTCACACACAAAGCAGCTATTCTCCCGCCTTTACCTCCGAAGCTAGCATATAGTAATTGCCACTGTAGAACAGCAGACCTTTCCCCGCCAGTACGTCTGTTGTACGCCATTGTTTTAGAGAAACTCATTGTGTTTGATGGGGAATATAAACACTATTATGGGTACATACATGGAGGACAAGTTTATTTTTCTCAAGTGTGAACTTTTACTTTTTCAGTGTCCTGATGATGTATGACATTTCACTGCCACTTGTGTGGATCTTCGAGTGCCACTTTATCGTGAATAGGAGGAATTGTAATCACATAATTTGCCATATTTTGGAAATTACGCTCTTTTGTGTATGTAAAGACGAAGCGTCAAGAGGTTAAACTTGAGTAAGTTTATTGCTCAGATAACGACACACTCAACCGGAGGCGGAGTGCGACTGGTACATTAAAACGTTAATGCCAACTGTCATACATGCCAACTGTCAACTGTCACTAGAATCTCCGGCTGTCAACATTCCAGCCGGGAAGTGCCACGCGCAGGAGGGAGGGGCGCGCGGGGAACGTAAGCAAGGTGACACATTTACTATGTAACATCATAACAGTGTACTTTAAAACATCAAGACATCATATGGTTGAGGAGGACATGTAGGTCACTAACTGATTTACATTGGATAACAGGACTACCTTGGATATATTCATAGCGCTATAATTAGTTAACTCTATTGCTTTCTCGAGTAGCAGTATTATCTAAAACAAGTGATGCTTGGTATCCTGCATAGCTGCGCCATTAGAAATTAACTATAACTATAGTCGAGTAAATGACCAATCGAAGCATTCAGTGACAACTTTACAACCAAGGTGCATATTGCAGTCGAGGGAAGCGTATTTTTATGTATTGCAAACACGTTTCTGTTTTCTACTTCAATCTTTGCTTCTGCATATTAAATGACAGCTCATAGGGAGCCTGGCAGACAGGCAGTACTCTGAGCTTAATGCTGCTTGCGAGTTGATATCAACCCCGCTGAAACTGCAAGGGCCCCCAGTACGCTAAAGTAATCTGTAGTTTACCAGTGTTGTCTCGCTGATTGTGGGCTGGGCTGCTCACTCTAATCCCCAAAAGCCACGCAAGTTCCATGTTTTCTTATCATGAACTGAACTAACTGGCTGGACATCAAATGCACAAACCTTAATCGGAAAGTGCATTTTTATGTATTGCAATCACATGTATTTGTTACAGGATTTATTTTGTCTTCTCCTTCAATCGTTCCGGTGAGATGGCGCAGCCAGAGACCACATGAGTCAATATTAAGTGTGAAAAACGCAACATTAACCTCTTCTATGCCCATGACGAGATAGTCTCGTCATGGAGCGCGGTTGCGCTGTGCCCATGACGAGACTATCTCGTCATGGACCCCGCCCGCTAATGAAAGGCCCGGCACAGGAGGGGGAAAGGGCGGGGCACTCAAGGGGTTAATAAAAAGAAAAAGGTGCAAACTTCAATTAAAAAACCTTTGGCAATAAGATGTACAAACTAGCAATAACCCTGGTGTTCCTTTTTAGCTCTCGCCTGAGCCAGCACATGCGTGGCTCTGGCGAGACATTTAGTGTGTCGGCTTTAAAAAGCCGACCACAGCTTTTTGGGTGGCATAGAGTGTGCGGTTACGTGCACAATGACGAGCAGAGGCGCCATCTGGCTTTCCTCTCTCGTCATGGTGCGCGCACATCGCATAGCTCGCAGCACCCTTACAGCGCGCGATCACTTTCGCGGCCGCTCACTTTCATTTTCTTACCGCGGCCGCGTCACTTTCATTCGGTTTCGTACCTTGACAGTAGCGTGCACCGGCGTGCAAGTCTGTATTTCTGCCCCATTGCTCGTTTTCTCCACCGCTTTCACTTCCTGGTTTATTTTTCGGTTGTTTTCATTATGTTTGAGCAGGACGGATTTTGTTAAGCTAGAATTTTTTTCTGTTGTTAAACTTTGATTTGAAATGGCACAGCTGCCTCCGCGGTGCAGCTGCAGCGCCCCACTGTCCTGCTGACATGTTTTATGGGTGCATCCTATAGCTGATCACGGCCTTTGCCCTACAATCGGTTGCGATGTGCTCTTCCCCCAAAATACCAGAATTGCATAGTCCCGTTAGTACAGCGCGAGCTAGCCTGCAGCCTTCATTATGTTTGAGTGGGATGGATTTTGTTACACTTTAATGATTTTCTGTTAACTTTGATTTGAAATGGCACAACTGCTTCCGTGGTGCAGCCGTAGCACCCCACTGTCCCGCCAACATGTTTTATGGATGAATCCTACAGCTGATCACGGCCATTGCCCTGCAATCAGTTGCGATGTGGTCCTCCCCCAAAATACCAGAACTGCATAGTACCGTCCATACAGCACCTTGGCAGTACCTTCGATCGCACCCACCGGCTCATATTTCTGTCAACTGGAGCCAGATCAAAGCCAACAGTAACAGCAGCCACAAACCCATTTCACCAACAACATGCAGCTTTTTATGACCAAGGGCAACACCCAAATATGTGCATGACAAGAGGGGCATAGCATACCAGCAAAGCCCAGTGCCACAGCCAGGCGGTTTCCATTCGGTTTTGAAATGCTGTGAGCAGCATTCAGATATGGAAGAGGAGAAGGTGAAAACAGACTCCATAAAAAGAGAAACTCTTTACTGGTGGGGCTTTCTTTGTGATCAGAGAAAGCACATGGGGGTTCTGGGGTTTACTGATCAGCACTTCCTCTGTGTCTCATATACAGCATGGACCGGCCTACGTACAGGCTGCAGGGCCGAAACAGGAGGGTTTACTGCTCAGCACTTTCCTCTGTCTCGGCGCACACAGAGCTATGCTACTGCTGGAGGGCCCGGGCCAAGCCCAACTGAAAACGTGTTACTGTGCATCCCGCCTTCGCCCAGCCTGCTGCTCACCCTTCTCTGCTCACCAGTTCTCCTTCCCTTCCCTCCCCTCCTCTTTCTGGTTCATTTGGCCCATTCCCTCTTATACACTAAATTCCTCGCCACCTCCTATATCCATCTGCCCTTTCTATCACCAAGTTCTCCTTTGATTGTTTTCTCCCCTCCTTGCTGCCTCATTTTAGTCCCATCTTCTTTCTCTCTCTCGCTTCCTCACTTTTCTCAACCAGTTTCTCTCTCCTCACTTCTAGCTTCTAATCGCCTTGGCTCCTTCGCTCTCTGCCCCCACAGTCTCCATCTTGCTCCTCTCCTCCATGCAAGCCCCTTCAATAAAGGCTTCAAACCTGTTTGGAACTGTGAAGCAAACATTACTCTAGGGCTTGTCTTCTGGGAGGCAAGCTGGACAAAACCGAGCCAGCATGCTGCAGACTGATCCAATCAGCATTAGTGCTGTGCCGTCCTTCCGACAGGTAGGCCAAGCTGCACAAGAGCTGTACTCAGGTGACTGCCGGGAGTTGTGTTGGATTGAATAAGATGGGTCTGTTTCGCAAGAACCATTGACTCTGTCGGAGAATTGAGCCTTAAGAGCTAATAGGTTTTAGCAGAATTGTGTCAGCTTCCTGAGAGCTTCACCAGAATAGTTTTTTTTGCAGTTTTATAAAGCGGAACACAACCCGAAGGTATTGGAGCACTTTACATAAGCACCAGTTACAATACCAAAGGACACATTCATTTTTGGTAGGCACAGGGCATTAAGTAATTTTCCTAAAATTACATGATGATTAAGCCGACGCCGAGACTCGAAGTCTGCACCTCTGGCCCTTACGCCACATCCGCTAGTGAAAGTTAAAAGGTTACCCATCAGACGGTGGCAAAGTGAAACATAGCGCAGCTGTGGGGGGCCGCTGCGCCACCTACGTTAAAGAAATGGAAGGAGGATATGGACTGGTGCATGATCCGCGAGAAAACCGTTTACGTAGCACGGGGCTGTCTTAAAAAATGGGTGGCGATTTGGACTAAGTGGAATACATACCGGGGAGGGATATGTGAGCCGCCGGCTATCACGTCACCAGAGGACCACTGTACACTGTGAACCGCAATGTATGTTTAATGTAGCTCTGCCTGCAGCGCGGAAGAGAAAGTACCGATGCATGTGTAAACCGATGCAATTATATTCTGTGAGATGTGATGCTGTGTAACATGACCTAAGTTTCTATGTTTAAATAAAAAGAGTTTTTAATAATAATAAAAGGTTACCAATGATATCCCAGAGGCAGGGTCGGATTGGGATTACAATTAGGTCTGGGCACTCCCAAAACAAGCATTTGCAGTGCAATAGGTCTTGCGTTACTGAAAGTTTAAGCTATTAACGTTGCTAATAGTAATGCAATACCAATAGCTCATATTTTTAGTAATGCGAGACCTATTGCATTGCAAATTCTTGTTTGTATGTTCACCCCACCTACTTTGTGACCCAATGCTGATGGCTATGAGTCTTAAAATGCACTGGAGTCTGCTGCTCAGGCCCCAATGATCACTCCCTAAAACTGATACAAACGAATTGGTAACCCCAATCTGGTAAGGACTAAATCCCCCTGATCGGTCCCTAGTATATGGTACCGATGGTACCCAGGGCATGGGAGTTAAAGGGGTCACCAGGGCTGAAGCACTGTCTGTGCCACCCAGAGTGACCCAGGTAACCAGATGACAGCTGCCCTGCCATTGCAGACTGCAGGAGCAGTGCAAAATGCTTGAACTCGACTTTGCCTACAACATGTGTGGCAAGGTCTTATTGATTGCAATGCTAATGTTTAGAGTATTGTTTTGCAATGATTTAATTTTGCTTCTAAAATCCATAACTCCGGTTATGAGTATCCGATTGACTTAGTTTCTGTGTCTAAATTTATATCAAAATCTGCATTATTGTTCTAAATTAGTGTTGAATTTGTTTCGCGTTTTGCCAATTACTTATAGCCCATGTTGGTATTCTGAAATTCGTAACACATGTTCCTCTAGGAAAGCCTGACTGCTCTTTGCCACTCTACCAGGATGAGCTAAGGATTTATTATTGTGAATCCAAGGACCATCTTTGGGGTATTGTGAGAGTATTACATAGTGAAGCCTAACCAGCATCAATTTTTCAAAATTTTGGGGAGATTTTTTTATTTGAAATTTCAGAGCCATTCCAATAGTAAAACAAAAGACGTAGAAAGTTAAGAAAAAGTTAAAACGTTTTTCAAAGTTTTAAAACGCTCCCAACTGTCAGGTAAAATGTTAAGCACAATGGAGGCTGGCAAGTGTCTCGACCTGTTGGTCATTCCAGCCCTGAAGATCAGTGATGTAAGGGTTTTGTGCAAAGCTCAGGGCATTAGCCATAGATTCACAGCTAAAAAGAAGGCACTTGTGAAAGCCCTCAGGTCCTATGACAAAAAGAAACTAGAGAGGGAGGGCTATTCCTTAGAAGAAGACCCTGAAGAAAGCGTGGATGTTTCCCTAGTCCAAATTGAAGATGATTGGGAAGGTGTAGACCAAACTTCTCCACCCTTTCCCAGACCCCCTTCACCAGTGGGAAGTCGCAGAAGTCACTCTGGTGAAGTGGTAGTAAGCCTTGAGGAAGAGCTTGACCTCCTCTCACTAGAGGAGAAAAAGACTGAACCAGAGGAAAGGTGACTAGATAAAAAGCCCCCAAAGTTCTTCTCAGGAGGGTGAGCCCGAGACGTCTCCCAGACCATAGACAATGGGTATCAGGATAAGAACTGGGATCCAGAAAAGGCGTCTTAGCTATGTCATGCCAGTCATCAGACAGGACATAAAAAAGGAGATGCAGCATGCTCCAAAAAGACCTCCAGTGGTGGACAATCCAAAGGATTGGCTAGCATAGGAGTGGGGGTGGAAGGGTACTCTGGACAGGCCAGAGGATACACTGAGGCTACTTTAGTTATCCTGGGTGGGTGAATATTGAAGCCCTGGCTGACTTGCCTCCAAGTCTGGAGAAGTATAGATAAAGGCCAAAGATTAATGAGACTGAGTTAGAGGCTTTGAGGGATACAGATGCCAGTGTCACAATAGTGACTGCTAGACTGGTTTCCCCAGACCAAATGATACCTGGTGTTAGTCACCAGGTGACCAGTGCTGGCAGTAAGACTAAACTCCATCCAATGGCTTGGTAAGCTAAGAGTGGGGAGAGGTTACTGGCCCAAAAAAAGTTATGTCCCCTGTCATCCCAGTGGAGTGTCTGCTGGGAAATGATCTGGAGATTTCTGCTTGGGCAGAAGTTGAAAGGAAGGCTCATGCAGAAATGCTGGGTCTCCCTGAGTGGGTCCGTGTTACCACAAGAGCACAAACAGCAAATCAGAGAAGTCATTGGAATTTGGATCCTGAAATAATGGACCAAGGCACCCAAAACAGATAGGGGGAAGGACAAGAAGTCTTCAAAGAGGTCACCGGACCAGGAGGTGTGTTCTCCTAAGGGAAATGCCCTGGAACCTGAGAAGGGAATTGCAGCAGAATGAGCCTGGCATGACCAAGCAGAGCTCCTAAGTGTAGAAGGACCCTCCAGAAAGGACCTATGCTAAGGGAAAAATTCATGCCCAACTCTTGAAGGTGTTTTTTCCCTTCAGGGTATGCTGGTGTACGCAAACCAAGGGAAGACCAGTGACTGAAACACGCTGACATCACACACCATTAATTCCTGAGAGAGGCAAGGAGCGAAAAGCTACCCATGCTGCCGAGGAGGTAATTCGGAATCAGCCCCCAAGAAAGACATGGCAACCATAGTCTAATGGCAAGACTCCTGGTACCCTCAAATAAGCTGTGTAACAACCTCCTTGCTTTCTCCACTAGCAAAGTTGCTACTCTAAGAAAGAGCATCTCTGCCTCCAACCCTTGGACTGATTACCCTCAACCAATGGTACATGGACGAGGGTACGTTCTTTCCCCTCACTGATGATACTGTCAGAAAAATCTTGAGTTCCTTTAAAATATCCTCCTCATCAATCTCTTCCTCTATTTTTATGATCAACACCTCAACCACATGGTCATCTCAACCACATGGTCATCACCCCATTGCAAGGAAACCTCCAGTGGATCCAGACAATCATTTAAAAGACTGACTTACCTCAGGCTATCTATTACAAAGCACTTGAAATAGTAGCCATTGATCAACTTTCCTCAAACCTGGAATTAAATGTCCTTGTCAGTGAATTTAATTTGGATGTTCGGATCCCTAAATGGCACAAAGTCAACACTGCTAAATACCAGAGAAGAGCCACTCAACACCCAGGGCTCAGGCATACTCTGTGCATTGATTTTATTTGACCTCTCAGCCACATTTTAACACTATCAACCACCAGGTGCTCCTTGACGGCCTGTTTTTGGGTTGCTTGTGTTCCAGTTCAGAGAGGACCTTGCTTGGTAGTTCAGGTTTCTATTGGAGCAGGACCACGGTTGACTTGTATATGGGTGAGTCTAATCTGAAATGGCATGGTGGGCAAAAAAACAATTGACTAGGGTGTGGCCTCAGTAATTACCAGTGGGTGAGATTAAGTTAGTTATTCCCATCATCACTTTTTTGTTTAGCCCTTAGTGGACAGGTATCTCAGGTGTGTGTCCCGTGCTCACTGTGCCACTATACCAAGCTGCACCCAACTGAGGAGACCCAAATAGGCCGAAATCTGTCTTGGGTTACTTCTGTTCTAGTTCATTGAGGACCAGCTTGGCCGTTCAGGCTGAGCTGTTCCTATTGAAACAGGACCAAGGTAAATTTACTTATGGGTGGGTCTAACCTGAAAAGGCACAAGGGGGAAAATAGTGGACTGGGATGCAGCTCAAGTAATTAACAGTGGCTAAGATTAAGTTAGACATTCCTTCTATCATTTATTTCTTTTCTTTTCTATTCACCATTGTTTCATTTGATCGGCATCAGCATTATTGCACTGTTTTAGTTTACCACCCTCCTATTTATTCAGGAACCTGGGGATCTCACCTCAGCTGAGAACAGGAAACATTTTTGTGTGCCAGGGATGGGGTCGCTAAGTGCCATACCTATTCACAAGGTTCGGGAACAGGAAAGTTCTGCAACATGCTTAGAAAATAGATGCCTTGGGTCTGCCTTGAGAGAAGGAGCTGACCGACTGCTGAGGGGGGCGGGGGAGTGCTGGAGGTGCCCTTGAATGAGAAAGACTCTGCCTAGTGAACAGGAAGGGGAGGAACTGAGACAGGAAGAACTGCATTTAATATGGATGGATTCATATCTTTTCTTTTGTATGTTGGATTTGTATTGTTTTGGTCTTGTTTTACTCAGATAAATATTGACTATTTTTCTAAACTGGTGTGGAGTACTTTTGTGGTGTGGTTACTGTGTGTGTGTGTATGCAGAAATACTTTACACATTGCCTCTTTAGTTTAGCCAGACTGCTCTGTGCCAAGCTACCCGAGGATGAGCATAGATAAACTTAGTGTGTACTACATTTATCCGGACTAGAGTATGGGTCTCTACTTGGACCGGGGGCAAACCACGGCCTGTCTAACAGGAAGGATGCAAGTCAGATATTCAAAATTATGGTAAAGAAGCTAGGCTCCAGGGGAGGGACAAACAAAAGAATGGGGTAGCAAACCATTGAGTAAGTAACCAGCAAATGAGAGTGACAATAAAACCAACCAATGGTAAGAATTGGGCAGGCTGTAGGGCCACTGTAACTTCACCATAGGTCTTTTACAACCAGACTTTTACAACCAAATTGTTTGTGCTGGTTGCTAGACAGAGACCTGAAAATCTAGAGCTATCCCACACTTATATGGAGCCTAATACTTCTGTGAGCTCATTTTAAGGGTGCCACCTGGACAGTTGTTTTCCCGCATAAACTGTATTCTGAGGTCCCCGGCTTTACAAAAACAAGCATTGGTAAATGTATTAGGTTTCACCTATGTGATTAATAACAAGCAGTGTTGGTGTAGCTTGCTAAATAGTTGTAAAATATAAGTTACAGAAAGTCAGTTAAAGTGTTATGACTTGTTTATGTACAAAAAGGCAATATATTGTGCTGTTATTAGTGGTATAGTGCGGGTAAGTAATAGCAACGTTTTGAAGAATGAAAGAGGGAAATAATAGAATTTATGTGTAATAGCAATATTATGTGTTTGGAGAAGTTCTGACATCTTTTGGGCTTGGTGCCACTGCACCATTCAAATCATGCCCCTAGTGCCTGCAAGGTAACTGCATTTGTCACTGCCTTTTTAGTAGTAAAATATATTAATATTTGGTGTCTATAGGAGTTATGACAACTTTTGGCCCCGGTGCCACTGCACCTGCTGCATCATTAAATTCATGACCCTAGTGCCTGCAAGGTAACTACACTTGTGACTGCTTATTTAGTAGTTATTATATAGTAATAGTTGGTGTTTAGAGGAGGTCTGACAACTTTTGGCCTCAGTGCCATTGCACCTGCAGAATCATTGAAATCATGGCCACAGTGCCTGCTAGATACATGCACTTGTGACTGCCTGTTTAGTAGTAAATTTGAGCAATATTCTGTGTTTAGTGGGGTCCCTAGAGCTTTTGGCCCCAATCCCACTGCACCTGCTGCACCATTCAAATCAACCCCCTTTTAACTGCAAGATGACTGCAATTGTGTCTGCCTGTATAGTATATATATATATATATATATTCACTGAAAAAACCATAGGTTTCAGGGGTGTTATAGTTAGCTGGACTTTTCACTTGTACAAAACCATTGAAATTCCCCCGTTATAGTTAGTTCAGCTAACTATAACTCGCGCGCCCGCAATGCACTGCTGATGACGTCACATATTACATCACTCATGACATGGTCAGTGACATCACTCATGACATCACTGATGACATCTCAAATGACATCACTGATGACATCACTGATGACATCATCCAGTGAATGTGTGTTTTTCTGAAAATTAAATATGTTTTATATATGTATATCTCAAGGTCGATGGAAGAATAAATGGGTATATAAGTGTCTAAATGGATGATTTGTTTTTGAAAAATTGATTGTGTAACTGACTGATTAAGTGTATCATAGTGAATACATGGCTTAGTGAGTAATGTTTAAATATGTAAATATCTGTATCAGTCTCTCACTTTGTGTATAAGTGGCTGCATGGGTTGGTGAGTAGCTACATGGGTGTCTATATAGGTTATTAGTTGGTTTTTTGAGTATCAGTCTGAGTGTCTGCATGGTTCGGTGGGGGGTATTACGTAGTGCATAGGTGCATGAATGAGTGACTCACTGTTTGTATGTGTTGAACACAGCATGTGTGCAGGACTGTATGGGTGGATGAGTGTGTGTATGGGTGTGTTAGTGAGTGAATGACTGTCTCAATAGTGTCTTTATGAGTAACTACATATGTTTTAAACTAGTATATGTGACTATTGGTGTATATATGTGAGTATATGTGAGAGTGAGAGATTGAAAGAGTTCCTGTATGAATAAGTATGTGTTTCTATAAGTGATTGTTTAAAAGACTAAGTATGTGTAAGTTTCCGTAGAAGTAAGTATGGTGGTGTGTGTATAACTGTATATGCAAGTAAATGTATGTTTGATTCTTTATTAGCATGAGTGACTATGTGTGTGAGTAACTCTATGGATGAGTGGCATTGTGTAACAGGATGTATAGGTGTATGAGTACATATGATGAGTGAGTACATGTATGAGTGACTGTATAGGATTGTTGGTGAATGAGTGGATGTGTATGTGGATCTTAGAATTACTGAAGAGGTTGTTGTAACTGGTATTGGTATGTCCATTGTTTTGAAAATTTTAGTCTCTATTTTTGAATGTGTGTATCAAAGGTTATATTAGGGTGAGAGGAGGTCTGCCACTCTATCACAAGGATGATGTCATCAGTGATGTCATCAGTGATGTCATTTGAGATGTCATCAGTGATGTCATGAGTGATGTCACTGACCATGTCATGAGTGATGTAATATGTGACGTCATCAGCAGTGCATTGCGGGCGCGCGAGTTATAGTTAGCTGAACTAACTATAACGGGGGAATTTCAATGGTTTTGTACAAGTGAAAAGTCCAGCTAACTATAACACCCCTGAAACCTATGGTTTTTTCAGTGAATTTCTGAGGTTTTTTAAATGCTAATTCCTAACTATAACGTGCCTGAAACCTATGGTTTTTTCAGTGAATTTCAAAGGTTTTTTAAATGCTAATTTCTAACTATGCCTACAGAGATAGGACATGTGAAGAAAGAAGAAAAAATGCACAGAAAGAAACAAAAGAAGTGCAGAAAGAAGCAACAGAAGTCCTCAAATACGAAGATAAGTGCAGGAAGAAGGATAACGTGCAGAAAGAACAAAAAGAAGAGCAGAAAGAAGCCTTGTTGCAAAATCATCCTGTACCCTCAACTTTTTCAGACGGATACTGGTGGTAACTGAGTCTGACTAACCAGTCCTAGAGCCAGTGCTATGTTAAAAGACACTTAGAATACAGTGAAAACACCTACATACACTAGGGAACATTATGCGTTGGGGTCCCCCTGTGATTAGCATGACCTCCTCTGTAAGCCCCTAGTGTATAATAGGGCATGGGGATTAAAACTACCTCTTAAAACAGGCCACAGGGCGTTTTTGCACACGTTAACTCAGGCCCCGTCCCCTCCCTTCACCACTGTGTAAACACGCCCTGTGTCCATTTTTAGTTGGGAGATTAAGTTCATTTGAATCCTGAGGGTCCCTAGGGTCCAACTAGCCCACTAGGTACCTCCAGTAAGTGCCACAGAGCTGCGTTGCAGAGAGGTGTAAAAAGTGGCACGGCCTGGACCACCTCTCTGCAATGCAGCTCAGTGGCGCTTACTGGAAGCACTTGGTGGGCTAGTTAGCCCCCAGGGGCCCTCAGTATTGAAGGGAAATTATATCCCCAATTTAAAACGTGCCATAGTGCGTGTTTGCACACGTCACCTCAGGCCCCGTCCCCTCCCTTCACCACTGTGTAAACGCGCCCTGTGGCTGTTCTAAGTTGAGAGATTAAGTCCCCCTGAATCCTAAGGGTCCCTAGGGTCAACCTAGACCACTAGGTACCTCCAGTAAGCGCCACAGAGCTGCGTTGCAGAGAGGTGTAAAAAGGGGCTTGGCCTCAGAACACCTGGCTGCAGCGCAGCTCCCTGGCGCATACTGGAGATGCCTGTTGGGGGCGCGTTTGCAGAGTGCTGCACGGAGGGGGCATGGCCTCCGGCACGATGCCAGTCTTTTATTTATTTTAGTTTTTTAAGAAGGGGGGCTGTTTGGTTCCCCTTCTTATTCTAATTTATTGGCCCTGATGACCCCATCCCCCAGGGCCAGTCTCCTAATTATATTTTTTTGACCCCAATCCCCAGGGCCGGCCACTGTTTTTTATTATTTTAAAAAAATATATATTTATAGACACACCTAGGACATGCTGGACAAACCGTACGTACCTATCACCATGACGATTTGCGTGATATTCATTAAAAGGCGACTATGCATGCAATGAATCCACGTGGAATGTATTTACACCACTAGTGAAGCTCTGACATGTCTGATGCTCTACCGTGCCTAATCCTGGTAGACACCCTTGTCGTTTATTTATACAAACATGGGTAGCTATTGACGGGCACATTTAATACACATGCACACCAAGCCATTCAAAGGGGATTCCACAAAAATTCGACCAAAACTATGCAAGAAACCCCCCTCACGGTTAATAAAACACACATCCACTGCCGGATGTGTAATACTTTTTATTTTACTCTCTGGAAAGGGGACGAACATCACTTGAGAGTCACAGCGTGCTCCTGACAGAGCCCAATGCTGTGTTACACCCACCATTGCCTGCCGAGTGCCACACACCTCTGTGTTGTATTCCACTAGCTAGTGCATATGCTATGACACTCTCTAGCCCATGTGCACTGTAACACCACCCCGTGAATATGTCATGCCACACTTGTCTTCGCACGGGTTATATTGCCCCATCTAACGTGCCTTTGTCGATGCCTATGTTATAACGCACAGTGCTATGCCATACATATTACAATCTGGGATCCATATCTTTGTCACAGTGCATATGCAACGTTACACTCCCCAGCACATATTTTATATTACAACTTTAGAGACTAGTTAGGTTACACAACACTGCCCTGTGCATATTACACTCCAAGGCGCATATCGCATAGCACGCGCTAGTGCCTGTGCTATCTCGCGCTCTCCAATGAATCTGTCAATGCGCACAATGTATTGCATATTATATTTCATGCCCGGTTCATCTTATATCACACTTTTTGGTGCATAGTTTATACCATACACTATATCTAGTTTTCATTTTCAATCGTGCTCTCAGGACTATGTTCTATATAACACTGTGTTCACCTACCCTTTTCACGGGCATTACATTTTGCGATAGGGGGTGGAGGGTCAGGGGGTGTTTCTGCCAAGTGAGCCCGGAGTCACAGTCACAAACGTCCACTTCTTCCTGAATAAAAGTGAGATTATGCTGCATACTTGTTCATATTTTAAGTAGTTCGCACAGACACAATGTTTTAAAAACAATAAAGTTCCTAATACCCGCCTTCTCTGAACAGTTAGCTTGCTGCCCCATCCCCTTCCTCCCTATCCTCTGTTGTGTGAATCCATGGACTAGCCTCCTCCCTCCTGCCATGCATGGTCTGATGTGCTGCCACTGCCCTCAATTTAGTATGATGTACCAGTCCACTCCTCCTGCCCTCCATTGCCCAATTCTATGCCCCATCATTGACCTCCTGCTTAAACTCTGTGCTTAGCTTGCTGCCCCTATTCTCCTTCCCCCTGCCCTCCGATGTCTTTGTGCATGCCCCTGCTCCATCCTTTTTGCCCACCATGTCCCATGGACCTGCCACTCCTATCTACTCTGAGTGTTCTGTTGAGCTGCCACTCCCCTCCCACCTGCCTAGCATTGTCAGATGACTGTAACCTGTCCCTGCCACCTCCACCCTGCCTCTCCACATGCCATGCCCCTATCCTCTTCCTCCTGTCCTACATGGTCCATTGTACTGCCACACCCTTCTGCCCTCCCTGGTCTGTTGTGCTGCAACTGCTCCTCCTGCCTGCCCCGTGTGGTCTGTTGTGAGGTCCCTTCCCCTGAACTTTCTTGTCTGTGCACAGGTCCTGACCCTCCCTTCTATCCTCCATCGTCCTTTGTGCATGCCCCTCCACCCTCCTTCTTGCCCATCATAGCCATTGTGCTGCCACTAACCCTCCCACTTGCCATGCATGGTCTTCTGTGCTGCCATGGCCCCTCCCACCTTCCCTGTGTGGTCAGTTAGCTGCCCCTGACCCCCTCCCACCTTCCCTCCATGGTCTGTGTGTATGCCATCACAGTCTCACTGTTGCTCTTCATGGTGTGTCTTGCTTCTAGTGCCCATCCTGCCTGACCTCCATGGCTATCTTGCTGCTCCTGCCCTGCCCCCTTGCCCCCAGCCCTACTCCCTCCCTCCTGGCTTGTCTGTTCCATTGTAATGCCCCTGATCCGTCCCTCCTGCCCTTTATGGTCTGTTATGCTGCAGCTTTCTCTCCTGTCTGTCCATTATGGTCAGCTAGCTACCATTGCCTCTTGCCCCTCTGTTCTCTGTTGTCCATGTGCATGGTCCTGTCCCCTCCCTCTTGCTTTCTATGGATTGTTGTGCTGCACTCCCGTCCTGCATGCCCTGTGTGGTGTATTGTGCTGCTGCAAACCCTGATGCCTGCCCTGCAGGGTCAGTTTGGTGCACCTCTCCATGTCCCTCCTGTCCTCTGTTATCCAAGTCCATGTCCCTATCCCATTTCCTTCCATGATCCAATGTACCATACTTGCGAACATTTTGAACTTGGTAAGAGGGAGATTTTGAAAAAAAACTGGGGTATTGATTTTCCCCTTTGAGTTACATTGAAAAAGAGGATATTGTAGACAGGAGACAGATCAAATAAAGCCCATTTGAGCTTAAAAACATTGGACGTTTCCTGGCTGAATCGGGTCTGTTGGCATGTATGGTTGTACTACCATTGCCTCTTCCTTCTGCCCACAATGGTCTATTACATTGCCACAGCCTTGAAGGAGGGTAGATTTTGTATCACAGGGGGCCCCTGGCCCGTTCTGTCCACACCTGAAGTATGAGACCCTTGTCCTTGCCCTGCCAGCTGCATTTGTAGGCCGTATTAAATTGACCAGCGGGTCCTGTGTTGCTATATATTTATCCTGAGACATCCTTACCACTCAGCCAGCATAAAACCCCTGTGTAGGCCCTTCTGTTCAATATGTAGGCCTCTTTGTTAAATTGACCATAGCTCTGCAATTTTAGTGTATAGCAGTCTGAAGGCAGGTCTGCGAGGCCTTCTGATCCAAACTAGTAGCCCCCACCCTACCCGAGTGCTCCGTGCTCGGTATCAAAGTTCAACATCCCCCTGAAGCTGTCGACATACAGTAGGCTGCATCCTGGACTGGTACTTGCTTCCTGGGCAGGTTTCCCGCTTTTAAGGAAGTGGCAACCGCAGAGCGTCAAGTTAGGAGAACTGAGGAGATTTTATACATGAATATATTGAATTCCTGTACAATACCCATTATTTTCTGCTTGCTCTATGGAACTTACGATAAGCGAATGGCCTGAGAGACTGACCTTTTCACCCAGTCCATTGTCAGCATTAAGTGGGTAAATGACGAAATGTCTGGTAAAATCTGCAGACGAAGCTTTTGGGTAGCATACGTAGGTAGATGTAGCGTGCAAAGGAGCCCACAAAATGATATAAAAAGGGAGCACCCACAGATATCGACGGACTACCTCGCCGTCTGTATGTAGGTTAACAGGCAGTGCAGGTTTTCCCCAAGAGCTGGGAGCTCTTGTCTTCCTTTGCTTAAAATGTCTTGCTCTGCTTTGCTTGAAGTATCTTATTCTATTTTACCTATATGAAATGTCATGTTATGTTTAACCATTGTTCTCTTTACTTTTGCATTTAAAAGATTTTGTATTGTAATTGCAGGAATGCTTGCTCTAAGAGTAAACGTGAGTGTTCCTAGGTAACATTTTCCTTGGTGTAACTTGTTTCTCATGATGCATTTATAGATGTGTTTTCTCTCTCTCTCTGTCAGTACATTAATTGAGATACAGAGAATATTATGACAGCTGTATGATTATCTGGATTCTGTATTTTGTACTTTATGTCTCTATTCTGCGGTTTCTTTGAAGTTGCATCTTCTCATTAAACTGCCATTGTATTCTGCCTCCAATTCCATGTCTCATATGTCTGTTTTCTTCATTTTTGGAGCAAGCGTTCCTAGGCACCCCGGCTCAAATTAAGGTGCCCCTTTTGTCCCTGACTCACTCTCCTGCTCAGTTCTGTGGTGGCTCCCGGGGATCTGGGGACCGCCCCTAGCTTCCTTGACCCGTAATAGATCTTCCCTCCAACAGCCTCTCTTGCAAGTCCTGTATTGTTGGTTTGTTGCCCCTGCCCCCCTTTCCACTGCCCTCCATAGTCTGTTGTGCTTCCACGGCCCTTCCTGCCTGCTCAGTGTGGTTAAATTGTTGCCTTTGCACCCTCCTACCTGCCTTCAATTTTCAGAGTCCGTGCCCCTGGCCTCTGCCTCTCAACAGTATCCTAATGAACAACTAGATTGCTAACATTCTATATTTATTACAAAAGTGTGGAACGCCTGACATCATCTTGATGTAATCAAAACTGTAATACCTAGAGCATTTCCTTTAGAAATTACATATATGAGAGGGTCTTATTGGCATCAAAATTATGGTTAATGCTCTAAAAGACTAAAATAAGGACATAGTTTCTGAGTTTTCAAATAGCGACAAAGCACTTTTAAATTATTTGTTATCTTTATGTTTTTTTATCCAGTTGACCACTTGATTAAATGTTGCACTTAGGGGAGAGGATGTGGTGTTACTTCCAGAACTGCAGACTTTGCAACTGGGGAACCAGGTTGAAGTTTCTGCTTCAGCTCGACATTCTGTGATTCTGGTCAAATCACTTAGTCTCCCCATGTCTACAACCAAAATGAATTTGTTCTTGTGTGATGTAACCAATGCTCATGTAAAGCACTCCAATACCTGACAAGTCTGCACTATATAACACTGCAAAAACACAAAATAATAAGTGTTTTGCACACTTCTGTCATTGGGCTATATTTGGGCTACATCTGGGTGATTTTGGGCTACATTTGGGCTCTTTTGTCTCCGGTGGCCATCTTGGGAGATTTATTTGTTATGAAGTTTCCTAATTTCCTCATGTACTGCAGTCTCCTCAGTAGGAAATGCTTTCAGTTTTTTACTTTGATTCCATCATGAAGGTATTCAGGTATGTCACACATTTGCCATAAATTCTGAATGTTAGCACTCTAGTTGCTCATTAGATCACTGTAGTAAAACTACTGCACCATGGAAGTCTGCTCCTGGTATTAAAAGTGCATGTTTCAGTCTGCATGTCAGAATTTTTTAATGAAATAGAAGAGGATTTGAGAAGTCACTCAAAATGTGCCCTCATTTTCTTTCTTCAGCATTAATCATAATTTCTATGGCAAAATGAACCTCCTCATTGTGTTCCTTTTTAAATTAAATGTTTTAAGTTTTACCAGTTTATTCCAATCAAGATGGCTTCAGGTGTGCCATACTTTTGTCATAATGACGACAGTAAGCGCTCTAGTTGTTTTTAAGAACATTCTGGGACATTCTGTCATTGGGCTATACTTGGGCTACATCTGGGTGATATTTGGGCTACATTTGGGCTCTTTTGTCTCTGGTGGCCATCTTGGGAGACTTATTTGTTATGAAATTTCCTAATTTCCTCATTTACTGCAGTCTCCTCAGTAGGAAATACTTTCAGTTTTTTACTTTGATTCCATCAAGAAGGCATTCAGATGTGTCACACATTTGCCATAAATTCAGAATGTTAGCACTCTTTTTGCTCATTAGATCACTGTAGTAAAGCTACTGCTCACCAGGGAAAACTGCTGCTGGTATTGAAAGTGCATGTTTCGGTCTGCATGTCAGAATTTTTTAATGAAATAGAAGAGGATTTGAGAAGTCACTCAAAATGTGCCCTAATTTTTCTTTCTGCAGCACTAATCATAATTTTTATGGAAAAATGAACCCCCTCATTTTGTTCCTTTTTAAATTAAATGTTTTAAGAGTTACCACTTTAATCCAAGCAAGATGGCTTCAGGTGTGCCATACGTTTATCATAAGTAGGACTGTTAGCGCTCTAGTAGTTCTTTGGAACACTCTGGGAAGCTGCAGTAGAACACAAAGGAATCAACTGACAGTCTCTGCCCTTGTTGGATGTACATGTTTTACTGAGAATGTCAGACTTCATTCTCACATGACTGAGAAAGATAATGTGAATTTACAGAAAATAAGCTCTCAGTTTAGCCTATAGATCACCTTCCAAACCTCTGTGGTAAAAGCATGAGAAAATATTTTTCTCTCAATCATGATATCCCAGCAGAAGGCTTTTTCACATGGTGAAATCACCTTAGAACATACCACAATTCCTAAAATGAGTATGGTACCATCAACAAATGATTTATAATGTAACTAAAGTCTTAAAACCTTCTATTAACTGCAATGCTTTTTAATGAGGTGCTATCATGTATATTGGTCCCAAGATGGCTGCCAACACTTCTTGGATGAAGTGCTGACAGCCAATCAGATCTCAGGATGAGATGTGTGGTTAGGCTCCGCCCACATATATATATGCTTTTAAATGCTATTTTCTCAGGAAATACTGAACAGATTTACACCAGACCTGCAAAAGGCACTTCCTTGACCTTATGGCTACCTCTCTGCCAAATTTCAAGTAATTCTGTTCAGCCGTTCGGGCTGTAGCTGTGTCTAAAGGTCCTATGGAAAAATGCATGGGGAAAACGCGTTTTGGGACCCCCCTTTTTTCTCGGCCCCTGCTTGACGAATCCCCCCGAGACTTTCAGGGTAGGAGCGGAGCGTAGCGCCCCACCTATTTTGAGAAATTCGCGAGGATTCGTCGACCGGCGCCAAAGTTATTCAAAATAGAATGTTGCGGATTTCCTATGGAAAAGGGGTCCTAACTATAACTACCTACTGGCGACCGCCAGTAGGTAATATATATATATATATATATATATATATATATATATATATATATATATATATATATATATATATATATAGGAATATCAGGTGTTTTGAGGAGGCCATAATAAATGTTGTGCTCGGTACCACTGCACCTGCTGCACCATTCAAATCATGACCCTGTTGTCTGCAAAGTAGCTGCACTTGTGACTGCCTGTTTAGTAGTAAAATATAGCAATATTAGAGGTTTAGTGGGGTGCCTAGAGCATTTGGTTCTGGTGCTACTGCACCTGGTGCAGCATTCAAATCATGACCCTATTGCCTGCAAGGTAACTACACGTGTGACTGGTTGTTTAGTTTTAAATTGGAGCAAAAATCTAGGTTTAGTGGGGTGCCTAGAGCTTTTGGCCCCGCTGCCATTGCAACTGCTGCACCATTCAAATCAAGTCCCTTTTATCTGCAAGTTAAATGTAATTGTGACTGCCTGTTTAATAGTGAAATGTAGCAATATAATGTGTTGAGAGGAGTTCTGACAAGTTTTGGATCCGGTGCTACTGCATCTGCTGCACCATTCAAATCATGACCCTGTTGTATGCAAGGTAACTACACTTGTAGCTGCCTGTTTAGTAGTAAAATATGTGGTCAAAAAAGACTTATGCGAAAAAACAGGAACCAGTATCTTGCCACACAAAGAGCCTACTCTTTCTAAAACATACACTCAAGTGTTGAGATGTAGATAAAAGGAAGAGAGTATGAAAGAAGATTGATAGGATTTCCATCAACTGCCAAGAGAGGTCAGTGTCATCACTTGGTCATCCTTTGGTCTTGCTACTAATCCTCTAAGCCTAGAGGCAAAATAAGTAGCAAAGATTACAACTGGACAGTAAAGATAGAGCCAGATAGAGAAATCGACCAAGGTGGTCCAATCATGTCTTGTGTGATGAAAATTATAACCCAGTGCAAATCTGTGAAGGTTAAAAAGGGAGTTGGGAGAGAGAAAAAAAGACTTTAATGCACATCTCTCTACCAATCCGGTTAATAACGTGTAGCGGCAACTTTTAACAAATAGGTTGCCTCTCAAATTGGTAGACTAGTTTCAGCCTCAAGGGATTTTATTCCCGGCTTTCTTCAGGACCCAGAGGTTTAAACAGCTACTGCAAAAATATGACAAGTAAGAAAGTGAAAAACATGCTATACAAGTTGTCAGACAGTACAACCTGGTATGATGAGATCCCTGGACAAGCAGGGTGCACTTCACTCCTGTCAAAAAATAGAGATACATACATATAAAGTCTTAGTGTGTAAGCTAAGCATTGATTCTAGTCTTCCTTATAAGTTGAATGTCTTTGATTGTCAATGTTGAAGTACAACATTGCATTACCCAGACATGAAAGGTAGTGAACTCACCTGACTTGTGTGAGATTCTGACCTCACCTCACCCGGTAACCAACTCAGGTATAGGAGACCCCGCCCTAAAAAGAATTAATCATATAAGGCGGATCAATGAATGATATACGAATCATTTAGTGTATCGTAAATCTAACTCTTTGTTGAATTGGTCTTAAAGTATCAGGCCAACAATCAAAACCAGAAACAGAAAAAAGGTAGACACCCAGAAGGTTGGGAATGAGTTAAGAGTAAAATAATAAAAAATGGCTTATTGTTAGTTATGTGGTAAGGAAATTATTCACACTCGTCTTGTATAACCAAGTTATTTCAAGTACAACAAGGTAATAATACTTAAGTGCAAATAAACACGTCACTAAACAAAATTGTATTAAGGAAAAGGTAAGAAAAATCTATATGTATCCCAAACCTTAAATCTTAGATACTCAAATGTTGGGAGCAAAGTCAATTCTGATGGAATGTAAACTCATATGGCAAGGCCACGTTATATGTAGAGGGAGTTGTAACTATTCTCAGCAAACAGTGACCTGGTTAATCACGCTCAGCAGGCATCGCAAAATGTACCGACTGTAACAAGTATTCGGTGGCTGCTCGCTAGGATACTTAAGGCTAAAAACTTTTAAATAGGGAAGTCTAAGGCAAAGTACTAGAGTACAGAATGATCCCTCTGCTGTTTGGAAATAAGCAACTCGAGCCCGTTTGTAGAGGCACTTATCACTAAACGGAGTATCGAGCAAAAGACAAGCAGAGTATGCTCACAGCCTGATGGTGGCGTTCTCACATAGGCCCTATAAAGTAGCACGGAAAAAATGGAAAGGATGGAAAGACATCGCTGCTTACCTATCCATCGGTGCCTCGGTCTCTCCTAAGTTTGTTGGAGGTACCGAGGTTCCGACTCGTGTGATTATAAAGCACACAGACGTGCTACAGGACTAAGCGTGCTACGTGACTGGCAAAGCCTATGAGAACGATCGCATAAAACTACAAGATGACATCATCAGTGCAGGAAATGGTAGTTTTAATATCCTTGCCTCGGTCTCTCCTAGGTTAAATGGGAGGTACCGAGGTCTTTACTGGTGTTGTTTTAAAGCACACAGACGTGATACAAAACTTGACGTACTGCGTAGCTTGTAGGGCCTAGGAAAGTGGTCACAAAGAACTACAAAGTGACATCATCAGACCAGGAAGTGGTAGTTTCTGATGTAATTTGTATCCTAGTTCACGTCAATTGAACCAACTTTGTACACGCACAACATAATCACTAGGCGTGTATAATCATCCCAATAAACGTTGAAATTGAAAGGTTGGAATTAATACCAAAGTGGAGGGTCTAGTTACTAATTGTTCACAGTTGAACACATCATTATCACCATCCCTTTCTCAGTTAAATTGGCTCATGTCAGAACGTGTTAGAGAGAAGGGACAATTAGTGAGCAGTATCGCTAATAGTTGCCAGATCTTTTGTGCATGTCAAAGTAGCAAATCGCAAACAGTGTTCTTATGAAGCCTGTTATAAGGATGTCCAGGGGATCGAATCATTTAGGCCCTTCTTGTCACTCTGCAATTTAAAAACCCAACGTTGTTCTTTGTTGAATAGAAATCTCGCTTTGTCACTGTTATAAGAAGGTATGAAAGGTTTCTCCAGAACTGTCCAAGTAAAGTCATCTGCTTGGTGGTTTTTCTCAACAAAATGTCTTGTGAGTCTAGTGTTGATTTTTTTACATCTAAAGGTGCTCTTGTGTTCGAGCATCCTTAGTTTGACTTTGCGAGTTGTCATGCCAACATAATAAAGATGACAAGGGCATTCCAGTAAATAGATTAAGTTATCGCTATTGCAATTGGAGAAGGTCTTTTGGATCCATGGTCTAGTCATGCCTAGGTCAATTGTTTTTGATTGTTTCGTTTGTGGACATATGGCACACCTCCCACATGGAAAGTGCCCTTGAACAGACGGTAGATCCCATAGGGTACCTACTTTCTTTGGTTCTTGCTCTATACGATAGGCCTGGGTATCTAGTATTACTGTGGCACCGCCATGTCCACAAATTTGAACAAGACCATGTCCTCAATGAACACAACCCCTTCCATGAGTCAATTAGACTATGGAAGAGATACATTGACGACATTCTAGTGGTTTGGCGAGGTGATTAAGAATCGGTCAAGCAATTTCAAGTTTAGCTCAACACACGTAACACCTTTTTGAAGTTCACTTTAGAGGCACACAAAACTAGGATAGCCTTTTTGGATTTATCCATCTTTGTTACAGACACAGGGTTAGCGAGTGAACTATATCGCAAACCCATGGCCCGTAACTCCTTGCTCAGTTATGACAGCCAACATCCTAAGGCATTACGTGATAATCTGCCATTTGGCCAATTTTTGCGTTTGAGACGCAATTGTTCCACTATGGATCTTTACAAACGTCATGCCAGTGATCTATCTGATTAACTCACAGCAAATTTATATCCCAAAAAACTTATCAAGAATGCATGTAAGCGTGCTACTAATAATCATAGGGATGCGCTGTTAGAAAAGAGAACAGAAAAACCACCTCTGGGACGTCTGACCTTTGTGAATACTTTCAGCACACTCACGAATGGCATCCAGAAATGCATTCGAAAGAACTGGCGCATTCTGAACACGTGTAATCAGAAGATCCCAATGCCTCTTTTTTACCTTTAAACGAGGTCCTAACCTGCGGGACAAGTTGGTACATACACGCACCATAGAGCAAGAACCAAAGAAAGTAGGTACCCTATGGGATCTACCGTCTGTTCAAGGGCACTTTCCATGTGGGAGGTGTGCCATATATCCACAAACGAAACAATCAAAAACAATTGACCTAGGCATGACTAGACCATGGATCCAAAAGACCTTCTCCAATTGCAATAGCGATAACTTAATCTATTTACTGCAATGTCCTTGTCATCTTATGTTGGCATGACAACTCGCAAAGTCAAACTAAGGATGCTCGAACACAAGAGCACCTTTAGATGTAAAAAAATCAACACTAGACTCACAAGACATTTTGTTGAGAAAAACCACCAAGCAGATGACTTTACTTGGACAGTTCTGGAGAAACCTTTCATACCTTCTTATAACAGTGACAAAGCGAGATTTCTATTCAACAAAGAACAACGTTGGGTTTTTAAATTGCAGAGTGACAAGAAGGGCCTAAATGATTCGATCCCCTGGACATCCTTATAACAGGCTCCATAAGAACACTGTTTGCGATTTGCTACTTTGACATGCACAAAAGATCTGGCAACTATTAGCGATACTGCTCACCAATTGTCCCTTCTCTCTAACAGGTTCTGACATGAGCCAATTTAACTGAGAAAGGGATGGTGATAATGATGTGTTCAACTGTGAACAATTGGTAACTAGACCCTCCACTTTGGTATTAATTCCAACCTTTCAATTTCAACGTTTATTGGGATGATTGTACACGCAAAATATTCACTAGGCGTGTATAAAGTTGGTTCAATTGACGTGAACTAGGATACAAATTACATCAGAAACTACCACTTCCTGGTCTGATGATGTCACTTTGTAGTTCTTTGTGACCACTTTCCTAGGCCCTACAAGCTACGCAGTACGTCAAGTTTTGTATCACGTCTGTGTGCTTTAAAACGACACCAGTAAAGACATCGGTACCTCTCATTTAACCTAGGAGAGACCGAGGCAAGCATATTAAAACTACCATTTCCTGCACTGATGTCATCTTGTAGTTTTATGCGATCGTTCTCATAGGCTTTGCCAGTCACGTAGCACGCTTAGTCCCGTAGCACGTCTGTGTGCTTTATAATCACACGAGTCGGAACCTCGGTACCTCCCACAAACTTAGGAGAGACCGAGGCACCGACGGATAGGTAAGCAGCGATGTCTTTACATCCTTTCAATTTTTTCCGTGCTACTTTATAGGGCCTATGTCAGAACGCCACCATCAGGCTGTGAGCATACCCTGCTTGTCTTTTGCTCGATACTCCGTTTAGTGATAAGTGTCTCTACAAACGGGCTCGAGTTGCTTATTTCCAAACAGCAGAGGGATCATTCTGTACTCTAGTACTTTGCCTTAGACTTCCCTATTTAAAAGTTTTTAGCCTTAAGTATCCTAGCGAGCAGCCACCGAATACTTGTTACAGTCGGTACATTTTGCGATGCCTGCTGAGCGTGATTAACCAGGTCACTGTTTGCTGAGAATAGTTACAACTCCCTCTACATCTAACGTGGCCTTGCCATATGAGTTTACATTCCACCAGAATTGACTTTGCTCTCAACATTTGAGTATCTAAGATTTAAGGTTTGGGATACATATAGATTTTTCTTACCTTTTCCTTAATACAATTTTGTTTAGTGACGTGTTTATTTGCACTTAAGTGTTATTACCTTGTTGTACTTGAAATGACTTGGTTATACAAGACGAGTGTGAGTAATTTCCTTACCACATAGCTAACAATAAGCCATTTTTTATTATTTTATTCTTAACTCATTCCCAACCTTCTGGGTGTCTACCTTTTTTCTGTTTCTCGTTTTGATTGTTGGCCTGATACTTTAAGACCAATTCAACAAAGAGTTAGATTTACGATACACTAAATGATTCGTATATCATTCATTGATCCGCCTTATATGATTAATTCTTTTTAGGGCGGAGTCTCCTATACCTGAGTTGGTTACCGGGTGAGGTGAGGTCAGAATCTCACACAAGTCAGGTGAGTTCACTACCTTTCATGTCTGGGTAATGCAATGTTGTACTTCAACATTGACAATCAAAGACATTCAACTTATAAGGAAGACTAGAATCAATGCTTAGCTTACACACTAGGACTTTATATGTATGTATCTCTATTTTTTGACAGGAGTGAAGTGCACCCTGCTTGTCCAGAGATCTCATCATACCAGGTTGTACTGTCTGACAACTTGTATAGCATGTTTTTCACTTTACTTGTCATATTTTTGCAGTAGCTGTTTAAACCTCTGGGTCCTGAAGAAAGCCGGGAATAAAATCCCTTGAGGCTGAAACTAGTCGACCAATTTGAGAGGCAACCTATTTGTTAAAAGTTGCCGCTACACGTTATTAACCGGATTGGTAGAGAGATGTGCATTAAAGTCTTTTTTTCTCTCGCCCAACTCCCTTTTTAACCTTCACATATTTGCACTGGGTTCTAATTTTCATCACACAAGACATGATTGGACCACCTTGGTCGATTTCTCTATCTGGCTCTATCTTTACTGTCCAGTTGTAATCTTTGCTACTGTCAAGAATTCCTGTCATACGAGGGGAGGAAAACGGTAACCAGCGAAAACGGACTACATCTCCCAGGACGCTTAGCGGTTGAGAGGTTATGTAAACAGGAGAGCTGTTACATAACTCAAGGGAAACACGCCCTTATGTAAACAGGAGAGCTGTTACATAACTCAAGGGAAACACGCCCTTATGTAAACAGGAGAGCTGTTACATAACTCAAGGGAAACACGCCCTTATGTAAACAGGAGAGCTGTTACATAACTCAAGGGAAACACGCCCTTATGTAAACAGGAGAGCTGTTACATAACTCAAGGAAAACACGCCCTATAAAGGGAGGAACCGGGAGGTACAAGGCTGTCGGATATTGTGTTTACACCGACGTACCTGCTTAGTGAAGAGCAGTGTTCCGGAGTGGTGCTCCAGTAAGGCAAGAACGGAGGTAGGTCGAGTCGTTACTCCCTGGGCCGTGTCTTGCCCCATCGTCACCTGTGAAGGACCCGGAAGCTCTACCGGTCAACCATTGAGCTTCGCTTTTTGACTCGGCTGAGTCCAAGCGCAGTGGCGCTTTTTCTGGTTGGAGTCGTAACTCCCAGCCCGACCAGAGACACAGGGACTGCCAGCTGTAACGCACACCAGGAGGTGTTTGCCGCGTTACAGACTCGGAAGTCCACAGGATCGATCGAGCGGCTGCTCTCGGTTCAGTCGTCTTGCTTGTGATTGGGGTATCGGTACCGCATCACCAGGAGGTGACTCCGCGTCCCGGTGCAGTCTGAGGAAGAGGTTGAGCGGCTGCTCCCTTCAGGTAGAGACCCCGGCTGGGTTTTTCCCTGACTCCTCGGTTCTCCCCAACACTCTTCGTGCCCCTCACAGCCTACCGATTGGCATTGTCGGCCATTTCATTTCTGCCCTCTGTTGGCATACGCCGGGATCGGCGTATATGCAGAGGACGGTTAGGACCATCCGTGCTGTGGGCTGGTAACGTACTTAGCCTGGAGGATTCCAGTGACTATAACTTTTGTTTGTTCTTTGTATGTTATTTGCCTTCATTAAAAGAACTAACCCTTCACAAGTGGTTGCGTCCTCATTGTCGTGTCTGTTAAACGATCCTGAGACATTCAGGGCGTTACAAAATATCCGACCTTAATAACACTAACTGTCTCCCGGTCGATAACAGACATGGCAACACTTGATGATGTGCTGGCTGCTTTAGCGGCCATGCAAGTTGAAGTGGCTGCCTCTAGGCAAGAAACAGCCGATGTAAAAGCCAGACTGGATGCTATCCAATTGGACCCGCTCACGCCCAGCACCTCCCTCACGAACCAGACCCCTGCGGTAGTAGTGGAAATGCCGGTAGCCATCCCCTTGGCAACACCAGAGAGGTACAGTGGGGATCCTAACACAGTGCAGGTATTCCTCACACAAGTGGCGCTACATTTATCGTGCAAACCAAAGGCGTTCCCCACGAGTCAGGCTCGTGTGGCTTTCCTTATATCCTATTTGGCTGGAAACGCGGCACAATGGGCCGTACCTCTGGTGAGCAGGGACGACCCCCTCTTATGTGATTGGGGTGCTTTTCGCGAGGAATTCCTGAAGGTATTCGACAGAAGGGCTGACTCGTACACGGCGGACCGTGAAATGCTTGAGTTGAGACAGGGATCCAACGACCTGGTGCAGTATCTCAACGCGTTCCGAAGGCTGGTTGCGGAAACCAAGTGGCCTGTTGCTAAACAGACGGCGCTCTTCCATCAAGGGCTGTGCGATGAGCTCAAGGACGCCGTGGCTCATATTGACCCTCAACCCAAGACATGTGAGGGCCTTATCAACCTGGTATTACGGCTGGAACATAGGCTAAGTGAAAGAAAGGGGGATCATGGGAGAAAAGGAAAATCCCTTCCATCCTATGTGACGGTGGGAAGTCCTGAAACTTCCACCGCATCCAAGGGAGAACCCATGGACATCGGCGCAATACGAGTGAGCCTCACAGCCACGGAGAAAGAGTCACGCCGTAAACAAGGATTGTGCCTATATTGTGGCAAAAAAGGCCACTACGTACGTGAATGCCCTGCCAAACCGAAGACGTCACGTTATCGGGCCAACCGGTCGGTAACAGCCGTGGTGGACATACCGGTGGAAAACTAGAGGACTCCAAGACCAGAGAAGGGGCATCTCGGAGTCACTCATCCATCCCTTCACTTTCCAACTCGGTCACTAAGGGACAACGACACCTGTTTATCACGGTGCACGTGGGAGTGCATGACCAGTGGATACCCGTTGTGGCCATGGTGGATTCAGGGGCCACTGGCATGTTTATGGACCACAACGAGGCATGCAGGCTAGGGCTAGTGCTTCTTCCCAAAGCAGTACCCGAAGACGTCTATGCGGTAGACGGAAGGCGATTGGTGACGGGGCCCATCGGACAGCACACGGGGGTCCTTCCGATGAGATATGGGAGGAACCATTTGGAACAAATCGATTTTAACATCATCCGAGCGCCCCAATATGGCGTCATATTGGGATTGCCGTGGCTACAGAAACACAACCCCTTTGTGGATTGGCCAACACATCGCATCGAAATGACGTCACCGTATTGCATCCTGCATTGTGGAATAAGAACGGAATCCCTTGACGCAGATGAGAGCGGGAGTCAGACGGTGGCTACAGCGGCAGAAAAAGATGTGGCTCTCCCCCAGGCTTATCACAGTTTTGAGGATGTATTTGATGAGGTGAAGGCGGAAGTGCTACCACCACATAGACAGTTTGACTGCCAGATCGACCTGGTGCCAGGGGCCAGCGTTCCCAGCGGCAGGCTGTATGCCCTGACGGAGCCTGAAAACGTGCATCTCCGGGGGTACCTGGATAAACTCCTCAAGCTAGGATTCATCCGCCCGTCCAAGTCTCCGGCCGCCTCGCCACTCTTCTTCATCCCGAAGGCTAATGGGGAGCTGAGAGCCTGTGTGGACTTTAGGGCATTGAATGTGATAACCATAAAAAATCGGTACCCCTTGCCTCTCATCAGTGTACTTCTGGAACAGGTCAAGAAAGCTCGTATCTACACCAAGTTGGATTTGAAAGGGGCCTACCATCTGGTGCGCATGAGGGACGGAGACGAGTGGAAGACCGCCTTTAAGACCAGGTTCGGCCTTTTTGAGTACCTCGTCATGCCGTTCGGTCTGTGCAACGCCCCGGCAGCCTTTCAGTACTTTTTGAATGAGGTATTCAGAGAGGAGTTGGATATCTACGTGGTCGTATATATCGACGACATCCTCATCTATTCGTCCAGTGTGGAGGAGCACGTACACCACGTCAAAGCTGTGCTCCAAAAGCTGAGGGAAAACATGCTGTTTTGTAAACTCAGCAAGTGTGACTTCCACGTCACATCTGTGGAATTCCTCGGAGTGATGCTGAGTCCAGAGGGACAGGAGATGGCAGAACGAAAGATCAAGGCGGTGAAAGAATGGCCGGTGCCCCAAAGCGTGAAGGACGTCCAAAGTTTCATTGGCTTCGCCAACTTTTACAGGCGGTTTATAGATGGATTTTCAGGAGTGGTGGCCCCAATCACACAGCTACTGAGGAAGTCCAAGGAGTTTGTCTGGTCCCCTGAAGCGAACAAAGCCTTTGAGGCCCTGAAAAGCGCCTTTGGTAAGGCGCCGGTGTTGGCTCACCCCGATCCGGATCTCCCCTACGTGGTGGAAGCGGACGCGTCGGATGTGGCGCTGGGGGCTATCTTGTCCCAACGCAACCACGACACAGGGGTGCTTCATCCCGTTGCGTACATGTCCCGCAAACTCAACGACGCCGAACGCAACTACCATATTGCGGAGAAGGAGCTTCTCGCAATCAAGGACGCCTTCACCGAATGGAGGCATTGGTTGATGGGGGCAAGACATGTGGTATCGGTGTACACGGACCATCGGAACCTACAGTTCATGACGGCCACTAGACACCTTTCTCCCAGGCAGCTGCGGTGGATGATCTTCTTTGCGGGGTTCAACTTCCGCATCACATATCGGCCGGGGACGGAAAACCGGAAGGCGGACGCCCTGTCCCGTCAATCTGCAGTTAAGGAACCATTGCCTGCGACCGAGCGTTCCATCATTTCCCCGAGGATGGTATTGGGGGTTATCCAACCGGATACTTTCCTGAGGGGAATAAAGAGAGGGATCAGGTCATTCGCATGGCGGAGGTGGCTCCTCAGTCACAGAGAATGGCAGCTGAAGGACGGGATACCCCTGAAGGGCAGGTGCCTATTGATACCCACGCCTAGGCTAAGGAAACAAGCATTCATCTGGTGCCATGACTCTCCATGCGCAGGTCATTTGGGCTTTGAAAAAACGGTGGCTAGCATGGGACGGCATTTCTGGTGGCCAACCATGAGAGTGGATGTCAGGAGGTGGGGACAGGAGTGTCCTACGTGTGCTACCATGAAGGCCGACCATGGCCGAACCCAAGGGCTCTTACATCCACTTCCGACCCCGGATAGACCATGGGATAGCATATCACTGGACTTCGTGGTGGGCCTACCGGTAGACCAGGGGATGACGGCAATACTGGTGGTGGTGGATTACTTGACGAAAATGGGGCACTTCATCCCCTGCAAGAGAGTCCCTACGGCCGGGGAATTGGCGTCACTACTCCTAAAGAATGTGGTACGACTGCATGGATTACCTGGGGTGATCGTGTCGGACCGGGGGTCGCAGTTTACTGCGCAATTCTGGAAGACTTGGTGCACTGCGCTGCATGTTAAGACCGCCCTGTCCACCAGCTACCACCCTCAAACGGACGGCCAAACCGAGCGCCTGAACCAAACGCTCAAACAGTATCTGCGATGTTTTGTGGACCAGGGCAGGGAAGAATGGGTCGACTTGCTATGGGTTGCAGAGATAGCCTATAACAACGCCACTCACAGCTCCACACAGTCATCTCCGTTCTATAGCAACTATGGCCAACATCCCAGGTTCTTGCCATTTCTACATCCGTTCAGAGAGGACAGGATTCCCGCCACAGCGGACAGGGTGGCACACATAAAAGACACGTTGATGCGCTCAAGGGCTATCCTAATAGAGGCCAAGAGAAGATACAAGGCTGCGGCAGATAGGAAGAGAAGGCCCGGGCCACTGTACCGCACTGGAGACTACGTCTGGATATCCACAAGAAACATGAGGTTTCGAAAGAACAGTGTGTTCCATCCCAAGTACATGGGCCCCTATCGAATTACCAAGTGTATGGGTCCCGTGAACGTGAAGGTGTGCTTGCCCCAGTCATTGCGGATACACCCTGTCTTTCATGTATCATTGCTCAAACCAGCACCCTCCAAGCCGTCTGGGACACCTAGGCCGGTATGCGTGGAGTCGGAGGTGGAGTATGAAGTGTCGGGCATACGGGGGTCCAAATGGCGCAGGGGGAAGCTGTGGTACCTGGTTGCGTGGAAAGGCTATGGCCCGGAGGAGCATTCATGGGAACCGGCTGAAGGGGTTCATGCTCCGCGCTTGGTCTCCTTGTTCCATCGGCGTTTTCCTGCCAGCGCTGGACCCGTGGGGAGCCGCTGAGAGGGAGGATGTACTGTCAAGAATTCCTGTCATACGAGGGGAGGAAAACAGTAACCAGCGAAAACGGACTACATCTCCCAGGACGCTTAGCGGTTGAGAGGTTATGTAAACAGGAGAGCTGTTACATAACTCAAGGGAAACACGCCCTTATGTAAACAGGAGAGCTGTTACATAACTCAAGGGAAACACGCCCTTATGTAAACAGGAGAGCTGTTACATAACTCAAGGGAAACACGCCCTTATGTAAACAGGAGAGCTGTTACATAACTCAAGGGAAACACGCCCTTATGTAAACAGGAGAGCTGTTACATAACTCAAGGAAAACACGCCCTATAAAGGGAGGAACTGGGAGGTACAAGGCTGTCGGATATTGTGTTTACACCGACGTACCTGCTTAGTGAAGAGCAGTGTTCCGGAGTGGTGCTCCAGTAAGGCAAGAACGGAGGTAGGTCGAGTCGTTACTCCCTGGGCCGTGTCTTGCCCCATCGTCACCTGTGAAGGACCCGGAAGCTCTACCGGTCAACCATTGAGCTTCGCTTTTTGACTCGGCTGAGTCCAAGCGCAGTGGCGCTTTTGCTGGTTGGAGTCGTAACTCCCAGCCCGACCAGAGACACAGGGACTGCCAGCTGTAACGCACACCAGGAGGTGTTTGCCGCGTTACAGACTCGGAAGTCCACAGGATCGATCGAGCGGCTGCTCTCGGTTCAGTCGTCTTGCTTGTGATTGGGGTATCGGTACCGCATCACCAGGAGGTGACTCCGCGTCCCGGTGCAGTCTGAGGAAGAGGTTGAGCGGCTGCTCCCTTCAGGTAGAGACCCCGGCTGGGTGTTTCCCTGACTCCTCGATTCTCCCCAACACTCTTCGTGCCCCTCACAGCCTACCGATTGGCATTGTCGGCCATTTCATTTCTGCCCTCTGTTGGCATACGCCGGGATCGGCGTATATGCAGAGGACGGTTAGGACCATCCGTGCTGTGGGCTGGTAACGTACTTAGCCTGGAGGATTCCAGTGACTATAACTTTTGTTTGTTCTTTGTATGTTATTTGCCTTCATTAAAAGAACTAACCCTTCACAAGTGGTTGCGTCCTCATTGTCGTGTCTGTTAAACGATCCTGAGACGTTCAGGGCGTTACAGCTACTTATTTTGCCTCTAGGCTTAGAGGATTAGTAGCAAGACCAAAGGATGACCAAGTGATGACACTGGCCTCTCTTGGCAGTTGATGGAAATCCTATCAATCTTCTTTCATACTCTCTTCCTTTTATCTACATCTCAACACTTGAGTGTATGTTTTAGAAAGAGTAGGCTCTTTGTGTGGCAAGATACTGGTTCCTGTTTTTTCGCATAAGTCTTTTTTGACCACCAGTTCTTTTGTGAGTTTTGTTCAATTGTATTGGGGATTTGAACTGTAGTTTGGTCGGTAAACTGTTCCCTAAGACCCTCCTTCTTCCTCTCTGGGAGATATTTATAGATATAGTAGTAAAATATAGCATAGTTCTTGTATATTCACTTTATTTTTAACCTGCAATGTTTATTACATCATTTAGAATTTGATGATAATGACCAAATAGATTAAGTTGAAAAAATTGGTCCGATAATGCCTACAAAGATCAAAGAAATGTATTGAGGCATTAATAGCAAATGCCGGCAACATTCTCAACTTAAAACATCTGCTTTACACAACTAAGTAATAAAAAGCAAGCATTCCAGCATACTGTTAGAAGCTGTCTGTCTTTTCTGTCGGACGAGATCTTATCTTGACAATGAATGAGGCTTAAACTGTGTGAACAGCTTTAGTGGAAGTATCGTACATGCATGCAGCCAGGGGAAAGTTAAAAAAAAATTTCCACACAAAAGCAAACGAACACAGTTATTCGGCATTGGGAACGGATAAGAGCCCCCTTTTAAGATATATTAAATACAAGAGATTTTTGTGCAGGCAAAACCTAATTAGCAAAATCACCTAAATCTAGGATTTGTTCCCTTATCAGTGAATATGTAAGACTGTTATTAGAAGAAGCTACCAATTTAAAATGTATTCCAGGGCTGCCTTATTGGCCCCTGATCGATAAATAAAATAAACAAATACAAGAAGGCCACGATAAAGATGAAAACAGATGATTTTGTTTAAACTTATATTTAAGTACCCTTATCCGGGGCTTTACAGAAACTTAAAAGGTTAACAAATGGGCAGTATTTTTCTCTAGGAAAGGGGACACCTGCTTATGTCTTCGCCTGTGTGAAACTGACTCCTTTCCAAAAGACGTGTTGGGGTGCCTTATAGTCTAATGTAATCTGTACCCGCATATATTCTGTGTGACTAATGTCAATAATAGAAATGGGAGTATAGCATATATAACGATATCTCTGCAATCTAATAAAACGTATATGTGTGTTTAGAACCCTAACTGACAGAATTGCGATTCTTCGTGCAAATGTCTGTGCACATGTTTATAGACATAAGAAATAGTGTTGTGTTTACTAAATGGAATTCATGTGCTTAGAATTCTAATAAAATAATCATGTTATTACTGTATTAACTTTAAAAGTATGTTTAGAGACATTTAGATTCATTTGTGTGTAAAAGAGTGCACATAAATGTAACCGGTGCACTTGTTAACTTAGCCTAATTTGTGGGCTGGAGATGTCTTTGGACTCTGGCTCACGTTTTAAGTTTAACAATCAAATTCTTTGCAGTAGAATTGTTGCATGTAATTTGTGTTCCTACTGCAGGTGAATAAGGCTTCGTTAGCAGAAGAAGGTCTTTGTTCTCAGAAGATAGTGAGGCATGTGAAGCAGCAACTGGTACAAGGAGAGCGATAACAAAATGGGAGGAGATTTCTCACGAGAGAAGGAGACAGGACCAAGGACGGCAAGGATAGCGATTAAGGAGCATAACAAGATGATGTGAAGAAACCCATGTGTGGTGGTAGAATGGAAAATGACAAGATAGATTTGTGGGACATACTTTGAATTTAACTGATATTATGATGCAACACAGTGAGAGATAGCTAGCATTCTGGCTTAGGGTGCCTTGAGGTACAGACCTCTTTGACAATTGTGGCTTTATGCTACCTGACTCATGTTGGAGCTTCCTTTACAGAAGTCTTTGACGGCTGACACCTTTTCCTTTTTTTCCCATTTCATCTGAACTAAATCTTGCTTTAGTTTAGGGTTGACACTTTGGGTAGGGTAGAGTAAGGACAGACATGGAATCCATGCTTATCTTTGATGACATATTAATGAATCTGATGAGAAATTCTGTCTCCTTATTACTTATATTGCTATTATTGAACTACTGGTCTTCTTTTTGTTATATAGAGTGAACCACTTTTAAAGATTTGGCTTCATCTTATCATCTTATTTGCATTGTACATTTATGCTTAGATTAGTTTACATTAATTTGTTTTTGAATTTGAATCTGGAATAAAGCTTACTAACTTGAGACTTGATATCGAACAGAGTTATTGTGTAACCACATTGGCTATCCTGCATTTGGCTATTGCCGTATGAAGTTTTCCTCCTCACCCCGCAAGTCGCACAAAAAGACCATCGGATATGTGTTACAAGCAAGAGGGTCCAGTCTTTATTAGTTGGTAGGTCTAGAGGAGGGTTGTGCGCTTGAAGTAAGGAACTTAGAATCAAATCTAGAACAGAGTAGACTACAATCCCAAGGTCCCAAGTCTAGAACCCAAAATCGAGGATTGGAAAACAAACTAAGTCCTGGTGGCGTGTGGCACAAATGGCAGCGAAGGAGTGAGTATGAATAGGGTTATGCATGTGAAGAATAGTGTTTAGATTGCGGTGAAAATTGGTTGTGTGATGTCAGGAGGAGGTGTGAGTGATGTGTGAATGTGGTAATAAGTTGTTGTTGAAGTTGTTATCGGGTCCATCGTTGCCTAAGATCCCGGGATATATAGTAAGGTGCAGAAGACACCATGTTGTATTTGTCTGCTGGGTTTTGTGGGGTTTATCATGAGACACTGTTGATGGCCGAATTGAGACTGGGATCTTTGTGTGAATGGGAAAATTGTGAAAAGTGTGGTGAACCTTTTGTGCAGAAGGCAACTATAATGATTCAGGTGATTCCTCGCTGGTCGAGGTTTTATTTGCGAGTGTGTGCATTCTTTGAGTGATTGAATTCTATTGATTCTTTTAGTGAAGCAGACAATTGTTGTTTAAGAAAACGTGCATGTGTGTGTGTGTGAAGAAATTGTGAAGGAGGGTGAGCTGCTGTGAGGACAGAGTGAGGGAGTGTGCCACACTTGGATACGTCATTTGGTGTTACGCTGTGCTGTGATTGGTTGAATTCTTTGCATTGTTGTTGGTGGTTGTACTGCAGAGGAAAGCAACATTTTTTGACATTGCAACTAAATTGTACTTACCTAAAGAATGTGGGAACATTAGATGTTTGAGAGCAATTAGAGATATGATTTGAGGAGATGTGGGTGTTCCTACCAGGATGGGCCAAGAGGTGCCACCTGAGAATACACCAGCTCATTATATGGCAACGAAAGTTGGGCTTCACACTATCATTTGGCTTAAAAACTGGCATAAGATCACTGAGGTGCATTGACATTTCCATGCCATATCACAGATGGATTTGCTGGCGGAACGTCCACCTCCATATAGCCAGTCAGACCGCAGGAACAGGAGGGGGCCCAGATACCACTAGCAGTACTGTAAATGCTTTGGCACCGATGGTCCCTGACCCAGGTGTTACTGGAATTATATCAGCAGGCGACTATACACACTGACTCGAGTGAGGACATGAGAACGTGTGCCCCTGAAGCCCCAGGACATTGCAATCCTAGTTCTGTTTTAAACGTTCCGGACGCCCTTACGGTTCCGGTCACTATTGGCCCCATTGTCCCCATCTATGATCCGAATTCTTCTTTTGAAAGAGACTCAGAGAACGTCCGTAGCCTTAGAGGGACTGGGGCCACAGGAAAGAAAAGAAAGTTCCAAAACAAGGTTTGTTCCATTGACTCCGTTGAATGCAAGTACCCCTTGTGCAGCAACGGCAGATCCGTCTGTAGTCCAGACTGAGTTAGGACCTTTAGGGTCTTTTCCTGGATTGGTAGGTCTAGATTTGCCTGGATGGGAAACTCTTCCTAGGGTGTGTAACAGACACCCCAAGAAACAGCTAAAAACGCAGAAGACATCTGAGAGTCAGCACATATTTGACGTCTTGGATTTAGAAATGTGGTTGAAAGAACATAACAATACTAGAGAGAGTCAGACCTCCGAACCAAGTCAGGGGACTATTACGTTGACTGTAAAGGTAGATTTAGTGGACATTCTCAAATTGAAGACTGGATTGAATGCAATGATAAGTGGAACTTTATTGGATAAACTCTCATCAGCAAGGTGAATTGTTGTTAATGAGTAAAGATATTACGAGAAGGGCAAGACAAGCGCACAAAAAGTTGTCTGAATTGGCTGGTAGGTATGGTGTTGACACGGAACAAACTATGGCATAGTAGAAAAAACACTGACTTGCATTCAGTGATCAGGATATAGAAAACCTGAGAGTAACAGGACTCATACTGTGCATTCAAATTTGAAGTACATTGGAAGTACATTGGAGAAATGGGAAGAGAGGTGGGCTAAGAGAAAGGCTACTAAAAAATATTGGGGGAACCACCTCCTGAGAGAGTCAAGGGAATGGGGGTTCAAGCTTTCCCTTTACAAGAAGTGCCAAGCGGAGGATATGTATATGTACATGTACTTTGAACTAGGGGTGATCTTGCAGCATTTACGAATGACTTCCCGAGGTTGAGAGAAAAACCTGTAGAGTGGTATAAACAGGTCCACTATTTTGTGAAATTTCGAAGCTACTTTGAGTTGATCTTAACATGCTTTTTAAAGTTGTGGTTCCTAGTGATTTGTGGTCTGCATGTAAAATAGCCTCAGAGTGGCATGAAGGAGTGCCCGAGAGAGATCTAGTGATGCATGGTCCGTCACCGGTAGTTATGAAAATATTTGATCAGGTGATTACATGGCTAAAGGCTAAGGTGGCTGCTCAAGATAATGATTCGGTTAAAATTAATAGAAAAACCGAAGACCCTAAAGAGACGATTCATGCATACTATGAGAGGCCGTTGCAGGCTTTCAAACAATATAGTGGAATAGATACGCTTGAACCCAAGGATATGGGACAGTTTGTGTCTAGATGTGTTACAGGATTGTAATCCGAAATTAGCATGATTCTTCAACAGCATCTGCTTTGTTGACAGAATAAGTCTTTTAACGAAATTCTGCGTTATGCTAAGAACTGCAACAATGAGATTGGAATGAGGCATAAAAGGATGATGGAGAATGCTCAAAGTGGAGCTCAGATTCAGCTCTATGTAGGGAATTCTGTCCCTATGTCGGGAACATAACAGCAAGGGGGTATGTTCAACAGGGCGGAGAAATGCAGGGACAAGGATGAGGCGGGGGTCCAATAGATCCAAAAACTGGAGTTGATGTTGCTAACTTAAAGAAGACCAGCCCGTGTCACAATTGTAAACTGGTATGAAGTACTTTTTTTTTTTGGTCCTCATTGCCCAGGTTTACAAGAGTCTCCTTGATCACCTCCGAGATGGCGCCAACCGGTGATCTTTTGTTTACCGGGATGGTTCACTCTACACCTTGCCTTCTGTACTCAACCATAGGTGACCATTTCTCCCAATCGTCTGTAAAGCCACCACCAGAGTACTTAAGCAATATGGTATAGAGGCCTAATCATTGGTTGCTATATAAATGATTGTTCCCAGTTCTCGAAGGGATGCCAGAACTCATTTTGCTTACGTTTACTTGCTCTAACTAACCTATTGGTATATTTTATTGACGCCCACCATTCTATTTTATTTGGAGGAGTTGCTTTAACCCAAATTTTACATATTTCCCTAGGAGCTAGCAATATTAGATAAAATATCAATTTTTAGGTATTTTTTATCAGAGATTCGTAATTTTCCAGGAGCCCAAAGTAAACCAAAGATATGCTTACCTGGAGCGTTTCTCCAAGTATTAAAAGTATCGTGTTACTCACATCCAGCCAGAAACCTTTCTCTTTGCTACATTTGGCACATCTTGGCATAACTCCTTTCCCCAATTTAGATAGTTTGTATGGCGTCCAGTAAACCCTGTGAAGACAAAAAAGATGGTTCCGCCTTAAATTTGCGGGCCGTACTGTGGAGTAGAACATGTCACAAGATACTTGCCATAAGTCGTCGATCTGTTCTCCTGGCAAGCTCTTTTCCCACAGCACGGTTGGCAAGTTAAAATCTCTGTCTGCTTTCTCCATTAACAGCCAGTACCAATTCGCCACCTCTTTTTTCTGAGTTACACCGCTTGCCAAGCGAGTTTCCAATTCATTAGGCAGTACCACTGCAAGACCATTCGTAAGGCTCCAGCTCCTTATTTGAAGATACTTAAATCGTAACAATCGACCATTAACTAATTCTTGACCCTCTTCCCAAGATATTAAAACTCCATTCTTCATCAGTTGACTCCAGATAGTTATTCCTGCTTCTTTTAATGGGTGAGCCAAACAGTCCTTAGACCACTCTGGATAAACTGGAGAGTCAAAAATAGGGGCCATTTCACTATAATAGTTGATTTTTAGTTCTCTCCTGACTTTATACCATGTTATTGCGTAGCCCTGTAGGGTTTTCAGACGTATCTGTTTGAAATAACGCGGAGCTCCGTATTTGTAGATAAAACCATACTCTCCCCCTTTTACGTCCCTTAGCATTGCTGTGAACATCTTCCCAACTTCCGAGCAATCTGGTACCTTGAACAGACCTTTCCCTCCTCTTAGTAGGAAGACCCAGACATAATAGGATAAGTCAGGCAGCCTCAAGCCCCCTTTATCATATTGTCGTCTTAACTTTTTCCATGAGATTCTCACGCCTTTAGAAGCCCAAATAAAACTGGTGATTTTCGACTTTTTGAGCCAATCGTCCTTAAAGGCCATAGGGATGTTCTGAAATAGGAAGGTAATCTTTGGGGGGATTGTTATCTTAACAAGATTAACTCTTCCGTAGATGGACAATGGCAAATGAGACCAGCCCAGTAAAAGTTTCCCCACTCCCTTATTGATCTTCTGAAAGTTGGATTCAGGTATTTGTTCTACTTTCTGAACAATTCTAATGCCCAGATACCTCATTTCCTCTTTAACACAACTCACTTGTGTGACTATATTCCATACCATTATGACCGTTTTGCTTTGATTTATCACATAACATGGGATCTCCCCAAAACAAGCAGCCAGATCATAAACTGCTGGTAATGCAAGACTGAGATCTGATGTATATACCACCAGGTCATCCGCATATAATCCCACTTTATTTTGCCAGCCTCGAGTTTGAAAGGGAAATATGCTCTCATGTTTTCTAATTTTCTCCGCTAGGGGTTCAATATAAAGGTTGAAAAGTAAGGGGGATAGTGGAAACCCCTGTCTTGTCCCCCTGTAGATGTTAAAGGTCTTAGATAAGTTCCCATTTACTAATATTTTAGCTGTGAAGTCTTTATATAACTGATTTATTGCCCTACAAAATGTTCCCCCCAGGTTGGACTATCTCAAAATTTCCTGCAGATAGATCCAGTATACGCGATCAAACGCCTTGGTCGCGTCCACTGTAATGACCGCTAATGGCTGTTTATACGCAGAAGCTATATCTATGGCTCCAATTAGACTGTAGGTTAGATCTTTAATACCTCTACCCTGCACAAAGCCTTTCTGATTTTCATGAAGGAGTACTCCCACTACCCCATTCAATCTGTCTGCTAATATTTTCATATAGATCTTATAATCCGAGTTTAGCAGCGAGATAGGCCTATAAGACTCACAAGAGTCTGGTGGTTTATCGGGTTTAGGTATCAAAGTGACAGTGGCTTCATTCCATGAGGCGGGGATCTCGTCTCCATTTTCAAACACTGCTGAAAACAACCTAACAAAAACCGGGACTAGATATTTTCCTAGGTTTTTATATATCTCCATCAAAAAACCATCTGGGCCTGCTGCCTTACTCGTTTTTCCTGCTTTGATGGCATTCCCTATTTCCTGCTCAGTTATTGCACAGTTGATAGCATCTTTTTGAAGCTCGGATACTCTACGGGGAAATTCTTGGCCTAACCAATCTTCCACCCCCCTTCTTGTCGTACTTAGGTCCTCTGAATACACTTCCCCAAAATATTTTAATAGAGTATCCTCTGTACTGTCCCCCACTCTGGTAGGACACCCTGCCCTTCCATAATTTAGTTTTTTTATAAAACTTTTTGCCCGATCACTTTCTATCTTCCATGCAAGTAACTTGCCACACCCCTCCCCATAATTAAAGTGCGCCATTTTACTTGCTTGCCATCTTTCTTGTAGTCGTCTTTCCACTACCGCCAGAAGGTTCATTTTAAGGGTCTGAATGGATAGTTGTCCCACCTCATATTCTATCTCACTGCATTGTATTTTTTGCTCTAACCTTTGAATTTTGTTTTCAATATTTGCTATCTCAGCCTTTCGCTGTTTGTTTTTATATGCCTGCAGTGATGTGATTTTGCCCCTTAAAAAGGCCTTTAAGTATCCCACACTATCCCAATAGGAGCGCTGTCCAAATTATTTTCAAAAAATTCCTGAGAATCCAACCTTAGTTTATCCATCATATCGGACAATATGGTGCGATCGATGGTCCATCTCTTTTGTATTGCTGAACTCGGAGGTACCAAGAGCATCGTTATAGCAGAATGATCTGACATATGTGCTCCCACATGATTGGCATCTCTCACCTGATTTTTTATATTTTGGTTAACTAAAAACAGATCTATTCTGATTGATGTCCATATTTTTTGTTATTAAAAGTGAAGTTCTTTAGAGATTTCATCCTTTCTCTCCATATGTCACACCACCCTAAACTCTTTATCGAGTTTATTATCAGTGATCTTGATTTGTTGTGTATAATACTTCTGCTTTTAGTAGAACGATCTAAACTACCACCCAGAACCACATTGAAGTCCCCTGCCATTATGACAGGATCAGGAAAATCCAGCAGTTCTGAAAGTAAATTGCCAAAAGGGGTAGGATCATCAGGGTTAGGCCCATAGTATCCAACTACAGTGTACACTCGTTCATAGCATCTCACCTTCGCAATCACCCACCTACCAGCCTTGTCCACCCTATTTTCCACTATTACAATCTGAGGATTGACTTTTACCAGAATCGCCAACCCTCTTATAGTAAGTTGCTGCTCTGTACATACCACTTTCTGTAACCATTTCCTTACTGGTTAGACGAGTCTCTTGGAGTATTATGATTTGAGCTAGAGTGTCTTTTAGATACTGCAAGATCCTCTCTCGCACATCGGTGGGCTGGACAGCCTCGGCTTGAGTAGGCAAAAGTCTTTACCGCCGGGACCTCGTGGCCGCCATTACAGTCTAGGCCAGAGTGCACCGTCCACTGAGGCCATTTACATTCCACGATAGAAATTCTATCTGTGGCTTCTGATTTACTGCCATTTTTTTTTATTTATTAGCCTCACACCTCTATTACAGCCTGAGTTCTGACATATATAGAGGACATTTTTTTGTTTTTTTTCCCTATGCTGCCATACCGGTGCACAAAAAACTACCTGTGATCCCCCTCCCCTCCCCTTGGAAAACCCTCCTCTTCTTTTTTAATGGCCTAAGCCTAGGGAGGCCCCCGATTCCGGAGATCTATTCCCAAATTTGTGTCCCGCCCCTTCAATGTATTTTTTATATATAACATTTTTTTTTCTTTATACCGCTAAGTTTATTCTCTTGCTTAGGGAAGCAAAATCCCCAGAGAAAATTACCCGAGGTAGAATACCGAGGATAGTAACGAAATAGATCCAGCCCCACCTATCCTGTGCCTGCCCCTGATATTGATTTAAGAAATTCCTCCGCTTCCTCTACTCTGCGGAAGGTCTGCAACCTATTATTGTACATTACACGTAAGCTGGCCGGAAATTTTAACTGTGCTGTCGCACCCAGTTTCTTAAAGGGCTCAATCAGATTCCGAATTCCCATTACTTGTTTGCCATGAATTGGGAGAGGTCTGACCTAATTTCACAGTTAATACCATCCACTGTCAGTGATTTCTGTTTCAATGCTTTAGAGAGAATTTCTTCCTTTAAACTATAGGTATGGAAATTTACCAAGATTTTCCTCGGTTTGGTTTTATTTAAACTCAGTCTATATAGATCTCTGTGGACCCTCTGGGTGTCCTTAATTAATTCCGCTTCTGTCCACTTTACATGCAGTCCTTCCTTAATCAGATATACCACAAACGCCTTTATATCCTCCCCCTCCGCTCCCTCTGGGATCTTTAAAATACGAGGGTTACTTCTTCTTTGGTTATTTTCCAATGATTCTATTTTTTCTTTCAATAACCTCTCGTTTCCCATAAGGACTCTGATCCCTTTTGTGTTAACATCTGATTGAAGTGTTAGGGCTTTCATTTCGACTTCCAACTGTGAAGTTCTATGTCGTCCAGCTTTTTTTCCAGACTCTCACAAGCAGATCTAAGCTCTTTCTGATTCAACTCAGATGTTTCGAATCTACACCTCACTTCAGTAGTTAGTAATTGAATTAGATCAGTGATTGACTGAGGCTGTACTTGTGATTGAGGCTGAGGTTGCGGTTGATTTTCTAGTTGCATTGTTTCTATTACACTCATTCCTCCCCCATCTTTAGAGGTTACAAGCAGGTCTTCAAAAGGTATTGGCTATGATTGTCTCTGAAGCTGAGTCTGAGGCTGCATAGAAAGTGACTCTGTTGTAAGTTGGCTGCGATTAAATTAGCGTTAGCAGAATCCATCTGGTATTTACAGGCTATCCTGTGCATTTTGTGGAATCCATTTTGTATTTCTGGCAGCCATTTTCTCTTCCCTTGTGCTCTGTTTAAAGGACTGGCTATACTTCGACTCTGCTACCCTGCACATGCGCAGGAATATCTAACTGTCCATGCATCTGTTTTTAGTCTGTAACTATCAGGTTGTTTCTACCAGAGTCAGCAACTGCTAGCTCCTCCTAGACTATTTACGGTGCATTTCTGTATGACCATCTATGTATGTAACTCTTCTCATGTATGCTTGCATCGTCCTTTTCCTGAGCCCCTGTGTGGGTATAAAAGACCCATGGTTCTTCTACTCTGGGTGCTACCTTCATTCAGCACCACAGGGTGCTGGGTGAATGTGGTTCCACCTCCTGAGGTTTAATAAACTATGTATTTTCTATTTCAGTTTCTGTGCCAACTTCTTTCTAATAGTCTGAGGACTCTGTGCAGAGAAGGGCGAACCCCTTGCACTGGTAGGCCTAGCTGAGGCCTATTTTCTACAATTGGCGCCTCAACTTGGGGCTCATCGGTGACTCGGATGTCCAAAGGATTGGTCGCGACGAAGGATTGGAATCTCGCTCTGGACGTGATCACTGCCCGATAAGACCAGAGTCTTGGCATCCACGGCGACTTTTCCTTTCTTTCTGATCTGACCATCCAGGTGGCACCGGTCCTCGACTGAGATCTCTTCTGTTGATTCACCGTGCAGTGACCATTTGGTCGATTTTAGAACTTGGCAGGATGAATCTGAACACCAAGTGATTGGTAAGTGTCTGCGGCGCTTGCTGTTGGTTTTGATGCCTGTGATTGGTAAGGTAGTTTAGTAACGCTTACTGTGGCTTTGAGTATGGTATATTTTGTGTTGGCCAACTTGGTTTGTTTTGACATATGTGACTTGCAATTCACATAGGCAGGTAATGAGGAGAATTTTCTCTAACTGAATTGATTTGAACGGCACATCGTACTAAAGGTACCTTAAGTGCTACTTTGATTATAATATTGCATATTCTGCACTATTTTTGGCATATCTGTCTTTAGCACACTTCAAAAGATGTGTTGCCTTTGGAATGGTACCAAAATGAGACTTGATGAAGCACAACTGGCCCCCCCCCCGGAGGGGACGCCTAATAGGGATATGTATATTAAGTATGGTCTTTCTTCTATAATGTACAGCGCATTATGGAATAAAAATACTTGTAAGTGGTGACTAGTACCCCGAGGAACTAAATATGTACATAAAAGGATCCTGGTCTGTGCACTTAGTAACATTCATAAGTGATGAGATGCAGAGCGTTTTTTTTTTGGTGTTCTGCCAGCCAAATCTGGTGAATATGACTTGCAACTAGTATTTACAAATGGTTTGGTTTAAGTACAGTCTGTGGGCTGTCTTTTGTTTCTGTCTTAAGTGTTGATCTGTGGGTTAAATGTGTGTTTACATGTTATGGTGTGGTAAATTGTGTTTTGGATGTTGCTAGCACTGGAAAAAGCGTGTGATTGAATGACTGTGAATATGTGAAAGAATTCTGAGAAGTGAAATTGTTAAGGAGTAAATTTAATTTGGTCTCATCACCATCAATAAGTCGCAAAAGGAAATTGAGAGGGGTGTAGCAAGAGAAAGAGCAACCCCTGTGATTTGATGACACCCTTAATGTACAAAAGTATTAATGAAGAGTAATTAGGGACCCGTTAAAAGTTTAGCTTGGAAAAATTGTGGGTATTTCGAATTTGCAAATTGTTCCTATGCAGCTTTGTGTTCTTGGTGGTTCAGTGAGCCAATGTGCTGGGTCCACAGGGTTGTAGGTTCTAATTTAAGCTGAACCTGCTAATCTGAGAATTGAACCTAAATTTATGACCCTTGAAAAGAAATTGTATATTAAAATAAATGTTTCCATAGGGCAAATTATTGCAGTTTAGATAACATTAGGAAGGCTTTTTGTCTTTGACAGCTTCAGGGCTGTGCAAGGCAGATTTTGACCTTGCAGCTTGTAAGGTGGGGGCTAAAAATAGAGGAGTGAACCAGGAGGTGAAATCACTGCTTAGAAAGCTTCACTGACATGAAAATGTGTAATGCTTGCAGCAGGACAGCCTTGGAGAAAGGTGGAGGCTAGGAGCACTCGCTGTGGCCCGGTTCTGCGCTGAGGTTTAGCTTCTCTGATGAGACAGGGCAGCTGAGGAACGAAACCCAAGGAGCCTTCCTCTGCCCTATTTTGTGCAAAGACCAGTTAGACTTTCCATAGAAAACTGTTTTTATTTTTTTTTAAAACTGTTGCATTAATCCTACACAAAAAGTAAAATGATGCTCTTGCTTGAAATTTTAAGGGCTATATGCCTATATAAAAACGATTTTCCAATTGAGAATTAATTTTCTCAGTGGAAATTGTGGCGCAAAATTAACATGGATTATCGGATAAGAGTTTCACCTTTAGAAAGTTAAAATTAAGATGACCTGTGTAAAGAGAAAAACGAAATTGTGTGTTTTACAATAGACTAAATTCAGATACAAAATGTCACAGCATTTAGCTTTTGTATAGGGTATTCAAAGGCATTCACATTATACAGCACAACAGATTTGTGTTGGCTTGAAGGGTTGACTTGCAAGGCGTGTGAATTTCGACACCTTTACGTGTTAAACAGCTGTGTCAACAAGACCATTTCTATTTCGGACTCCGGCTACAGAGAATAGTTGAAGTCAAAAACACGGAGTAAAATTCTGCATTTCAGACTGCTGTTTCCAAAGTTAGAAATGTAGTTTCATTATTTTTGCAGATTGACAGTAGGGATTTCTTTTCTTAATGCCTTTTTTTAAAAATAAGGATAAGAGTGGTTTTTGATGTTAAATAATAATGGCTGTCCTTCATTTAAAAGTGGCGCAGACTTAAGATGTTTCAAGATAAGCTTCTGTGCTTAGGGCTAAGAATTAATGTGTTTCAATATAATAGGCAAGGGATGCAGCTCGCTTTTCATATGTAGACTCATCAAAATGATTAGATTTATTAACAAAAAATATATTTTGATTATATAAAAAAAAAATGTTATTTCAAATAGGTGCAAAAACAAATTCGTTTTTTACTATTTATAATGCCTAATAATGATACTGTGACCTCCTAGCATCCAAATTGCATTTAAGCCGTGCTATACAGCAATAGGGGGTCAATTACATGTGAAAATGTTACTTTACCCAGGCGTACAAAACTCATTTTTATAAGGGTATACATTATACATTTTTGATGCCACATCTCTGGGATATGTAGAGGACATTCTGGGGATGACTATTATGCAAAAACATTGTAGGATATTAATTTTTAAGTGCCCTGAAAATCAAAGTCGAAATTGGGTAAAAATTCACTATTTAAATGAGTTTTCTCCAGTCAGATCAGTTTTTAAACTGCCTTACGCCCCAGTAAATGCACATATGTAAGCATAGACCATCTATACTGCTAGACAAACGCTTGGCACACTGCTTATACATATCAATGTACAAAAATTGGCAGAAGTTATTAAGCTTACCTCTGAAATTGCTGGTAGACACACAGAGTGGGTTTTGCTGCTCTGTCTTCGGTCTTTAGGGTCACTTTGACTTGGAAGCACCACATGAAAACCTTGCATGCATGCTGGGGAACAGCTGCATAGGTTATAGGTCAAAGTCCTACATTTAGAAGCCTGTAGGGCTCAGCACAACGTTGCTTTGACATTTCGACATTTGAAAGACGAAATGGCAGGGGAAGAAAGAGGTTTTTGCTTACCCTTTTTTTTTTTTGGTAAAAGCAAGTTTTTGTGTGCACTCCATGAACATAGTATATGTGACCTCTCTTTAAAAGACAATGGCTCTGCCATATATATATAGTATAAATGTTTTTAGGGTTGAATTCAGGAAGCAATGGGATTCAGTTTGACTTCATGCGGCCTCATGTTGCACTAGTACATTTGCTAAAGGAATATGTTCTTTGGCTAGCTGAAATGTGCTATTTCGCTCCTCAGAGTTTGTTTATGCCCAGTTGCTACAAATTGGGGTTGATAGTGTTGACAGAATGAAACCTGGTACAGGTTTCTTACTGTCAAAATTGGGGAGTGGAGGCTAGCTCCTCTACAAATTAAGGGTAGGCAAATTTATGTGTTCTCTCTCTTTTTCTTACTTTTTTTTGAGCCTGTCTAAACTGTCTGTGAAATAACCATGAGACATTAAATTGGCTATTCAGTAATACTGTTTTAAACATTATTAGCATTAATAAAACGAATACATATATTTTGCTATGTTACTACCCATCCTCTCTGATGGAATTATGAGAGGATGAGTAGTCTAGGTTGCTGTTTCCTTATTTGATCTTTAAGGGGAACTAGCTGTGGGTAGTTTTTGTTTGAAAATTCTCAGGTGACAACACCACTATTGTTTGTTATTCTCATGCTACATACAGTTTTGCAAGGGCATTGCTAGTTTTATTAGCTAGTCTGTGTAAATAAACTGACAGTCCTTACTAGAACTAATGTTGCATAGTTTGGATTGTGAAAATGTAGAATGCAGGGAAGAGGTCTATGTGATCCTTAGCAAACATTTTTGAGGAAAATATTGTTTTACAGGAGTCTGTTAGTCACAAGATGTTCCGCTGGAGAACATGTACCCATTATGTTGAAGTTTTTTAGTTCTGTATGTAATAGGAATCCCTGTTAAATTAGCAGTGTTAGATTTTCCTGTTGCTCCTATAACATGAGAGCATGGTCCTGAGTATACAATATAGGTGCTTTAATTAAGAAAAATCATTTTAGAAGTGTCTGCAGTCCTGTACAAATAATGCAATGTTTAGGAGTAAAACGTGTATAACATTTCCTTTTTCTTGAGGGTCTTTAGAAATGAACACAGACTTCCTTGACTGCTTGGCATTGGGTGACGTATTACTCTTGTCAGCTCACTAAAGAGTTTTTATACTTGCCAATAGGTCCAGACTGTTGTTTTATTTACTCTCACATATATGAAAGTGGTTCCAGGGTGCCTTGTTAATATATGGGGCGTCCCTGGACTAGGAAGTATTCTGAGACTATCCTCTCTGTTGATAGATTATTTTTGTGCCTTGTCTAAAGACCTTTTGTTCTGTCCACCAATAGATATTTGCTGCTTTACAACCATTGCCAGAGGGGCGCGTACATCAGATCCAGCTTGAGGAGTCAGCACCAGTCCAGCTTGAAGTCAAAGTGAAGGTAACCTGCACAGGCACTGCTGGCAACCAGGACCTCAGTGAAGGTAGAAGGCCGGAAGCATTGTGATGAGCGTACCCCTGCTACTATCTTGGGCGAAAGACGGGGTCACAAATCAGAAAGGAGAAATCGTGGATCAAGCTTTTGATGCCCAGCTGAGAGTCACAGACCGACCAGGAAGGGAAGAAGGTTTTTGCTTGAGGTAACCCCCTTTGAAACAAGGGTTGCTTCAGAGATCCTAGCATCAGGCCTCTGAATCCTGGTCCCAAAGTGGCTGTAAAGGAGATACCTGGGCACACTGAATGCAATCCATGGCCCCAACGAAAGAGCAGTGTGCCAGCAGAGCAATACAGGAGTTAGGGAAGGACTTGAGTTCAGGGTACAGGTGCTGTGTCTCTGGTGCCTGTTAGATTGAAATGAAGAAAACTGGTGCACTGCCTGAGACACTGGACAGGATCGCTGAGCGCATTTGCCCTGGTGGGTGATTGCCCTATCCTGAAAGAAGAAACTTTTCCCTTGAAACTAGGCCATGATTCCTGAGTTGCGAGTTGTGCAGCTCCACCGTGGGAACAACAAGAGCCTGCCTGTGAGGCTCAAACGGACACAGGGAGAAGACTCCCCTCTGGTTGGTTGTACAGCGGCTTTAATTTCCCAAGGACTTCTTTTTCTTTTTGTTGAAAATGTACCCTATTGATCGTCCCATTTTTGAGGAGGAGCAGCCCTTTGCAGCTCTTCGTCCTAATTCTCATGGTCCTCCTGGTCCCCTGGATCCAGGATCATTTTTGTAAATATTATGTCTGACTGCTTTAATGTTTGTATTGGGTATAATGATAGATACTCTAGCCCTCATAAAGGAAACACTGGAAAAGTCTAGCAAATGTTTTTATTAGATATGTACTGTTGGATACTTTGATATTGAAATTGATGGTAACTGAAATGCATAGGAACCTTGAAAATGTTTTTACTGGATGGTTCTAGGATTTGCTTAGGACTAGAAAGCTAATAATTCTGTTTCTGATAATAGTAATTACTCTCTCCTGCTATCTGTATGACCCAATTCTCTGTTCCCTTTGTACTTCTGTTTATACCTCATACATACCCGCTTAACAATATTTAGAATGAGAAATGCCCACCTAGCAATGAATTAGGAAATTTATGAAAAGAAAAAAAATTTTTATTAAAAATTAATATGCATATTTTTCATTTTTCCTACTGGATTATGGGAGATGTCTTCAGCTAACGCTAAAAGGGTCGTCTGTTGTAAATTGGCTGCGATTAAATTAGCGTTAGCAGAATCCATCTGGTATTTACAGGCTATCCTGTGCATTTTGTGGAATCCATTTTGTATTTCTGGCAGCCATTTTCTCTTCCCTTGTGCTCTGTTTAAAGGACTGGCTATACTTCGACTCTGCTACCCTGCACATGCGCAGGAATATCTAACTGTCCATGCATCTGTTTTTAGTCTGTAACTATCAGGTTGTTTCTACCAGAGTCAGCAACTGCTAGCTCCTCCTAGACTATTTACGGTGCATTTCTGTATGACCATCTATGTATGTAACTCTTCTCATGTATGCTTGCATCGTCCTTTTCCTGAGCCCCTGTGTGGGTATAAAAGACCCATGGTTCTTCTACTCTGGGTGCTACCTTCATTCAGCACCACAGGGTGCTGGGTGAATGTGGTTCCACCTCCTGAGGTTTAATAAACTATGTATTTTCTATTTCAGTTTCTGTGCCAACTTCTTTCTAATAGTCTGAGGACTCTGTGCAGAGAAGGGCGAACCCCTTGCACTGGTAGGCCTAGCTGAGGCCTATTTTCTACAACTCCATTTTCCCAGAGATAGAAGAACCATCCATCCCAGCTTGGTCCCCCTCTGTCTCTAAAATATCTCCTTCCTGGGGTTCAGAAATTTCTGCCAGAGCCTGAAATTTGTTAGTATTTACTATATCCTGACCCCCTAATGAGCCACTCCCGGGATTTACTAAGGCAGGGTTCTTTAACAACAGTGTTTTAGGAACTACCTTGAAAAAGGTCCTCAATGAGGGGGTGATCTTAAGACTTACTGCTTGTTTCTGTCCTCTCTTCCCCTTGGATCTTTTCTCACTCTCCTGGATCCGTGTCCACTTGCTTCAAAGGGGAAGCTTCTTTAATCCTACTGTTAGACGGCGACCTCAGAGGAGCCCGGAAGGGGGGTCCTGACTACCCTGAGTCCCACCCGTGTAGTATCGTAGCCGGGCACTGGCGGGAGATTCCCCAGGGGGAGGAATCTCGCAACTAGGATCGTACTTCTGGCACCACACGACACAGAGAGACCACACTGGGTATTCTCAGAAAACAAGCTTTATCAAATAGGTATCACTGCAAATATGTACAAGGTGAGCACGGGCTCAAGAGTCTCGGAAAGGTAGGGGGTAGCGGGACTGTCTCTGGTAACGGTTCAAAGCAGGGACGTATCCGGCGCACAGCTCACAATCCTCGATCTGGGGGATACGTGGTCGGAGTCGGGGTCCGGCGGGACCGTGAGAGTCTGGGGGAGCCGCGAGTCACTCAGCGGGCTCAGGTACAGGTTCGGAGGTCTTACGATCTTCAAGGAGCCGCGAGTCACTCAGCAGGGCTCAGGTACAAGTTCGGAGGTCTTACGATCTTCAGGGAGCCGCGAGTCACTCAGCAGGGCTCAGGTACAAGTTCGGAGGTCTTACGATCTTCAGGGAGCCGCGAGTCACTCAGCAGGGCTCAGGTACGAGTTCGGAGGTCTTACGATCTTCAGGGAGCCGCGAGTCACTCAGCAGGGCTCAGGTAGGTTCAAGTTCCAGGAGCCGCGACCGCGTCGGCAGGCTCTCGTTGTTCCAGCGTCGAATCTACCGGACAGTCTCAGAGCACCCCTTGTTATAGGTCGACCCCTCTTTGATGTCCGGAGTCTGTGCAGGCAGGGGTCTTGTCACCTGGGGGCCGCTTGTCGGGGTTTCCTGCTATTGTCTTTTGATCCTTTCAGGGCCGGGTCGGGAGGAGTCCCAGACACCCAGCAGGCACGGAGCCAGCCCGCAGGGAGGCCGGAGGGCCGATCGAAACCCATCGTCCCAGGGGAGTTAGAGGTGCGATAGAAACTGCTCCTCCCTCTCTCATCCCCTGGAAGCGTGATGTCCTCCAGCCGGAGTGGCGCCTCGAGGCCCGGGTCGCGCTGGGGCCGGGCGGCCATCTTGTTGCATGGAGTGGGCACGCGGGCCCGGGGTGGCCGAAAGGAGAGAGGCCATGGACGGGGATGTCCGGGGTTGGTGCGGGTGTCCTGGTGGGAAGGGTCGGCTGGGCCGTGTGCTTGGGCTGCAGGTACCAGGTTTCGGTGGTGCGGGGGCACGGAGGGCCATTCTACGAGGCCGGGTCCAACACGCGTCCCCCCCAGCTGAAAGCCGGAGAGAACTGCCCATCACCTTGGGGGGTTCTCTTCGCTGAGGCGGAAGAACCGGGAGAGGCCGTCAGCGTTGGCGTGGTCCGTACCAGGGCGGTGTTCTACGGTGAAGTCCATTCCCTGGAGGGAGATTGACCACCGCAGTAGCTTGGGGTTTTCTCCTCGCATCTGCATGAGCCATCGCAAGGGCCGATGGTCAGTTTGGACTCTGAAATGAGTGCCGAACAGGTAAGGTCGTAGTTTTTTTAGTGCCCAGACCACGGCAAAGGCTTCGCGCTCTATGGTGCTCCACCTCTGTTCTCGGGGCAGCAGCCGCCGACTGAGGAAGGCGACGGGCTGGTCTAGGCCTTGATCATTCACTTGGGACAGGACGGCCCCAATGCCATGCTCGGAGGCATCGGTCTGGACTAGGAACTCCTTGGTGTAGTCGGGAGCCTGGAGGACGGGGGCAGTGCACATGGCCTTTTTTAGAGCATCGAAAGCTTCCTGGCAGGCAGCCGTCCACTGCACCTTCTTTGGCTGTTTTTTAGACGTGAGTTCAGTGAGAGGGCCGACCAGGCTGCCATACCCCCGAATGAATCGGCGGTAGTAGCCCGTGAGTCCCAGAAAGGCTCGGACCTCCGTTTGGGTGATGGGTGGTTCCCCTGCCAGGATGGCGTCGATTTTTGGCTGTAGAGGGGCGACCTGGCCACTCCCGACTTGGTGCCCCAGGTAGACTACGGATCCTTGCCCGATCTGGCACTTGCTGGCTTTTACGGTGAGGCCTGCCTGGCGCAGGGCGGTTAGCACTCTCCGGAGGTGCTGGAGGTGCTCACTCCACTCTGAACTGAAGACAGCGATGTCGTCCAGATAGGCCGCGCTGAACTGTTCTAGCCCGGCCAGGACCCTATTCACCAGTCTCTGGAAAGTGGCCGGGGCATTTTTCATCCCGAAGGGCATCACGCGGAAGCGGTAGTGCCCATCGGGGGTGGAGAAAGCAGACCGCTCCTTGGCCCCTTCGGTGAGCGCAATCTGCCAGTATCCGCAGGTGAGGTCGAAAGTGCTGAGGAACCGGGCGGCCCCTAGTCGGTCAATGAGCTCGTCGGCTCGTGGAATGGGGTGGGCATCGGCTCGGGTAATGTCATTGAGCCCCCGGTAATCCACGCAGAACCGGAGCTAGGGGGCGACACCGGGGGCTGCTGCCTTCAGAACCAGGACCACGGGGCTGGCCCAGGGACTGTCAGAGGGCTCGATCACCCCCAGGGTCAACATCTTCGAGACTTCAGCTTGAATGCAGGACCGGACCCGGTCAGGAACCCGGTAGGCTCGGTGTCTCACCGGCGGGCTGTCCCCGGTGTCCACATCGTGAACACACCAGTTGGTGACCCGGGGGGTCAGGGAGAAGAGGTCGGAAAATTGTCTGAGGAGCTGGCGGCAGTCCGCTTGTTGCTGGGCAGTGAGTGCTGGGGAGAGGTTCACTCCCTCCACGGAGCCATCCTGCTCCTTGACACACAGGAGGTCCGGGAGGGGATCCGACTCATCTTCGGCCCCGTCATCGGTGGCCAGCAGGAGGCTCAGTTCTGTCCGCACGAAGTGAGGCTTGAGGCGGTTCACGTGCAGGACCCGGAGGGGATCCCGAGGCGACTGGACGTCCACCAAGTAGGTGACTTGACTCTTCCTCTCAACCACTTTGTAGGGCCCAGTCCATCGGTCCTGGAGGGCGCCAGGCTTCACGGGGGCCATGACCCACACCTGCTGGCCCGGCTGGAACTCGACCAGAGTAGCATTCTGGTCGTACCAGCGCTTCATTTCTTCTTGACTCGCCTCCAGGTTGGCCTCGGCCAGTTCTCGGAACCTCCTGGTCTGGTTCCGGAGGGCCAGGACATATTGGAACACATCTCGGGGGGTGGTCTGGGGTGCTGCCTCCCACCCTTCCTTAACCAAACTGAGGGGACCTCGGACGGGGTGCCCATAGAGTAATTCAAACGGGCTGAACCCTAAGGACTTCTGGGGGACCTCCCGGTAAGCGAACAAGAGGCAGGGGAGCAGGACGTCCCACTTACGCCGGAGGGGCTCTTCTAGGCCAGCGATCATCCCTTTCAAAGTCCTATTAAACCTCTCTACTAGGCCGTTCCCTTGGGGATGGTACGGGGTGGTGAACTTATAGGACACCCCACATTGTTGCCACAGGGACGTCATATACCTTGATATAAAATTAGTGCCGCGATCGCTCACGACCTCGCGGGGGAAACCCACCCTGGAAAAGATCCCCATCAGGGCCCGGCCCACCACGGGGGCCGTAATGGTGCGTAGGGGAATAGCCTCCGGATAGCGGGTGGCGTGGTCTACTAGGACCAAGATGAAACGGTGACCTTGGGAGGTGGGGGGGTCCAGTGGCCCCACGATGTCGATTCCGACTCGTTCGAAGGGGGTACTGACGACCGGGAAGGGTTGGAGGGGAGCCTTGCGCTTCCCCCCACTCTTCCCACTGGCTTGGCACGTGGGGCAGGACTTGCAGTGTGCCTCTACCGCTGCTTTCATCTTAGGCCAATAAAAATGGGTCACGAGACGGCTGTAGGTCTTGTCCTGACCCAGGTGGCCGGCGAGGGGGACGTCGTGGGCTAAGCCCAGGAGGAAATCTCGGAAGCGGAGGGGTACCACCAGTACCCGTCCGGATCCCAGCTCCACCGACTTCTGCTCACTATACAGGATGTTATTCTCCCAATAGATTCGGTGCGTTCCGGTCTGGTCACCTGCGGCTTGGCCCTCGGCCTGGCGCCGCAGCCCGATCAGGGAAGGACAGGTGGCTTGCTCCCGGCAAAATTCTTCCCGGGTGGGCCCGCCCTCGTGGCGCCAATGGGCCAACTCGGGTAGATCCCCCAACTCGGGGACCGGGGCGGGGTCGGATGGTGCGGGTTCGTCGCTGGCGGGGACGGTACGGGTTTCTTCGACCGGGGTGCTCTCGACTTCTCTCCGGGGAGTGAGTCGGGCTGTCATAGATCGGGTGGTGGCACACACCCACTCGGGGAGTCCCATCATTCCTAGGTGGGCCTTGCGCTCTACGTGCTTCCAGGGAGAACTCTCCAGGTCGTTCCCTAGGAGGCAGTCGACCGGCTGGGAGGTTCTTACGGCCACCTTGAGTTTACCTATCACCCCTCCCCACTCAAATGGCACCAGGGCTACCTGACACATACTTTCCCTATTGTCTGCGGATATTACGGGGCAAAAGACATTGGGGAGGATCAGCTCCTCGGGGACTAGGTGCCTGAGGACACCGGTGATACTGGCCCCGGTGTCCCGCAGGGCCTCTACCTGGTGGCCATTGATCTTGACGAGCTGCCCATATTTCTGTGTGTTGGACGGTAGGAGGCTACCAGGGATCATTTCCCTATCTCCCAGGGATACTAGGGCCATAGCGGCGGGTTCCCACTCCTCGGCTTCCTCAACCTCCTCCCCCAGGGCTACGTTGGCTATCTGTCTCGCAGGGGTGACTTGGGTGGCCATGGGGCACTCTGGGTCATTGGCGTAGTGCCCGGGTTTCTGGCAACGGAAACATGTGACGGTCACCCGGTGACCTCTTCTCCCAGGGGGCCCTGTCACTGGTGGGGGGGGCGCCGGGAAAGGTGGAGGTGGTGTCTTCGGGGGGCTAGGCTGGGACTCTCTCGGCCCTCCCTGGTTCCCTCCCCCTCTCTGGCGGGGTGGTCCCTGACTGGTTCGGGGGTACTCTCCTACCATGCCCCGGGAGACCCGGGTGTTGGTCCAGCGGTCGGCCTCCACAGCCAGCTTCCGGGGATCTGTGAGCTTGCTATCCAGCAGATGTTGACGTAGCTCTATGAAGCAGTTCGCAGCCAGATGTTCCCATAACATGAGATCAGTGAGTTCGGCAAGGGTGGTGACTTTGCTGCCCTTGACCCACCCATCGAAGGCCCGACTAAAAAAGTTTACATACTCCACCCAGGTGGTGCCCGGGATCTTCCTGCAGTCCCGGAACCGTTGGCGGTACATTTCTGGGGTGAGGCCGTATCTTGTGAGGAGAGCCTCTTTCATGTGGCTGTAGGAGGTCTGCAGGGAGAGGGGTAGGTCGAGCAGGGTGTCCCTTCCTTCGCTCAGAAACCGCCCCCACAACCCCGCCCCCCAGTCCTTCTGTGGGATCCGATGGGAGGTCATGGCGACCTCGTAGGCCCGAAACCATTGCTGAATGTCATCGTTTTTATAATATTCCTTGACCACATCCTTGGGGATGTGGACCTTCTGTTCCGATGGGGGGGCCGTCTCTCGGTTTCCCGAGGGCCTCCCGTCCTCATTTCGGGCCTTGAGCTCGAGTTCCTTTAAGCTGCGTTCGTGCTCCAGTTGGAGCTTCCTTCCTTCGTGCTCCCGTTGGAGCTTCTTTTCTTCCAGTTCGCCTTGTACGCGCATTTGCTCTACCGCTAGCTTTTTCTCCGCTAACTTCAATTCGCCCTCGATTTTGAGTTTGGCTAACTCGAGTTCATGACTGCGGCTTCTCTCTCTGTCCGTGAGTTCTTCCGGGGATAGGCCCCCGTCTGGTACAATGCCTCGCACCTGATTGTCGCTGCTTTCACTTGGAGGGGGTTCGGCTTCGTCGGGGCGCTCCCCCGTGCCTTCCGGGCGGGAGGCCCCGGTCTCCACCCAAGTTTTCAGTGCTTTCTGCAAGTCTTCCTTAGTGTTGAGGCCAGTGGTAGCGATTTTAAGTTCTTTGCAAAATTGCTTTAGCTCTTTGTGTGTGTATTCTTCTAGATGCTCCACCTGGAACACTCTGTTGGCGTTGGTTTCTGCGGAGCTCATGGCGCTTCCTTCTGCCATCTTTGTTGGTCGTGCGTCCGTTGTTCACTGTACGATCTCTAGGTGATGGGCCCGAATCCCGTCGCTTGCCACCAATGTTAGACGGCGACCTCAGAGGAGCCCGGAAGGGGGGTCCTGACTACCCTGAGTCCCACCTGTGTAGTATCGTAGCCGGGCACTGGCGGGAGATTCCCCAGGGGGAGGAATCTCGCAACTAGGATCGTACTTCTGGCACCACACGACACAGAGAGACCACACTGGGTATTCTCAGAAAACAAGCTTTATCAAATAGGTATCACTGCAAATATGTACAAGGTGAGCACGGGCTCAAGAGTCTCGGAAAGGTAGGGGTAGCGGGACTGTCTCTGGTAACGGTTCAAAGCAGGGACGTATCCGGCGCACAGCTCACAATCCTCGAGCTGGGGGATACGTGGTCGGAGTCGGGGTCCGGCGGGACCGTGAGAGTCTGGGGGAGCCGCGAGTCACTCAGCGGGCTCAGGTACAGGTTCGGAGGTCTTACGATCTTCAAGGAGCCGCGAGTCACTCAGCAGGGCTCAGGTACAAGTTCGGAGGTCTTACGATCTTCAGGGAGCCGCGAGTCACTCAGCAGGGCTCAGGTACAAGTTCGGAGGTCTTACGATCTTCAGGGAGCCGCGAGTCACTCAGCAGGGCTCAGGTACGAGTTCGGAGGTCTTACGATCTTCAGGGAGCCGCGAGTCACTCAGCAGGGCTCAGGTAGGTTTAAGTTCCAGGAGCCGCGACCGCGTCGGCAGGCTCTCGTTGTTCCAGCGTCGAATCTACCGGACAGTCTCAGAGCACCCCTTGTTATAGGTCGACCCCTCTTTGATGTCCGGAGTCTGTGCAGGCAGGGGTCTTGTCACCTGGGGGCCGCTTGTCGGGGTTTCCTGCTATTGTCTTTTGATCCTTTCAGGGCCGGGTCGGGAGGAGTCCCAGACACCCAGCAGGCACGGAGCCAGCCCGCAGGGAGGCCGGAGGGCCGATCGAAACCCATCGTCCCAGGGGAGTTAGAGGTGCGATAGAAACTGCTCCTCCCTCTCTCATCCCCTGGAAGCGTGATGTCCTCCAGCCGGAGTGGCGCCTCGAGGCCCGGGTCGCGCTGGGGCCGGGCGGCCATCTTGTTGCATGGAGTGGGCACGCGGGCCCGGGGTGGCCGAAAGGAGAGAGGCCATGGACGGGGATGTCCGGGGTTGGTGCGGGTGTCCTGGTGGGAAGGGTCGGCTGGGCCGTGTGCTTGGGCTGCACGTACCAGGTTTCGGTGGTGCGGGGGCACGGAGGGCCATTCTACGAGGCCGGGTCCAACACCTACTGTTTATTTGCGGCTTGCTTTGTGCCCCCTTCATACAACTTTTCCCCTTTCCACTTGGTATCTGTTTTGCTGGGCCTTCTTCTCTATTGCCCCTTCCACCCTTTCTAAAAGCTGAGTTCTCCCTATGTTTAACTGGTCAACTCCTTTTTTTTTCCTGGGAGTGTACTCGGTTTCTTCTTCAAGGAATTTAAATAACCTCCGCTTTTAACCCCAATGCTGTTTTTCGTTGTTGACTTTCTATCAGCATTTCCCCTCACTTCCTCTTCATTTCCAATATTGCTCTGAGCTGTATTGTTCTGACCTGTACAGCTCGGTGTCTTCCAGGGGTCCCCTTCAGCCTCCCAAGTCAGTCCAGAACGCGTTGCCCCTCTGTGTGCTTGCTCGTGGTCTCCTTCACCCTGGATGCCTCCCGTGCTTGTGCTGACTCTGCCTCTGCCCAACCCTCCGTGGCTGGAGCACTGAGCCAACGCCCTGCAGCCCCTGCCGAGCTCCCGTGCAACTCTGGCACAGCAAGGGTCCTGGATCGTAGACCCCTCGACCTCCACTGGCGTCTGCAAGCCGTCCAGGGCTCCCACCTTCACACCTTCACTGCCAAGCACGCCTGCCTCCACCCGATAATCGCCCCAGCGCCGAGAGCGCCGAAAAACCACCGAAAAAATGCCACAGACACTGCAGCACAGATCCTCTGGTACGATTGAGCGATTTAATTACTTCCTTCCTTCTCCCCTTGCAGACATTACACCTATTGAGCTACAATGTATAGTCTGCTTATTTTAGCGGTTTGTCCTCTGTTGCGGGCATTCTATTTAGTGCTGTAATCTCCTTGTCAGGAGCCTCCGCGACCGCGTTCTAAGTGGCCGCCATGTTCCCCCCCCCCCCAACGGTGTGCGTGTGTGCGTGTGTAAATACTTTACACATTGCCTCTTTAGTTTAGTCTGACTGCTCTGTGCCAAGCTACCCGAGGATGGTAAACTTAGTGTGTACTACATTTATCCGGACTAGAGTGTAGGTCCCTACTTGGACAGGGGGCAAACCACGGCCATCTAGAGACCCCCTGTCTAAAATGAAGTATACAAGTCAGATATTCAAAATTATGGTAAAGAAGCTAGACTCCAGGGGAAGGACAAACAAAAGAATGGGGTAGCAAACCATTGAATAAGTAACCAGCAAATGAGAGTGACAGTAAAACCAACCAATGGTAAGAATTGGGCAGGCTGTAGGTCCACTGTAACTTCACCATAGGTCTTTTACAACCAGACTTTTACAACCAAATTGTTTGTGGTGGTTGCTAGATAGAGACCTGAAAATCTAGCGCAATCCCACACTTATATGGAGCTTAATACTTCTGTGAGCTCATTTTAAGGGTGCCACCTGGACAGTTGTTTTCCCGCATAAACTGTATTCTGAGGTCCCCGGCTTTACAAAAACAAGCATTGGTAAATATATTCGGTTTCCCCTATGTGATTAATAATAAGCAGTGTTGTTGTAGCTTGCTGAGTAGTTGTTAAATATGTTACAGAAACTCAGTTAAAGTGTTATGACTTGTTTATGTGCAAAAAGGCAATATATTGTGCTGCTATTAGTGGTATAGTGCGGGTAAGTAATAGCAACATTTTCTAAAATGAAAGAGGGAAATAATAGAATTAATTTATGTGTAATAGCAATAATATGTGTTTGGAGAAGTTCTGACATCTTTTGGGCCTGGTGCCACTGCGCCTGCTGCACCATTCAAATCATGCCCCTAGTGCCTGCAAGATAGCTGCATTTGTCACTGCCTGTTTAGTAGTAAAATATAGTAATATTCAGTGTTTATGGTAGTTATGACAACTTTTGGCCCCGGTGCCACTGCACCTGCTACATCATTAAAACCATGACCCTAGTGCCTGCAAAGTAACTACACTTGTGACTGGGGGTGTGGCCTGGCGTTCGGCAAGATGGCCGCACAGTAGTGTTGCTCTGCCGGCCGCCGATTTCATCCTGTCATTATCCTGCTTCTACCAAGCCATCTAATGACATAATTATTGCAAAAGGGCTGCTGATATCGCAGACTTCCTGGCGGTGTCCCTACAGACAGCGTAGCTGCATTAAGAGGGGCTGGAGGACTGACGGTGCACTCTGGCCTAGACTGTAATGGCGGCCACGAGGTCCCGGCGGTAAAGACTTTTGCCTACTCAAGCCGAGCCTGTCCAGGCCACTGATGTGCGTGAGAGGGCCTGCAGGGCTGTGCCGATGGCGGCGACCGCAGCGGAGACCTGTGGTGTGTTCCGGACGACGAGGAGGGCACTGGATGTGCGGCGAGGTAAGCGCATGTGTGGGCCCCGCCCACGGCTGGAGGTCTGATCTACGCAAGCGGCCGGCGCCGGCCTTGGAGATGGGCCGCGAAGAGTCTGCGCGAGCCGGGCCATAACTGTCAAGGGCTTCCCGTGCATGCTCGAATATACTGCCCTCCTGTTGCAGGGGACGCCCCTGGACTGCACAGCGCCGCTCCCCACTCGCACGGATGCCCATCCATTAATCACCATATGCCTATATCAATATCTAGACTTTGCTGAGTGGAGAAAGGGCTTGCAAGCAGTGAGACTACAGCGTAGCGGTGCTCTGGCATATGCGACACCCGTGCTGTGGACCATCGCAGCCTTCACCTCTCCACCTTGCCGAATCATTGTTTGAATCCTGCGGCTGCAAGAGATAGATGACCGCTACTGGCGACATTAGGCCCTGGAATTGAGGTGGTGGCCACTGCCACTGCACTGCATCACCCTACAGCGCAAGGGGGGGGCACCACACGGCGCGCTTCTACTGTCACTGGGTGCTGATACTTGGGGACTCTGGAACTCTCTTGCTGGTCTCTCAACAAAGGGTGCGTTTTTCTATTGTGGTTAGTGACATTGCCGCGCGAGCTCAGAGCGCACCATTATCAGGTATCCCTGTGCCCAGATTATATTTTTCTGCTTGTGCACACAGAGTGCAGATTCTACATATCCACCCACCATGTGCAGCACTGCGTCAATTCGGCGCACGGCCCCCGCTGTGGTGAGCATCATGGGAAAGCCGGAGAAAAATCAGCCATGGCTCACATTTGATTTACGCAAAGGCAGCAAGTCCTTACAAAATGCGGCCTCGGACTCGGAGCTGGAATAGTCAGCCCAGGCCCCCACAGCACTTGAAAGATCGTTATCCGCCATACAGGCCAGCTTACAAGCCATTGATGGCAAGACTGAGGCCCTCAACGGTAGGATGGACCATTTCTCTGCAAAATTGGATAAACATGCAGCGAGAATTGGAGAGGCTGAGCAGCGTATATCTGACGCCGAGGACGGTCTTCAGCAAATGGTGGCGAAGACTTCCGACATCACAAAGCTCCTGGCTGTCATTCAGGTGAAAAATGAGGACATTGAAGCGCGCTCTAGGCACAATAACGTCCGTTTTTTAGGACTGCCGGAGTCGACCAATGTTGGGCGTCTGGAGGACTACGTGGAGACCCTTTTGCGAGAAGTCTGCGGGGCTGACAACCTCTTGACAATGTTTGCCGTGGAGCGGGCACACAGATCCCTGGCGGCGGGCCCACCCCCGGGCGCCCCTCCCAGACAGATCATCACCAGTTTACTAAATTTTAGGGACCGAGATACTGTACTGTGCATCACTCGCCAGAAGGGCACCGTCAACTACCAGGGCAACGTGTTGTCATTTCATCCTGACTTTACAGCTTCAGTACAAGCGGTACGGAAGGAATTTCAAGGAGTTTAGAAGCTGCTCATGAAAGAACAGATTCCATATGCAATGCTCTATCCAGCGCAGTTGCGCATAGGCGAGACGGACGGCGCCAAGATTTTCACGAATCCTAAGCAGGCAATGGACCACGCCAAGTCCCTCCGGTGGCAGCGGAGTTCTCCGGCTCACACTTCAGACATTGACGACTGAGTAGTAAGGGGTTCCCGGGTTATGCCAACTAATCTTACTATTTGTAAATCAGGGTCCCATGCTGTAGAACAGAGTTGCACTACATGTCTACATTGCTGAATGTACTGAGTGTGATGGCCGCCCACTGCATATTTGTGGGGGGGTGGGGGGGGGGGGTGGGCAGGTTTGTTGTTTCCTGTTGCACTCATGAAAGTTCATATTTCACTGCTGGGTGGGTGGGTGTTATTTGCTCTGACATTCCCGGGACCAACATGCTCCCTATGTGTGTAGGGCTGTGCCTCTTGAGCTTCTTGCTGTAGATGTGGACCACTGTGTTCAGCATCCCTCAACATGCCTCTTGACACAGGTCCGGTGAGTTGGCTTATGTGTAGTGGTCCGTAATAGCTTATCGGCCGCCCCCTCCCTACTAGATCTGGGAGTGGACCTCGCCACTACGTCCCCCAATGGGTACACCCCATTTGATACATCACATCGGTTTGTTTCTGTTGGGATGGTTCTTAATGGGTGGGTTTTGTCTTTGGCAAATTGGGGATGCTAAAGTGGGTGGGGGGTGGGCGAGGGTGTTTTTGCTTCAAGAGTTGGAGGTACTGTGATCGGATTTATAATTGGAACTATGATGTCTGTCGCTATATGTACACATTACATACACTGCAATGCTATATGTGGGGGTCACCTTATCCACATAGATAATGGGAGAAATGTATAAATGCATGACTTGGAATATTCGTGGTATGAACACCCATAAAAAGATCCGACAAGTGTTAGCACAGTTAGATAGACATGCAGTGAAGATCGCTTTATTGCTGGAGACCCATTTGAGCAAACATGCAGAAGGAAGGATTGCGCGCAGATGGGCGTCTTTCCGTTTGGCCTCTTCATACTCTACCTATTCCAGGGGCGTTCTTATCTTCATTAAAAAGGGTGTGCCGTTTCAACCTGTGCATACCTGTACAGACACTGAGGGCCGCTGGGCAATGGTGCAGGGCAAGCTGGGAATGGCACTAGTGAAGTTGGCAAACATGTATGGGCCAGTGGTGGACGACCCGACACCTTTCCTGCAAATGTTCACTAAGCTGCGTGCATGGCCTGAATCTGCGGTCCTATGGGGGGGCGACCTAAATACCCATCTCAACCCACAAGTGGATAAATCCAACACATTAGGTGCGCGCACGCTCAAAGTAGCCCAGTGTATCAGGGATGCCATGGCAGAGATGGGTTTGCTGGATGTTTGGCGATTGCAAAATGAGGGGGTACTGGAGGGCACGCACATCACTCCCGCCTTTAATAGTTGGTCTCGATTGGACTACTGGCTGCTCAATGATGAAGCTAATGGTTGGGTAGAAAAGGTTCACACTCTTCCACGCACATTATCGGATCACAACCCGGTTGTCCTGGCCATATGTATTCCCACAAATCCTCACCGCCCTTTTACTTGGAGGTTTCGGGCTGAGGCCTTGCTAGATCCGATACATAATGACACTATCAGAACGGCTATCATACATTATTTAGAGTCAAATGCGGGCTCAGTGGACAGTCAGGCCATCTTGTGGGAAGCGTTTAAGGTGACGATACGGGGGTGTGCATAGGCACCACGGCAGGGATCCTGAGGGACATTAGAGGCCAACTGACCAAAACGGAGCGGGCTCTGGCGGCGCTCGAGACACAATACCTGCACTCTCCCGCCACAGACACCCTGGCATGTATCAACCAGTTACTAGCGGAATATAATGACCTAGCTGACACCGAGGTGAGATATCTATCCAGACAGCTTGTGGCCCGGGCCTATGGGGAGGGGAAAGACCGGGTAGAAATCTAGCTGCAAAACTAAGCTCCAGACTTGACCATCCCCCAATTGACCATATCATCGATTCTAATGGGTCTGTGCACTACACTCCATACGCTATAGTGAGTCAGTTCCAGCAATTTTACTCATCTATGTACACTACACCCGGCGGGATGAATGAGGTAGAAATGGACGAATACTTAGCAGATACGGCCTGTGCATGGCTTTCGGATGCCCACAGAGAGTATCTGAGTCAGCCCATAGACAAGACCGATGTTAGAGAGGCTATTCTTTCTCTTCCTAATAATAAGGCCCCCGGAACTGACGGCAGAGTTTTACAAGGCTTACGCGGATCTCCTTATACCACACTTACTAGAGATGTATGCAGAAGATTCTCCCTCCCTCCATGCACCAGGCCTTGATCATCACCCTACTTAAAAAAAGATAAAATTGCCCACGAGGTGCGACTCCTATCGTCCACTTTCCCTGATCAATTTGGACGCCAACATTTTAGCGAAGATTCTGGCCACGAAAATACAACCTCTAATGCCTCTGCTAGTGCTCCCGGACCAATCTGGGTTTATCCCGGAGCGTTCAACCTCACATAACCTGCGCACTATTTTTGCTATGTTCCACGTTCTCAACCCTGACTTGTCTGCAGCTGTGGTAATGCTGGATGCTGCGAAAGCATTCGATTCCATAGAATGGAAATATATGATGCACATATTGCACAGAATGGGATTTCCCCGTATAGTGACACGCTGGATACAGGTCCTGTATACTGACGCCTCGGCGCGAGTCCGTGTCGGTGGACTCACGTCAGAACCTTTTATCATAGAACGGGCTACCCGATAGGGTTGTCCATTGTCCCCTCTCCTTTTCGCCCTTGTTCTGGAACCTTTGGCGTGTAAAATCAGGCAAGGTCACAGGGCAGCTGCCCTTAATTTCAATCACCGTCTGGACGGGATTTCCATGTACGCGGACGATATGGTCCTATTTGTCCGAGACCCCCAACTTCATTTATCCCCGATTATTCGGGAATATATTAAATTTGGACTGTTTTCAGGGCTCCAGATCAATTGGGAAAAATCTGTTGTCATTCCTCTAACGCTGGCTACTACTCCGCCCCAGCTAGAATACCCATTGCTATGGTCTGAGGATCTGGTCAAATATTTGGGTGTGTGGGTGCACCGTGATCCAGATCTTGTGATCAAAGAGAATTATGGACAAGCCTACAACACCCTGGTGCAACAAGTAGATAAGTGGTCCCGCCTGCCATTGTCCCTGGCGGATCGTATAGCAGTAATTAAAATGGTCATGCTTCCCAGGTTCTTGTATCTGTTTAGTAATATCCCCATCTGATTGACGAAACATTTTTTTTAAACGGTGCAAACCCAGCTGCTGAGATTGATATGGGGGAATACACAACCCAGAATTAGCTGGCTTACATTAACGCTTGCCTATGAAAAGGGGGGGGGTTTACTGCTCCTGACTTCTATGTCTACTACCTCTGCGCGCAGGCCCAATACGCTTATTACTGGGTCAGATCTCATGAATATATTCCGCACGTGGTGGTGGAGGAGGATGGTGATGCTCACCCTGTGTCATTGCGGAACATCATCACACATACTGGTAGGCAAACGCCCAGGATGGAGATCAACACAGTTGACACCACTATCGCGGCCTGGCAGGTGATTGGCAAGCGCGCACACAAGCATCCCTTATATGCTCCTGCTCTACCCATTGCTGGCCACGCGGCTTTATCTGTTGCACAGGAAAGTGGGCCCATAACCGCTTTAAAGGAGGCCAGCATCACACATATGCGCGATCTTTACCCGGGGGGAAGGTATATCACGGTCGACGATCTAAATTATATTCAGAATCCCACCCCGCTCTTCCAGTACACATGCTATCGGTTGAAGCGCACAATCAAAGACCACTGCACTGACTTCCCCGCTGAACTGGAAACACTTAAGTCACTGCAATTACTGTTAGTAGCCCCCACTCAGAAAAAACTGATCACCAAATTATACAAGGCGGTGCAGGAGGAAACAGTCCATAGACCAGATAAAAGTTTGGAACGCTGGAATGCTATATTGACTCCCCCGATCACTCTAAGGGAATGGGAACAGATTTGCATGCTAACTGGCCGCTTGACTTCAAATGGTAATTTGCGAATTATTCATTTTAAATTCATTCATCAAGTGTACTATACTCCTGTTAAATTGCACAGAATGGGTCTTAGGGATTCGGACAAATGTCGGTGCTGTGTTCAAAACGGTGCTGACTTCCTCCATCTTGCATGGCAATGTCACCTTCTGTTCACGTACTGGGAAAACGTTCTGGCCCGTATACATACTATGACAGGACAGGTGCTGCAGTGCACGCCCTTGGTATGCCTCCTGGGATACGTCCCCCATCTCAAGGCTGCAATGGGAAGGTTTGAGAGAGTGGCCCTCTTGCTTGCCAAGAGGCGGGTTTTATTCACGTGGGAGAGTAAATTTGCTCCGAAAGTTGATGACTGGGTTAAAGATATGGTGTTGTGCCGTGAGCAGCTGGACCTCTACGCGGAGGAATTGCCAGCAACGTCCAGACCCACGGACATTTGGGCCCCTCTGAGAGAGTATCTGTTAAATCAATCTGTTGCTGCCTCTGTGTGACTCTATCTTGACACTGTGCTTGATAAGTTACCACAATACCTGCAATGTTCAAAATTATAGCAAATGCAGAGTAATCAGTATGATATGTGACATCCTCTGATCACTGGAATGTACCTACTGTTGTATTTTTTTTTGTGTGTGTTGTTTTCTTTTTTTTTTTTGTTTTCTTTTTTATATTGAAGATTCTCAATGCATTGCACGTCTGGTATCTTTATATGCTGTATAGTAATGCAAAAACTTCAATAAATAAATGTTCCAAAAAAAACCTACACTTGTGACTGCTTATTTAGTAGTTAATATATAGCAATAGTTGGTGTTTAGAGGCGGTCTGACAACTTTTGGCCTCAGTGCCATTGCACCTGCAGAATCATGGCCACAGTGCCTGCTAGATACATGCACTTGTGACTGCCTGTTTAGTAGTAAATTTGACCAATATTCTGTGTTTAGTGGGGTCCCTAGAGCTTTGGGCCCCAATCCCACTGCACCTGCTGCACCATTCAAATCAACCCCCTTTTAACTGCAAGATGACTGCAATTGTGTCTGCCTGAATAGTATTAATATATAGCAATATTAGGTGTATCAAGAAGGACATGATAAATGTTGTGCTCGGTACCACTGCACCTGCTGCACTGTTCAAATCTTGACTCTGTTGTCTGCAAAGTAGCTGCACTTGTGACTGCCTGTTTAGTAGTAAAATATAGCAATATTAGAGGTTTAGTGGGGTGCCTAGAGCTTTTGGTTCTGGTGCTACTGCACCTGGTGCACCATTCAAATCATGACCCTATTGCCTGAAAGGTAACTGCACGTGTGACTGCCTGTTTAGTTTTAAATTGTAGCAATAATCTGGGTTTAGTGGGGTCCCTAGAGCTGTAGGCCCCGCTGCCACTGCAACTGCTGCACCATTCAAATCAAGTCCCTTTTAACTGCAAGGTAACTGTAATTGTGACTGCCTGTTTATAGTCAAATGTAGCAATATTATGTGTTGAGAGGAGTTCTGACAAGTTTTGGAGCCGGTGCTACTGCACCTGCTGCACCATTCAAATCATGACCCTGTTGCAGCTGCCTGTTGAGTAGTAAAATATAGCATAGTTCTTGTATATCCACTTTATTTTTAACCTGCAATGTTTATTACATCATTTAGAATTTGATCATAATGACCAAATAGATTAAGTTTAAAAAATTGGTCCGATAATGGCTACAAAGAGCAAAGAAATGTACTGAGGCATGAATAGCAAATGCCACAAACATTCTAAGGTTAAAACATCTGCTTTACACAACTAAGTAATAAAAAGCAAGCATTCCAGCATACTGTTAGAAGCTGTCTGTCTTTTCTGTGGGACGAGATCTTATCTTGACAATGATTGGGGCATAAACTGTGTGAACAGCTTTAGTGGAAGTATTGTAAATGCATGCAGCCAGGGGAAAGTTTTAAAAAAAAGTTCCACGCAAAAGCAAATGAACATAGTAATTCGGCATTGGGAACTGATAAGAGCCCCCTTTTAAGATATAATAAATACAAGAAATTTAACAAGCACAGCGCTGTGCAGGCAAAACCTAATTAGCAAAATCACCTACATCTAGGATTTTTCCCCTTATCAGTGAATATGTAAGACTGTTATTAGAAGAAGCTACCAATTTAAAATGTATTACAGAGCTGCCTTATTGGCCCCTGACCGATAAATAAAACAAACAAATACAGGAAGGCCATGATAAAGATGAAAACAGATGATTTTATTTAAACCTATATTTAAGTACCCTATCCGAGGCTTTACAGAAACTTAAAAGGTGAACAAATGGCCAGTATTTTTCTCTAGGAAAGGGGACACCTGCTTATGTCTTCGCCTGTGGAGGAGTGTGAAACTGACTCCTTTCCAAAAGACGTGTTAGGGGTGCATTATAGTCTAATGTACTCTGTACCCAGATATATTCTGTGTCACATGTCAATAATAGAAATGGGAGTATAGCACTCTGCAATCTAATAAAACTTATATGTGTGTTTAGAACCCTAACTGACAGAATCGCGATTCTTCGTGCAAATGTCTGTGCACATGTTTATACACAAAATAAATAGTGTTGTGTTTACTAAATGGAATTCATGTGCTTAGAACTCTAATTAAATAATCATGTTATTACTGTATTAACTTTAAAAGTATGTTTAGAAACATTTAGATTCATTTGTGTGTAAAAGAGTGCACATACATGTAACCTGTGCACTTGTTAATTTAGCCTAATTTGTGGGCCGGAGATGTCTGTGGACTCTGGCTCACGTTTTAAGTTTAACAATCAAATTCTTTGCAGTAGAATTGTTGCATGTAATTTGTGTTCCCACTGCAGGTGAATAAGGCTTCGTTAGCAGAAGAAGGTCTTTGTTCTCAGAAGATAGTGAGGCATGTGAAGCAGCAACTGGTACAAGGAGAGCAATAACAAAATGGGAGGAGAGTTCTCATGAGAGAAGGAGACAGGACCAAGGACAGCCAGGATAGTGATTAAGGAGCATAACAAGATGATGTGAAGAAACCTATGTGTGGTGGTAGAATGGAAAATGACAAGATAGATTTGTGGGACATACTTTGAATTTAACTGATATTATGATGCAACACAGTGAGAGATAGTTAGCATTCTGGCTTAGGGTGCCTTGAGGTACAGACCTCTTTGACACTTGGAGCTTTATGCTACTTGACTCATGTTGGAGCTTCCTTTACAGAAGTCTTTGACGGCTGACACCTTTTCCTTTTTTTCCTATTTCATCTGAACTCAATCTTGCTTTAGTTTAGGGTTGCCACTTTGGGTAGGGTAGAGTAAGGACAGACAGGGAATCCATGCTTATCTTTGGTGACATATTAATGCATCTGATGAGAAATTTTGTCTCCTTATTACTTATAGTGCTATTATTGAACTACTGGTTTTCTTTTTGTTATATAGAGTGAACCACTTTTGAAGATTTGGCTTTATCTTATCATCTTATTTGCATTGTACATTTATGCTTAGATTAGTTTACATTAATTTGTTTTTGAATTTGAACCTGGAATAAAGCTTATTAACTTGAGACTTGATTTTGAACTGAGTTATTGTGTAACCACATTGGCTATTGCCTTATGATGTTTTCCTCCTCACCCCGCAAGTCACACAAAAAGACCATTCGATATGTGTTACTGAGCAAGAGGGTCCAGTCTTTATCAGTTGGTAGGTCTAGAGGATGGTTGTGCGCTTGAAGTGAGGAACTTAGAATCAAATCTAGAACAGCATAGACTACAACCCCAAGGTCCCAAGTCTAGAACCCAAAATCGAGGATTGGAAAACAAACGAAGTCCTGGTGGCGTGTGGCACAAATGGCAGCAAAGGAGTGAGTATGAATAGGGTTGTGCATGTGAAGAATAGTGTTTAGATTGCGGTGAAAATTGGTTGTGTAATGTCTGGCGGAGGTGTGAGTGCTGTGTGAATGTGGTAATAAGTTGTTGTTGAAGGTGTCATCGGGTCCATCGTGGCCTAAGATCCCGGGATATATAGTAAGGTGGAGAAGACACCATGTTATATTTGTCTGCTGGGTTTAGTGGGGTTTATCATGAGACATTGTTGATGGCCCAATTGAGACTGGGAACTTTGTGTGAATGGGACAATTGCGAAAAGTGTGGTGAACCTTTTGTGCAGAAGGGCTACTATAATGATTCAGGTGATTCCTCGTTGGTCTAGATTTTATTTGCAAGTGTGTGCGTTCTTTGAGTGATTGAATTCTATTGATTCTTTTAGTGAAGCAGACAATCGTTATTTAAGAAAACTTGCGTGTGTGTGTGAAGAAATTGTGAAGGAGGGTGAGCTGCTGTGAGGACTGAGAGTGATGGAGTGTGAAACACTTGGATACGTAATTTGGTGTAATGCTGTGCTGTGATTGGTTGAATTCTTTGAATTGTTGTTGTTGGTTGTACTAGTGTGGAACGTGACAGATTTTGACATTGCAACTAAATTGTACTTACCTAAAGAATGTGGGAAAATTTGATGTTTAAGAGCGATTAGAGATATGATTTGAGGAGATGTGGGTGTTCCTACCAGGATGGGCTAAAAGGTGCCACCTGAGAATACACAAGCTCATTATATGGCAATGAAAGTTGGGCTTCACACTATCATTTGGCTTAAAAACTGGCATAAGATCACTGAGGTGCATTGACATTTCCATGCCATGGCACAGATGGATTGCTGGCGGAACATCCACCTCCATATAGCCAGTCAGACCGCAGAAACGGAGGGGGCCCAGATACCACTAGCAGTACTGTAAATACTTTGGCACCGATGGTCCCTGACCCAGGTGTCATTGGAATTATATCAGCAGGCGACTATACACACTGCATTGAGTGAGGACATGAGAACCTGTACCCCCGAGCCCCCAGGACATTGCAATCCTAGTTCTGTTTTAAAGGTTCCGGATGCCCTTACGGTACCGGTCACTATTGGCCTCATTGTCCCCATCTATGATCCGAATTCTTCTTTTGAAAGAGACTCGGAGAACGTCCGTAGCCTTAGAGGGACTGGTGCCACAGGAAAGAACAGAAAGTTCCAAAACAAGGTTTGTTCCATTGACTCCGTTGAATGCAAGTACCCCTTGTGCAGCGACCGCAGATCCGTCTGTAGTCCAGACTGGGTTAGGACTTGTAGGGTCTTTTCCTGGATTAGTAAGTCTAAATTTGGCTGGATGGGAAACTCTTCTTAGGGTGTGTAACAGACACCCCAAGAAACTGCTAACAACGCAGAAGACATCTGAGAGTCAGCACATATTTGACGTCTTGGATTTAGAAATGTGGTTGAAAGAACATAACAATACTAGAGAGAGTCAGACCTCCGAACCAAGTCAGGGGACTATTACGTTGACTGTAAAGGTAGATTTAGTGGACATTCTCAAATTGAAGACTGGATTGAATGCAATGATAAATGGAACTTTAGAACTTTATTGGATTAACTCTTATCAGCAGGGTGAATTGTTGTTCATGAGTAAAGATATTACGAGAAGGGCAGACAAGCACCCAAAAAGTTGTCTGAATTGGCTGGTAGGTATGATGTTGACACAGAACAAACTATGGCATAGTAGAAAAAACTTTGACTTTTACGAATGACTTCCCGAGGTTGAGAGAAAAACCTGTAGAGTGGTATAAACAGGTCCACCATTTTGTGAACATTTCGAAGCTACTTTGAGTTGATCTTAACACGCTGTTTGAATTTGTGGTTCCTAGGGATTTGTGGTCTGCATGTAAAATAGCCATAGAGTGGCATGAAGGAGTACCCAAGAGAGATCTAGTGATGCATGTTCCGTCACTGGTAGTTATGAAAAAATTTGACCAGGTGATTACATGGCTAAAGGCTAAGGTGGCTCCACAAGATAGTGATTGGGTTAAAATTAATAGAAAAACTGTTGACCCTAAAGAGACGATTCATGCATACTATGAGAGGTCGTTGCAGGCTTTCAAACAATATAGAGGAATAGATACGCTTGAACCCAAGGATATGGGACAGTTTGTGTCTAGATGTGTAACAGGATTGCAATCCGAAATTAGCATGATTCTTTAACAGCATCTGCTTTGTTGACAGAATAGGTCTATTAACGAAAGTCTGCGTTATGCTAAGTACTGCAGCAATGAGATTGAAATGAGGCATAAAAGGATGAAGGAGAATGCTCAAAGAGGAGCTCAGGTTCAGCTCTATGTAGGGAATACTGTCCCTATGTCTGGAACATAACAGCAAGGGGTTCAGGTTCAACAGTGCGGAGAAATGCAGGGAGAAGGATGAGGTGAGGGTGTCCAATAGATCCAAAAACTGGAATTGATGTTGCTAGAGAAGACCAGCCCGTGTCACAATTGTAATAGGGTGGGGCATTGGAAGCATGAATGGCACATTAATCCTGCAAATCTAAACCAGAATGGGGGATTTAATAATTCCTAGGGCAATGCTGTACAGTCACAAAATGTGCCTAGACCGAAATCACAAAACGTGGGAGGGTCTCATGGTCCTGTGATGTAGGTGCCGCAGCCTCCGATGCCACCGCAAGTCTTGCAGAATGTATCTTATAATAAAGCTCCATTTCAGCAATATCCTGTGTTTGAGGCTTTCAATGACTGCAGCACTGATCAGTTCTTATGACAGTTTTTGAGTGGGGAGGAAGAGTGTACAATTGGTGCAGTCTTGGAGGTAGACCAGAGTGGACCGTATGTGGATGCTGATGTAGATGGCCGCAATGTCACCTTTTTAATAGACATTGGTGCTACTCGCTCTACAGTGAGTACAGCAGAGGTTCCCAACCTACTCCTCTCAGGAAAAAACATCCATGTTGTAGGTGCTGCAAATAAAAGGTTGTCAAACCCCTTGACAAAAGAAGTACCTGTGAAAATAGGGTCTGTTGAGGATAACCATCAGTATGTGTTGTGTGACTCAAGTCCTGTGTGTCTATTGGGATGCAATTTGTTGTGCAAGCTGAATTGCACTATATATTGTACACCAAAGGCCATTGAGCTCCAAACAAATGATGAGGACATCGCATTTAAATTGGCAAATCAAAACTTGAACATTTCATTGTTTGCTTTGCTGACAGCTTAGGACTTGCCACTAGATCTTAGAGATACAGTGGCATTTGTGGCTTGGGATTTTACTTACATGAAATGAAATATCAGCATTTGTAAAGCGTATATCTACCTCCGGAGAGGTGTCCTGTGTTGGGGGTAGTCGGGAAGTTTAAGCAAGCTATTGCTATTGCCCAGAGTCACATGGTGCTGGACTAACCTGCCACCGGTGCCGGGGATCGAATCGTGAACCCCGTGGTCCGGAGTCAGGCACCCTGGCCGCTGCACCACACCTCTTCCACAAGAAGAGGTGTGGTACTGGAAAGGATATTGGACTCATTAAAAAAGTTGAGCCACCCACATACAAATTAATTCCATACCGAATACTCGAGAACACCACAATACAATTTGAAGCCCGAGACAGTTGCTGGGATAGCACCTGTGATTGAGTCCATGATTGAGCAGGGGATTTTGAATGAGATCCTGGGGAGTCCATATAACTCTCCGATTATGGGCTTGCAGAAGCCTAGCTGTAAATACCGCATAGTGCAGGCTCTTCGCAAAATAAATATTGTAGTGGTTCCTTGTAGTCCCTTGGTACGGAATCCATCTGTAATACTGTTTCAAATTCCATGTGAGGGTGAATGATTCACTGTCATTGATCTTTGCTAAGCTTTTTCTTGATCCCCTTGCACGAAAACAGTCAATTTGTGTCCACATTTCATATGGGAGATCGAGTCTTAACGTGGCATGTTCCACAAGGGTATACTGAGAGTTTGTCTATCTTTAACCAGATTCTGAAGAAGAACCTCAAGTCTTTGGTTATGCCCTATAATTCGTTCCAGGTGCAGTATATCAATGCCCCTTTCTTGTTGCATCAAATACTCAGAACTGATACCATTGCCCTGTTGAACCATTTGACTGAGAATGGACATAAAGTGTCCTACATTTGGGACATTGGATTGCAAACGGTGTCAGAAAGGTGTCTCAGGAAAGGATATTGGCGATCATGTAGATGAATCCACCCTGCCCACAGAAGGAAGTCAGGATGTTTCTGGGAATGGTAGGCTACTGTCGCCAGTGGATACACAGTTTTTTCCCCAAGTGGCCAAGCCTCTGCAGAGGTTCACACACAAGGATGTGTCCGATCCTGTGCCTTGATACAATGATTGATTGAATGCATTCCTGGAGTTGAGAGAGAGTCTCTGCCACACTCCTGCACTGGGAATGTCTGACTACAACAGAGCGTTTTTGCTCTTTTGCCGTGAAAGAGCGGGCTGTGCACTCTCAGCTACTTTAGATTCAGTAGCGTTCGCGTTGCTCGGATATCTCTAATCCGTTGCTGCAACAGGTGTCAGCCTGGAAAGTGGCGAATGCATCATGATGGGTCACCCGCTAACTGTTTACGTTCCTCACTCTGTGGAACTGTTGTTAACGAGATCACGCACCCAACACTTGACCAACAGTAGGCTTACACGTTATGAACAATTAATCTTGGCAGCTGAGAACATTACATTAAAGCGTTGTTCCATACTCAATCCTGGTACATTATAACCCTTATCTGATTGTGATGGGGACGAAAATGAAGGGGAGAGCATGACTGTCTCAATGTCACTGAACTGTGCACCAAGCCACTTTTTGATATTGTGGATGAGCCACTGCCTGAGTCCAACCAGATTCTGTTAGTGGGTGGCTCTTGTTTAAGGGATCATGAAGGAAACCCAAGGGCTGCCTATGCTGTTTGTACTGTCTCTGGAGTAGTGGAAGCTGGTTGGCTTCAAGGAGTATTCTCCACACAAGTGGCTGAATTGTACATACAAGACCATTCTCTTCCTGTATACAACTAGGATTATTTAAGCAAACATTTTCTTTGTTCTTGTTTTCAGTGGCCCCTGAAGAAGGTATTTCTTTCCCGAAATGCATTGGGCATCTTCAATGGATTCCTTGAGAAACCATCTATTTTTTAAATAGGAAAATTTGTAAAAGCTATTTTGTAATATGACTTTCATTTTGTCACAAATTTGAATGTATTATTATTTTTGAAGAATGTCTTGTGTTAGTACATTGGTACAAGTGTAAAATCATTGACAACAATAAACAGAGTTTATTTGACCTTAATCTGTACCATTAAATGTATAGCATACAAAGAATTTAGTGAACATTGTTGAATTAATCTTTTTACTGTGCAGCCAGGCATCAAGTGTATGTTCACACTTGTTAACTTCTGAATTGATGGCCCTAACACGAGCATGCTGTGTTTCAGACCAGCTGAGGGTGACAACCTTTACTGACAGCCAGTATGTTGTCAGTGTGGTGCATGATTTCAGACAGTTATTGTCTCAGAGGGGTTTTATGAACTCATCAGGCTCCCCAGCCACAACAGAGAGGTTGTGAGAAATCTGTTGGAGGCTTTATAGATTCCTTAGAAGGTTGCAGTCGTCAAGTGCCCTGCTCACTGCAAGGAAAATGATTATGTTACTCTTGGGAATAGATGTTCTGATGAAGTTGCACGTTATTGTGCATTGAATGTTTGCACTTTCAATGGAGAGTACTCTAATGAACTGACAGATAAGACCAATCCTAACCTGCTGAAGGCAGTTGCCCATACTTGGGATGAAGTGAAGAGATTGCAAGAGGAGGTTTCTGAAGAGGAGCAATCAGGTTGGATAAGAGCAGGGTGTGTAAAGAGAGAGGATGATATTTGGGCCTCAGATGATGGGAGGGCAGTGTTGCCTAATAATTTGTTACACCCAATGGCAAGACATATTCATGAACCGACTCATGTTGGGAGAGATATGATGGTGAGATCGTTCATGCAAACATGGTTTATCCGAAATTCAGAGTGATTGCTGAGGCGTTGTGCCACAGGTGTGTGACATGTCAGCAAATGTATGTGGGAAAAATAACTGCTGTTACTTTGAGTCACATAGGGGGGTCAGGAGGACCATTTAATAGGATGCAGTTGTATTTTGTTGAGATGGCTCTGTGGAATGGACTGAGGTATATCTTGGTGGTGGTGTGCATATTTTCTCACTATGTGGAAGCATATCCTACTTGAAGAAGTGACAGTCTCACTGTAGCCGCATTACTACGGAGGGAACTTATTCCCAGATTCAGATTTCCGACTACTTTGGAGTCAGACCGAGGATCTCATTTTAACAATGAGATTTTGAAATTACTATGTGCAGCTTTACAAGTGGAACAGAGGCTACATTGCTGTTATCGGCCAGAGGCTTCAGGCTTCGAACAGATAAATGGTACTTTGAAATCCAGGATAGCCAAAGTATGTGCTTCAATGTCCTTGAAATGGCCTGATGCCTTGCCTCTTGTGTTGATAAATCTTCACAGTATCCCAGACAGAAGAACCAGACTGTCACCACATGAAATCCTCAGGGGGCGAGCTTTGAGATTGCCTGCTGTGTTTGCCAACGTTCTTGTGAATATATACAATGATTTGGTGCTCAACTACTGTAAAGGATTGGCTGATGTGGTTCGTTCTGTCTCTTCAAAATAAAGTGGAGCGTAAATGCGTTCCACCCACATGTCGCACAGCAAAGAAAGTGCAGAGAAATCAATTATTCCTTGAATATTCCATTTTATTCCTCTGTTTTTCCAAATTGTATTCTACAAGTTTGTCACAACATTTTCATTCTTCAAATTAAGGCAACGTGAATCCCATATTTTTAATTCTGTGTCTCACTAGGTTGAAGCAGCGAGTGCACCACTACATCAGGAGCAGTGCCACAACATCAATCCCGGAGACTGGGTTGTCATTAAAAAGCACATGAGGAAGAACTGTCTTGAGCCTCGCTGGTGTGGCCCGTTCCAAATGATTCTAGTCACAACTGCTGTGAAGTGTGGTGGACTTCTGAACTGGGTGCACCCCTCCCACAAACATAGGGTCCTGTGTCCCCTTTGATAAAACAGCTCCTCTCCCAGAAGCGACTCTGACGGTGGTTGGAGGGCCACAGGAGAGGGTCCGTAAGCTGTAAGGGAATGCTCTGAGTCTGATACAGCACTAGAGCAACCCGAGGGGGGAACTGAAAACAAAAAGTAGAAGCTGGCTCAGATGAAACTGGTGTTGGTCGAAGGAACTTTGCTGTGAACCCACGAGTTGGAGTGGAAGAAAGCTGGACAAAGGGGTAGTCAAGGAGAAGTTTGTAACTATCACCTGCTTGCACCCATAGCTGAAATGTCTGAATCGGGACAGAATGATTGCGAAGGTGGAGGGCGTGGTTTAGGGAATGCCAAGAGATTGAAAGTGCCTTGTCGGAGGTATTCGTCTCCTGATTGGACCTGTGTGGCTACAGATGCCGAGTCGGGGGTACTCTTGAGTGTACCTATCTGGCTACAGATGCAGAGGAGGGCGAGCTCTGGAACATAAGTGCTGATAATTGATGTTTTGCTCAAGATTCCAGGGACGGATTTGAATGTTCTCCTTGGATTTGCCGTTCCTTACCTGCCAAGGTTGAGTGGCTCATGAAACCTAATTCTAAATAAAACTGTTTTTCCTCATTTAAATCCAGTACAATCACCTGCAGAACTTTGCCAATTGAGAGCTGACTTGGTACAGGTGCTCATAAACGAACTAAGTTCAGAACTTATAAGAGAAGTTGAATGAACTTTATGAACTTTTATCGACGGTGGTTAAAGAAGATCACCTAGGCCTGAGCAGAAGAAGAAATAATTTAGGGCATGACAATATAGGAGAACATAGAGTAGGGCTAGGGAAGTCTCACAAAGATTGTAAATATATACATGTAAACAATTTAAAACTCTAAACAGACTGATTTTGCCTTTTGCACAGGTCAAGAACAACAGAGAAGATTCAGTAGCTGCTATTTCTCTACCAAACTTGGTCTGAATCTAAAATAGTATGGAGGCTAGCAACTCTGATCATAGACGTAGATGCGTAATAAGTGCTTCTATAACACTCATAGGTGCCGATTACAATGTTGTCTGTAAACTCTTCCGACCTAATCGGTTTCGGAATTGTTTCTGACCTAATCGGGTTCTGTGGGTCCGACCAAATGTTTATGATGCTTCTGGACATCGTTCCATCAGACTCACATTGGCTTCAATGGGAGCCTGTGTTCCGAACAAGAACACAGGCTCCCATTGACAAAAGGGGTGGTTCGGGAAAACCTTGCACCCTGTGGCAGGCACACCATGGTACCTGCCACACTGTGCATGCATGGGAAAGGGAGACCCATGGGTACCCCCACGTATGTATATATGTATGTATTGCACACTTATATAGCGCTGACTGTCACCCTACGGGTATCCTGGCGCTTTAAGCCTAGACTGATGGAATCAAAAGAAGCGGGCCAGAGTATTAGCAAGGAGCATTACTCTCATTCCTGGGAAATAGCCAGGTCTTCGGACTTTTTCTGAAACCTAACAAAGAGTTAGCTTGTCTGATGCTCTGGGGTAGCTCGTTCCAAAGGCGTGATGCTGCTGTACCAAAGGCCCTACCTCCCATCCTGGATTTCTTAAATCTGATAGTTGTTGCCAGATTTGCGCTGGAGGAGCGAAGGTGTCTAGTGGGCTTGTACCAGGTGTATCTTTCCTGCATGGATAGAGGGCCTGTGCCATGCAACGCTCTATATACCATGCATAGGTACTTAAAGCTAACTCTATCCCTAATGGGCAGCCACAGGCCCGATTTGGAGAGTCCTGGGTGAAGGGGGGCCTGCTACGGGCCCCCAAAGTCAGATTCCGACAGCCGATCCACATCGGCATAACTGATTCGGAAAGGTTGTCAGAATCTGCCATCCTAATCGCTTGGCTGGAAACATGGTCCATAGACCACTACGATTCGGCTTTGACCGATTCAGTTACTCCCAATGCCTTTCGGAACCGAGTCGGGCAGTTTGAACGCTTTCCAGCCATCGTAATCGATCTTTGGGGAAAGTGTCTGAGTCAGTCGGAAAGTTTGCTCCAAAGGCTTGAAGTAGAGCTTTCCTCCTGTTGGAAGTCAGTCTCAGGGAGATAAAAGACTTCAGAGAACTCTTTCCGACACCGTAGCTGGCATGCGACGCCGCAGTCAACCAGAACTGTTTGGATTTGTTGTTCATGACGCGGTGATAGCCCCAGACGGAGCTATCGACTTCAAGGTACTGTATTTTAAGTCTATTTTTGATTATTGAGAATTCTGAGAACTGTATGGTGGAATTGTATCGTTTTTGGTCTGTTTGCACAGATAAAATATTCGTTATTTTTCTAAAACTGGTGTGGTGTCCTTTTGTAGTTATTTCACTGTATTACTGTTGGTTATGTGCAAATGCTTTACACACTGCCTCTGAGATAAGCCTGACTGCTCGTGCCAAGCTACCAAGGGGGTAGCAGGTGTTATTTTAGGAGTGTAACGTCCTTGCCCTGACTAGGAAGGAGAGGAATTGGCCTAACTGCTAGGGGTGGTATTGAATGATATTAAGATCTGAAAGTTGTCTATGCTAGTTGACGAGTTATCTACTAACACAACTGGAGGTAAGTTGCTAGTAAATACTGAAATGGTTTCTATTAGGGCTGTGGCTTTGTAGAATCGACTTGCCTTAGACATATTGCTTGCAAAAGAAGGCAGAGCCTTTTGAGTTTTAAAAGTCCAGCAATGTTGCACTTACATTCAAGACAACAGTAAGGACTTGCGGAAGTACATAATGAACATTACAGATGTCCAGAAGGGTTTAAGTGATTTGGCATTTGATGGTTTTTGAGATTTATTTGGACATGGATTTAGTGCAATAGGTAGATGGTTTGTGAATATGGGAAGTGGAATAGTTGGTTCTGTCTTGAAATGTGTGTTAATAATTAGCCTTTGTACACTTATTGTCATGGCAGATGTGAAAGTGTACAAGAGGTGCAAGCAAAAGAAGGGAAAGAGGGGGAGGAGCCTAGCGCGCACCCAAGATGGCCGCGTAGGTGCGAGGCTCCTGAGGACCTCCGCGACCTCCTGCATAAATCCTGACCGAATCCTGTCCTAGATGAGGGGACTGTGTTTGTGAACCAGAGTTGAGGTGACGCCTGTTTTCCGTTTTTAATTCGGACCTCGGACACCGGCGGGAGCACCGATTAAGGTTTGCGGCCTTCTCCACGCCGGCCCCCCGTACTGGAGTTGTGGGGCGATCCGGCGACAAAGTGAATAACAGCGGCGGGCAAGGCTGGGTGACTCGCGCACCCCGCACTTTCGCTTTCGCTTTTGCGCCCTCCTTGCTGCCAGGCGAGGTAGGGTCGCGAGGAGGTGTGCGGTGGTGTGGCCTCGTTGGGGTGCCCTGCCGGCCCGCCGGCTGCGGTCCGTCCTGCGGAGCGGTGGTCGCCCCCCCCCGGAGCCCTTGAACGGGATTGTCTACCCCCTTTTTGAGGAGATTGGCTCGATTTGGGACCGCGACCATGGCCACAAAACAAGATGGCGACCGGGCTAAGGTGAAGTCGACCCGTCGTGGCGCGGCCCATCAATCCAACAACATGGACCGCTACACCCTCCAGAAGGGATCTCCAGAGGCGCTACGTAGATCCCCTACGGGCCCGACTGACGCTCCTGCTCTGCCCACGGACCTGACCCTCCGAGACGTCATGGGCGCCATCGCCGAGATGAAGGCCTCGGTGGACCAGCGCTTTGACACTCTGGCGCAGAAGATCGACTCGGTCCTCGTGGACGTGGGCCTCGTGAGAGCCGATCTCTCCAAAACAAATGACTGGGTCGATTCTTTGGCCCACTCTACCTCGGGCCTCACGTCCGACGTGGCGGCCCTCCAACAGGAGGTGCGCAGGCTCGGCCAGGCGAGCGCCCTGATGCATCGTCGACTGGAGGATTCAGAGGGTCGGGCCCGGAGGAATAATGTCCGCATCATCGGGGTGCCGGAGGGACGCGAGGCAGAGGCAGCGGATCTGTTTGTGGAGGACTTGGTCCTCACCCATCTCCAGCCTCGGGGGCTGAGTAAATTCTTTGCAGTGGAACGTGCCCACAGGGTCCCCGGGGGTAGGCCTAAGACCGGAGCCCCTCCGAGGCCTCTCATCGCCCGGATTTTCAATTTTCGGGACAGGGACGCTATCCTGCAGACCTCCAGGCTACAAGGGCCGGTCAGACTTGACAATATGGATATCAATTTCTATCCTGACTTTACTCCGGCGGTCCAAAAGCAGCGACTGAGTTTTCTCGGTGTCAAACGTCGCCTACGGGACCTGAATCTCAAATATGCGATGCTTTTTCCGGCTAAGCTGAGAGTGGAGGTGGATGGCCGCACGCACTTTTTTGATCGTCCCGAGGCGGCCGGGGACTGGCTGGACACTCTGCCCGGAGATCGGGGCCGGGGGGGTGGGGGGGAGCGGTTGGTGGGGAGGGCCCGCCGGATCAGGACTGAGGGACTAATGGTAGGCCTTGCTCTGGACTGTGTTATTGTCACCATTGACTGTTAGGGTAAGTTCCCCTCCTGCGGAGGTCGTGCGGGGTCTCTTGGGGGATCTCCCTCATCCTCTGGGGGACTAGTTAGTTTTCTTTCCATGGGGCGACAGGCACACTGCACTTTGGGGGGGCTGTTCGGGCTCATGCAGGCGTGCAGGGTGGGGGGAGTTCTGTTGGGATGGGTGGGTTGGGGTGGGGTGTGGTTCGTTTCTACCGCAAGGCAAACCCTTTATTGTATTGGTTTTTTTGAGATGCTCTCGGGGGGACAAATGATGGCTTCTGTATGTGATGGGGGGTAGGGACCTGACGTTGTTGTCCTGGAACGTTAACGGACTGGGTGATAGGATTAAGCGGGGTGTGGTCCTGCAATATCTGAAACGGATTTCGCCTGATGTGGTCTTTTTGCAGGAAACACACCTCATTGGTAACTCCTATTGTGCCATGAACCGACGTGGTTATCGTTTGGTGGCCCACTCGGGCTTCACATCAGGCTCACGAGGGGTGGGCATTATGGTCAAGACTTCGCTCCCGCTAGAAATAGATGAGGTGCGCCATGATGAGAGGGGACGCTACACTGTCTTGGTGGGGAGAATGGAGGGCAAGGTAGTCGTCTTTGTCTCAGTGTACGTCCCACCGGGGTTACAGTCCACCACCTTTGCGGACCTGGGACGCCTCCTGCTTGACCTTCCGGGGGGGCTTCTGGTGGTTGGGGGGGACTTCAATGCGGTGGCTTCTGGGACTCTGGATCGCTATCCCCTAGGGACCTCCCCCGGGCACAAGCGTGGCTGTCTGGCCTTTTGGGCACGCTGGGATTGGTGGACTGTTGGCGTCTGAAGCATCCCACTCAGCTGCAGTACACCTTCCATTCGGGGGCCCATGGTAGCCTTTCGCGGCTTGATTATGTCCTTGTCCCTGCGGCCTATGCCGGGAGAGTGGGGGAGGTGCGCCATCTGGCGCGGGGTATCTCAGATCATTCCCCACTCCTGTTGCACTTTGATGTCTTCCCGAGGGGGGAGGGCAGGGTAGCTCCAATCAATGCCTGGTACCTGCGCGACCCCACTATTCGTGCTGACTTGATTAAATCCTTGCAACGGTATTTTGAGGAGAATGTGGGGTCTGTCCCGTCTGCCATTTCCCTGTGGGAGGCTTTCAAGACTGTGCTTAGAGGGGAGGCCCTCTCCTTTATTTCCCATGCCCGGAGGCGCGCACAGGAGGAGGTGACCCGGGTGGAGGCCGAAATCACTGAACTGGAGGGTGATCTGGGGAGTGGGGTGACTGACGCTGCGCTGCACGTTCTACACCTTAAGCAGGCGGCCTATAGGTCCCTCGTCACGGAGGCGGCCAGGGGCCTCAGCAGAGAGCAACAGGGGCGATTGTATGATGTGGGTGATAAGGCTGGTAAGTTGATTGCGTGGTTGGATAGGAAGGAGAGAGCTAATCGTGTGGTCCCGCTGATTGAAAGAATGGATGGTGTACGTGTCACTGAGCCGGAAGGCATTGTCTCTTGCTTCGCGGATTATTTCCGCGAGGTATATTCCCCGGTTTCTCCCTGCCCGGAGGAGGATTCCCATGCCCTGCTGCGTGACATCGCGCTGCCCTCCCTCTCAATGGAGGACAGGGAGTTGATGGATGCCGCCCCCACCTCGGACGAAATTGCCCTCGCCATCCGCTCGGTCGCTTCTGGCAAGGCCATGGGCCCGAACGGCATTCCTATCGAGTTGTATAAATTGCGACCGGACGTACTGGCACCCCACCTCCGCGCTATGTTCCTTGCGGCTCACTCGCGGGGCTCCCTCCCGCCGGACCAGCGTCTGGCTACCATCGTGGTTATCCACAAGGAGGGCAGACCGCGAGACCGGGTTACATCCTACCGGCCTATCTCGCTCTTGAACGCGGAGCCTAAAATCCTCGCCAAGGTGCTCGCTAACCGGCTGGTCGGCGTGGTGGGCGATTTGGTCCACCAAGACCAGTCCGGCTTCATTCCCCATCGCAATACGGCCCTTAATCTGCGGCGCTTGCACGGGGTGCTCGCGCGTGTTCCGTTCGTGCGGGAGCCGGCCATCTTGGCGTCCCTGGACGCCACCATGGCGTTCGACACGCTCGAGTGGCCCTACATCTGGGCGATGTTGGCGAAATTTGGATTTGGCCCGGGATTCATCAGTTGGGTCAAATTGTTGTACTCGGACCCATTGGCACAGGTGGTGGTGAATGGTCGAGTCTCGGCCCCATTCGTGCTGGGACGGGGCACGCGACAGGGTTGTCCCCTGTCGCCGCTCCTTTTTGCATTGGCCCTGGAACCCCTGGCGGAGTGGCTGCGGTGGCACCCTTCCATCCGAGGTCTCCGTTGGACCCCCGAGTATGAGGACCGCGTGTCCCTCTACGCTGACGATATCCTTTTGTACTTAGCCTCCCCGCGCAAATCACTGATTGTCCTGGTCGATGTTCTGCGCTCCTTTGGCCGTAATTCAGGCCTTGTCATTAACTGGGCTAAATCCTGTGTCTATGTGCTTTCCGGGGAGGCTCCTGTCCTCCCTCGGGGCTGTCCGATCCAGATTGCCTCGCAGGGATTTCGATACCTGGGGGTCTATATTACGCTGGACCCGGTGGCCCGCTACGAGCGAAACTTGCTTCCCCCCCTCCAGCGCTTGAAGGAGGACGTCGCGCGCTGGCGGCGCTTGCCGCTTTCGCCGCTCGGCCGGGCGGCACTGTTCAAGATGATGTCATTGCCACGCTTTTTGTACGCTCTCCAGAACACTATGGACTTGGTCCCGGCGCGCTACTTCCGTGAGGTGGAAAGCTTACAGCGCCGTCTGTTTTGGGATGGGAGGCCGCGTATAGCCCTGGCAAAATTGACGCTCCCGTGGTACGACGGAGGGATTGCTCTCCCGGATATTAAGCGGTATTACTGGGCCTCCCAGTTAGCTGCAATTAATCACGGCTTCTATGGGCCCGCCCTAAACCCGGCATTTGAAATGGACAAAATGCTCCTACCCGGTGGCGACTACAACCGAGCGCTCTATACTAGCGTGCCCGATTCCCGCTTGACGGGACCCACGCGTGTCATGGTGCGAGTATGGCACGCGGCTAATGCAGCTATGGGATGGAAGGACCGTTTGATCCGGGCGTCACCGTTGTATGCGTCGGAGAGGCTTGGCTCTTTGTGGACCTCGAAGGGCTTCGAGAGGTGGGACATGATAG